>NC_052506.1:69088123-69443552 GCF_014356525.2 Nilaparvata lugens
TTGTATTCGCTGTGTAGAAAAAGAGCCTTTTTCAAATGATAATATTTTTTTATTGAAGCAATAAAAAATATTCAAAGTATGGTAGTTTCATGCAGTGCTTATGGATGTACGAATCTGCATGCGCCAGATAAAAATATTTCTTTTCATACATAAGTATTTTTATATTTTCATCGGTCATGTTTCATGCAGGCTAAGCCTAGTGCCAAATGATCGTTTCAAGGAATATTGTGCTTAGGTTGATTCATTATCATTATTTGCCAAGTAATAAAATATAAGTTTCGGTAATATTATAATAAATATTTTATTTCCATAGATCCAATATAGGTATCCATATTCCATTCCATTAATTTGTCTTATATTGTAATATTTGTGAACTATGAAAATATTGTATGCTAAATTTGTATTATAAAAAATATTATTTGCTAAAATTGTCTATAAATTCTTCATCATTGCTATTGTTTTATTTTTCCCGTTCTTATAATATGTAGTTATTTATTATCTTATATTAATATAGGAGTATAGAGTATAGTTAGGTACCTATACTTAAGTTGCAAAACGAATGAGAAACAGTTTCACGAAATATTGTGATAATGGTTAATTTATTATTATTTGCCATCTAATAAAATATACAGTAATATTAGCGATCTATAATTTTTGTTTTATTTTTCCGTTCTTATAATATGTAGTTATTTATTATCTTATATTAAATATAGGAGTATAGAGTATAGTTAGGTACCTATACTTAAGTTGCAAAACGAATGGAAACAGTTTCACGAAATATTGTGATAACAGTTGATTTATTATTATTTGCCATCTAATAAAATATATGGTAATATTAGCGATCTATAATAAATGTTTTATTTTCCATATCCTAAATACATGGTAATAGGAAAATATTGTAAAAATGAGATTCATTTTCTAATAGAATGGATCAAAATCTGTAGTGAGGTAGGTTCACTAAATTAGATGTTTGGTCGAGTTAAAAATAATGTTCAATGAACAAATCATTTTGTATTATATGGTAATGGAAATGACGAAAATTTGAAAAAAAATTATATTGAAATCCATCAAGTATGTCGAAAGATATAACGCAATGAAAGTCGATGTTTTCCCATATAAGTCTGTCTGGGCGCCTGACTTCTTGCCCGATATTCAATGGCGACGAGAAATGAAGGAGGCATCATGCTTCCAAACGCTTGAAGGTATAGCTTAGTCATCTAACTATATATATCAATGGTCTTTTCAATCGGTATAGGGACAAAGTGGATCATTTAATAGACCGCATCTTTTCCGGGTGTATACCATCTGACCGACCTAAAAACTGACCGACCTGCAAATTGACCGTCCTACAAACTGACCGTCTTGCAAACTGACCGTCCTGCAAAGTGACAGTTCTGTAAACTGACCGTCCTTATGACGTCATAAGAACAGTGGGTATAAGTTGTTCAACTGGTGAGCTGGTCGACAGTCAAAAATGTAGACAAAAATAAACTTGAGTGGACTTGAACGATAGGATCGTTCCACGTTTCCACTCTGTATAAACTATACACTTCACGGTTTAAAGGTTATGTTTATGTTAACACTGCTTAGTGCTTACATGCTTACACTTTACAGTGCGTTATACATTTTATAATTATTTATTATTATTAGAACTCACTTCAAGTTACAAATCAAAGGTAACTGATTAAAAACTTAAAATACATGAATATGATTATATGATATTACATGAATATTATATGAATATAATTTAAAACAATATGGTACGTAGAGCTAGCTAATAGAAAAGTTTGAATCATTTTTACATTATTTGTATTAAGGTCTAAAATAAATTATCTAGAAGACTATTTCAATCAACAGTTTTTATTTAGATAAGCCGTATGTATTGTAGCTACAATAAAGTAAATTCTTTGGTAGTAGTACGGCAGCTTGAAATAATTTATTGTGAATAAAAAATGTAGGCCTATTATGGAAACTAATCACTAACCTAATCACCGGTTTTACTTTCTTATACATTATTATTCTAGTACATTTTTATCAGTAATAATTGCATTGCTTATCTTGTTATAAACTTTACAAAATTTCAATTAGATGTACCTTGTGTAATTTTCGAAATACGATAATGCACTTCAAAACGCTGATTTTAGCCTTATCTTTGGCGTAATTTTAATAGGCTATGTCACCGGTATTTGAAAACATTGCATTATTTAAAAAAAATGGAAAAATAGGTAGGCTAAAGAATGAAATCGGGTGATAGCAATAATTCTATTTTTACTAAAATATATTACAGACTGATGATTTTTCTAAATCAATGTTATTTTCTCATATTCGATTGATATATTTTATATAATAATAACTTCTAATAATGTCAGTTGCACAGAAGCCGGCTAAATTTTAACCGTGATTAATTTCACAAGAACCAATCAGAGAAGGCATTTTTTATATATAATACGGTTGTCTGATGGCTCTCCTGGAATTAATCACAATTAAAATTTAACCGGCTCTTGGCACTTAGTCATGATTTAACAATGAAACAGACAATCCTTTTTCATACATTGTTGTGATTGAATGGAATTCAGTTTACTCAGTGGAAAAGTTATTATTTAAAGGTATTTTATATTGTATTGACTCAAAATTATTACAAAATTGTGTTTGTAAAAGCTCTTGATTAAATAAAAGCATTATTATTGTTATTAAATGCTATTTTTTATCACGGCTAAGTATTCGCTAAAATCTGGTTGAATGATTATAAATGTGTAGGTAGGCTATTACTATAGGCTACCAGACTTGAGATAATCTATAGGTACCTTTTCAAACTTGATTCAAGAAAGTATCAATTGTAGCCTAATAATTGAGAATAGACATGTATTTAGAAATTATCACAACATGTAATTTAAGAATAGTGAATTGTATTTGAGAAAGTATGAATTCAATTTGAGATACAGTAATGAGATATGTTAGTCAGAAATTTCTGTTGAAAAACCAGTTGATCTTATTAAAATTAAATCTGAATTAAATTCATGCAAAGAATGCAAGTATGGAATGTGACGTTGGACAAGTGGAATATTTTCTAATCTTCAATTAACAACTTCCCATGTAACTTACATCTTACTATTTCTCAATTACAATTCACAATTCTTAATTACAATTGAAAGCTTCCCAAATAAAATTCAAAATTTGTAAAAAATATTCATTTCAAAAGGGTTAAAAATATAATTCAAAGTTAAATAACAGTATTTTTACCATAAGAGTCAATCATACGTATTGGAAATATGAGCCGAATCTGCAATAAACTGGTTCTGAATAAACTGCTCGACTTGCCAGATAGACATCCTATGTTAACCCTTTCTATCCCACTGTTGTTCCTGAACAACATGACTTCTATGATGTCTATTGGATCAGTGATTGAATGAATCTGCCATCTACTGGCCTTGTTTGAAAGCTACATTAGTCTAGTTAGTATATACCACTAGAGAGCACTCAAATGCAGTCTAATTTCTGAAAAAGCAGCTGTCATATCCAATTGTACCAACACTTCAATGTGACAATTTTCTTCGGTTTTTATAATTTTTTATAAAATTCTAAAGAACTGAAAATAAGAATAAAAAATATCCATATAATTGTTTATTATTTCATGATGAAATATCAGTCATAGGAATAGAAACTTGAACAAAAATATCATTTATATTCAAAATTTTATGTCTGTTGTTTTAGAACAACATTGGGCTGTTAGAGGAGTCACATGTGAGGAGACTTTGAGGTTATGTTATTGTGTTTCTCTCAGTTTTCAAACGCGCTCGTGGAGTTATTGTTTATTGAATTATTGTGGATGATTGTTTTTCGTTATAATGTACAAAATCTTGGATAATGAAGATTTAGACAAACTCATGAATCTTCCTGAAAATGAGTTGAATAGTTTTTTAGAAATCAAGATATTATTGTACAGTAATATTATTGCTGATCCTCTACAAGAGAATGTACAGGTAAGATTCTCTCCAATTTATTTTCAAAAGTCTGTTTTACCTGTGCAATCTGAATCATTACCTGAGTCAGCAGTCTCAGGACTCATTGGTATGAAAGCAAATAGCCTAAAGCTACGTTTACACTATATGTAGTTGTACACTATAGTACATTATACATTACATTATATAGTGTACACTATATGTAGCTGGGAGCTATATGAAATTTGAGCTACATATAGCTCTGCTATAAGGAGATCTATGCAAATTTCATGTAGCAGAGCTACATATAGTTGGAATAAACCACTATTCACTGCTTAGTTATCCCAACCAGATGCCAAAGAAGAATGTACGTAGTTCTTGCAGCAGCCACTGCTTTCGGCGAAGCTACTGTGATGCTTTCAGCACAGAGAAGAGAGAGAAGATATTGGATAATTTTGTAAATTTTGGATAGCTCATTTTCTGCTATATAGCTGAGAAAATAGGCTCAACTGCTATATAGCATATCTCCAAAGTCACTCTTTGAACTTGTAGCAGAGCTTTATAGCTGAGCTACATGTAGCTCTGCTACATAGTGTAACCTAGCTTCATAATTCCCTTTTCTCCAGACACTGGAAGAAATATTGGGCACGAACATGGGTATTTTGCAAAACAAGGAAGCTGTGTAAGACTGGGTACACCAAGGTGTATTGCACAAAATGTGGAGTACGTCTTTGCTCAGTCCAAAACAGAATGTGCTTCAATGATACCATAGATAAAATAAAAAAATCCAATAGGCTACAAGGACAACTTGTTCTACAAAAATAGTAAATATGATAAAGTAGTAGATGTAGTAAAGTAGTAATTTATAATATGATAAACCCCAATTTCCAGTTTTTAGTTTGTTTCATATTATGTAAGTATGTATCAGTTAGATATGAACATAATAAATAAAAGTAACCAAAATATAGTTTTAAAAAGTAGGAAATTTATGATATTTAGAACCTATTTTCAGTTTCATTTCACGGTTTTATATTATGTAAATATGTATCAGTTATGAATATAATAAATAAGTTAGTCACCAAAATCTGGTTCTGTGTATCACATTTTGAGAATCCATTTTACCACTCTTGAGAATTTTATTATATGACTTTCATTGTTATAATGTTGAAATCAAGAAAAAATTATTGATTAGAATGATTCCATAATGAAATCATTCACCTTTCCTTGAATAAAGCATGATGAAAGTACCATTGATTTTCTAATGCAAACCAAAAACTTTACTATATGTATTTGAATGACCAAATGTCCCAATGTTGTTTTAAAACAACAAACCCCTAGGGGCCCCTGGAGGGTGAGAAAAATTTGTGGGAAAATTATTTTCTCATTTTTAAGAGTGTATTGAGTTATTAAGAAAAATTTTGAACCAAAAATAAAACGCAAACTAATTACGACATTTTTTTCAAATCAGGCAACTTAAAAAACTTTTGTATTTCAAAAGAATAAGAGTTATTTTAAATAAATATCCTTATTTACAATATTGACTATTCAATGGGTAAAATTCAAAGTTCCTACTTTAGGGAGTATCTCTCATCTTCGAGTGCCTATTCCTACCAGACAAACAGAAACAAAAGTAGGACATTGTGATGTTCATGAACATGGGACGTTGTCACAGCATTGCGTTTACATTGCAGGCTGATAAACAGGCAGTCTAGTCATAAATAAACATGACCTAATAAATTCTATTTTATTTGGTTCAAAGGTAAGAGAAAATATGTGGGAGGCTATGTTTTGGCTTTTAAATGGCAATATGTTACTACTGGCAAGCAGCTGGAGGAAATCATTGAAAATGCACGTCCACGATATAAAATCGATGTGTCTAAAAGCTACTTCAAGTTTTGGTTGTACAATAAAAATTCTAACTAATTTTTATCGAACGTCCAAAGTCTAACTACACACACATCAATTTTTGAATGAACAATTTTTTGCCGTCCTTATAAACTCTACCAGGAGCTTGACAAACTCATGATCACATCATAATATATGTTTGTCAAATTTTGTTCAATTTAATCAAATTTATTAGGATTGCATAAAATCGTAAGTTCAAAAATTGATGTGTGTGTTACTAGACTTGAGACTTATTCACACAACATATTCCAAACTTTCATAATAATTATTTGTCTAGTAGTTTCTCAATCACATATAAACACTTATTTCTCTTTTTCTTTAGGGCTTTTTGTAATATAAATAGAAATACAAATCTCAGTACCCTTTTAAATTATTTTATCACTACATGATTTGGACATTAAATGCCATTTTCAAGTCTGAAGCATTCCGATTCATTTTCAAACTTGAAAATGGCATTAATGTCCGAATTAATTTGTGATAAAATAATTTAAAAGGGTTCTGAGATTTGTATTTCTATCTATATTTAAACATTCATTTATATTTTTTATTTTTATATTTTATCCAAGTTGTATTATATTGTGTTGTAATTAAAAATAAAGTGATAGATTTTATCAATTTAATAGTAAGCACTATTATTCACATTAGTCCAATTCTTGGAGGAAGGATTGGACCTTCCTTCCTCCAAGGTCCAATTATATTTTCTTATGACTCTCAATATTATATTTCTTGAATATTCCAATGCTGTCTGCTGTACATTATAATTTTTATAATTTTAGTCGAGTCAGATCTGTAATGCAGCATCTGGACAATGCTTCAACAATGATCAAGTCTGAACTTTCCTTGTTGGACTAGACCCAACAACAGTGATTTTTCATGTGAGGAAAAAACACTACATCGAAAATTTGAAACAAATTAGTCACACAAGGTGTTTTTTTTTTAATGATAGAAATAAAAAGTCTTGATATTCTACATAATTTTCAAGTTGCAATTTATTTATTTATATATTAATACAGATCTATCCTAATAATATTTCCTATCCACCTAATATTTACAACCTCTTCTGGAGATACGGACAACCTGAAAAGATGAAAATTAATTTTTTTTAAATCAGTTATTTGAATGAAAACACTAAACAGCAATATTACCTAGTTTATGAGTCAGGAGTTTCTAACGTCTTATCATCACATGTTTAAACTGATTGAACCACATCTGTAGATTATCAATAAATATTTAGGACATTTATATAATCATAGTAACATCAAACTAAAATGCATATAGAAAATGCATTCAAACATGGCTTACTTTAGATAATCTATAGTAGGCTGTGATACAAATCAATAAAAATGCATTTAGAAAATGCATATAGAATCCATAAAAATATTTAATCGAGCATTAGCGAGTTTTTACTTTCAACTCAAGGCCAAAGTCGTTGTCCGTCGTGTGTATGTTCAACAATAACTTTTGAAAGATTTGATCAATCAACTTCAAATTTCGAACACATATTCTTCGACTCTTTTTACAGCTCAAGCTCGTTGGCCAACAAAATTTACCGACTCCTTCGTCCTTTTTCAGGATATAACAAATAACATTGAAATTGCTCAAGAAAAACATTTGTTGTGATTTATCATTAAGCCAGTTGAAGAATTCATTGCATGCAATTACTACAGTTTTTCCATTCATTCATTCATAACATCAGCTGAGGCTATTGGGAGCTGTCACACAGACAGTCCTTCATGGGCTGACACATGATTTCAGCTGGCTAATTTGCAACTTTTACATCAACAAACTGATACGGGTTGAGATATCAATGTGCGATTTTCTCTTGGAACTCTGTATTGAAATCATGTATCACATGACCATCTTCTCATTAAAAAAAATGAATTTCGATTCATATGAGGGACAAAGATGTTAAAGCGAAAGAGTAATTTTTCATTTCAAATAGGATCCCCAATGAAACCTCCTTTCAAATAATTCTTGTAAAAGAAATATTTAGCTGTTTTCATAATTTTAATCAACTCTGTATAATAAAAATTTGCGGGTTTCAAAAATTACAATACAACAGTTCATGAGTGAGTTCTCCAACCCAGGGTGTCACTAGTGCAGAGTTGGTAAAAATTATGGATACAGCTAAATATTTATTTCACAAGAATAATATTACATTAGGATTCATTGGTTATCCCATTTGAAATGAAAAATTACTCTGTCGCTTTAATATAAATGATAATTTCCACATACTAAAATCAAGGTACAAGTAATATGTAACTTTTTGGCTGTCGACCATTGATTGTAATGGTTATCTCGCCAATCTGACACTTACCTTCTCACATCACTTCATCCTCTCCAGCAATATCAAGAAGGAACCACTCATTCTGAGGCAGTGGCCTATTGACAATGTTTTCGACACCATGAGCCACTGCGCTCAGAAAGTGTGTAATTCTTATTTCTCCGTTGATTAAACGACGAATCGCCTTTTTGATATCGCGAGTAATCTTGTTTTCCCTTGGTTGGTTGACTGCAATGTCTCTATGAACTCGAATGATACTATCATAAGAGGTTTTCTCTATTGTTTGGAGACTTCCTAAAAAGCAATTAATTCAAAGCATATATTATAAGAAAATTTTTAACAATTGCAAATGTCAAAGGACTTGAAATAACTGCTGTGCTCTCATCAGTTGAACCACTTTTTATTGATCTTGCAGCTGTGTATTTGATCAAGCATAAAAAATACAATTGATAATATTTTGTATGCAGGAATTTTAGTAATTTTAAGCCTATGAGTTTAAAGGTAAATCTTTGACAAAAATAAATTATTACTTCATCATCCACTATTATTCTGATCTCCTTTGCTTAATTTTAATTTTGAATGGTTCTGTGTTTGAGTTTCCTCGCTGTTGCAACCTAATTTTCTTAAAAGCCAATGATAAGTTAAATTGTAATGCACATTTTAATCTAATGTAATTATTCCAATTTCGAGGGCGTTTCATGATGTTATTTCAGTATTTCCTAGTGGGGGGCATGCATAAGGTTACGTCGAGGATCAAAACTTCAAATGACTGAATAATCACATCTCCTCATACAGCTTGTTCATATCAGCTCGTCAAGGCGGTTAAAAATCATTTATCATGTCACTAAAATTTGTTGAAAAAATAGAAAATTTCTCCTTTAGTGTATTTTAGTCCATATTTTTCAATGCATAGAAAAATGACTAATTTCTATATTCAAAACTGTGTGTCTCGGTAACTCAAAATGATACTTGGTCTTGATTTGAAGAAAAGAATCTACTCTTTTATGTAGGGGAATGATTTTTGTAAAAATATAATCGTGAAGTAAGATACGTTTGTTTCAAAAAATCAAGAAATTTGCAATATTTTTCTCATTTTCACAGTTTCGAGTTTTTCGATAATAAACAGTAATGCAAGATCAATTTAAGGCAACTATGCTTATAGAGCATGAAATTTTCTCTCATTTGAGACCAATCGCAAGTTTCTATCATGTATTTTACTCGTTTTAGAGACTCTTTAAACAGTAAAATCGCAAGAAAAATTAGAAAATAAAAATCATCATTCAATTGGCTGTAACTTTTGAACGGAGTAACGGCTGTAACAGAAGTATAATTCATGGGAGTGAAAAGAGGAGAAAATTCATTACAACCTCGACTACTTTTTACTTTCCTTGTTACTTTCCTTGCCCTATTACCATAGGTAAGGAAAGTATTGTTTTCCGAAAAAAATTAAGGTACCCCAATTTCTATACGTTTTAAGGTCCCCTGAGTCCGAAAAAGTGGTTTTTTGGTATTGGTCTGTATGTGTGTGTGTGTGTGTGTGTGTGTGTGTGTGTGTGTATGTATGAGTGTATGTGCGTCTGTGTACACGATATCTCATCTCCCAATCAACGGAATGACTTGAAATTTGGAACTTAAGGTCCTTACACTATAAGGATCCGACACGAACAATTTCGATCAAATGCGATTCAAGATGGCGGCTAAAATGGCGAAAATGTTGTCAAAAACAGGGTTTTTTGCGATTTTCTTTAAAATGGCTCCAACGATTTTGATCAAATTCATACCTAAAATAGTCATTGATAAGCTATATCGTCAACTGCCACAAGTCCCATATCTGTAAAAATTTCAGGAGCTCCGCCCCATCTATGCAAAGTTCGATTTTAGATTTCCAATTATCAGGTCTCAGATATAATTTAAACGAAAAATTTCGAGTGGAAAAAATTGAGCATGGAAATCTCTTCAATTAATGTCCAGTAACATTTTCACCTTAAATTGAAAATAAGCTTGAAATTTGAGAAAATGTAATTATTCAATTGCAAACTTTTGGCAACTGTTGATTCTATTAAATATGATGAGATAGCAGATCTCGTGTGTATCCAGCGTTATTGAACTGTCACCAGCTGGCTCAGATCTTTGACTTGAGATGCGCGTTTGCACTAGCGTCAGGTGATCAATTTTCATAACGGCAAGGAAAGTTGTGTGAGTGCGCCACACCAGATTTTTTTATTTTTTATCTGAAGTTTTCCACAAGATACGCAACGTTGCTTATGCGAGACTGTGAAAATGGAGGAAATATCACAAATTTCTCGCACATTCAAAGATGCGTATCTTGTGGAACACTTTAGATAAAAAATCCAAAAATTAGTCCTGTGCGATCACTCAATTCATTGGAAATTTTATCATCTTTAATATCGTATAGAGAATGCTTTTTATCGTAAAATTCAAGGTTCTCGAGATTAATGGAGAACTTGAAAAAAGTCCAAAATTTTGGTGGTTAAGTCGCCCTCTGGTGTGTTAGCAAATTTCAGATTAGAATTCAATGCCCCAAAATACATTTATAGAACCGTCGAAAAAACTTATTTCGGGGCTGTTTCCTGAAAAACGACCATTTGACTGGACTATGAGTTGTTATTGGTATTAATAGATAGAATTTACAAAATGTACTTGTTCAGATGATATCTTTATTCCAAAAACCAATCCATTTTTAGATACATTTTGTTCAACTTGTTTACTCGTTAACCAACTTGTGTTATTTATTACTCCTGTAATGTTAAAGTAAATACAACCTACAACACAACATCAGTGATAACCTGGTACAATAATTTATGATAATTTAGAATACCTAGACTTGCCGACATTATATTGTATGAATAGAATATTATTCCAAATTTGTATGAATGTTTCCCAAAATTGCTATTCAATATTCTTTTGGAATAAAGAATTATTATCAATGATAATTATTATTATCCAACTTTTTATAAGTAACCTTAACATTTAAAAGGAAAGCCTCCTTACTTATCTTTTAATATCCTATTAAAATATTTGTCATGTAGTTTTTCCTGATATAATGTAGTACTTTGATAAACATTTGTACTGGTATATAATAATATTAAAAACTTTGATAATTGTTCCCTACTTTTCAGTCCTCCCTAACAAGAACGGGTGCACTGCTATCTCATCAAAATAATATCAAATATCAAAAAGATACTTCATTTCTATTTTAAAAGAGATAAGAAACGATGGTATATATTTTTTACAATATTATTATGAAAACTGCATTAAAAAATGCAGAAAAATGCATTACAAAATTGGTTTCACTAAACCTAAAAGATTTTACAGCAGGTGCCTACAAATTTAATAATAAAATACATAAATAGAATGATATGCTAACTTTAACAATAAACTAAGGAAAAAAATCATGAAAAATAGGCTCTGTCAGTAAAAGGTAAAATATCACAAGATAGACCATACAAACGATAAAATTTACTCATACACATTGAGTTATTCCAGGTACTCATTAACAGAATAAAAAGCTTTAGACTTGAGCCATTCATCAACAGCAATACAAAACGTTTTCAATGGTAACTGCTTAACATTATCTGGTAGTAAATTAGACATGCAAATTTGTAGGTACTTATGACTCTTCAGAGTTTTAGTCAATCTAACTGTAGATCTAGTTATATCATCCTTATGTCTAATGTAATGTGAATGTACAGATATATATATATATAAGCCCTTTCTCTTCTGTTTTGTACCTTTCTATCTCCATTATGGCATTTGTTTTTGACATAAAAATTTTGCATTTGAGTAAAACATCACGTTTAATAAACGACTCACATCTCTATTCAAACAGTCGAAAATGTCTGGTAGTCTACACTATTTTTAGTTGTAATCCTCGCCTGATAATTTTGAAAACTTATAGAACTCATCATCATCATCAGCTCTAAGAATTGAAATGTGTGACAAAAGCAGAAGGATGGGAAAGTCCTGTCTACCTGCCGTTCTACGAATGACAGGTTTTTGAAATTCTATTTCCAGTAACTTGCATTCAATTTCCGACATGTGTTTCAAACTCTATTCACTGTTTACCATCCTATCTTCTCCCTACCTGAACTTGTCATTATTTTTAGTTTATTGACCTTTCTGCTGAAACTAAACAATTCTGACTGTTGGCTTCTTATACACACTACATCTTGTATGTTGAAGTGAAGAGAGATAACTTTGTAGTTGAGAGGTCCAAAATTCGTTATAGAAAAAAATAAGCAGCCAAAATTCTGAAATGTCATGGGACAAGGTAAAAATATTTGTTGCTTAGAAGAATTTATTAAGTGGTGGCTTGTTATAGAGAGGCTCGACTGTATAGCAATTTGAATATAGTGTGCTTGTATATTCTGTGTAGCAATAGGCCTATATAGATGTAGTAAATAATATATAATAAAAATATATAGGAACATAATTGACCGAGCAAAGTGAGGTCTAAGATTTAAGTCGACGGTTTTGCATTTCTCTTTATGTTTATAATTATGTTCCTTCGCATTTACGGCGAAACGCGGTAATAGATTTTCATGAAATTTGACAGGTATGTTCCTTTTTAAATTGCGGGTCGACGTATATACAAGGCTTTTGGAAATTTTGCATTTCAAGGATAATATAAAAGGAAAAAGGCGCTTCCTTCATATGCCAATATTAGAGTAAAAATCAGACTAGAATATTATTCATCATAGATCAGCTGTCGAGAGGATTATAAATTGCATGCAATGACGCAATCAATTTAATATATCAATGTAACTTGAAGAGAAACAGCTGTTGTTCGATTAATATCATCGATTAAATCATCGTTGAATAAATGAATAAACGCAGGATCTCATAGGCCAGCTCAGCTAACAGAAAATTATGAGCTGCATAATCACGTCTCCGTGGTTGGGAACCCACCTGAAATTTCGATCCTAGCATAAGTAAAACTGCAGGTCTATTAATTGACCGAGCGAAGTGAGGTCTAAGATTCAAGTCGGCGGTTTGGCATTTCTCTTTATGTTTAAATGTTTATATGTTGCGCATTTACGGCGAAACGCGGTAATAGATTTTCATGCAATTTGACAGATGTTCCTTTTCAAATTGCGCGTCGACGTAGTCTATATACAAGGTTTTTGGAAATTTCAAGGATAATATAAAAGGAAAAAGGCGCCTCCCTCGTACGCCAATATATTAGAGTAAAAATCAGACTATAGAATTATTCATCATAAATCAGCTGTCGAGTGGATTATAATAAATTGCATGCCATGACGCATATCTCAATGTAACTTGGGAAAGAAATCAGCAACTGTGTAGACTATTGATTGCGTGACTCATTGAATGCAATTTTTATGCACTATTAAATGAACTATTGATTGCGTGCAATAACGCATGCAATTAATAACTAAAATACCATAGTATTGGCTCTCAAATTTTCTCTGCTTTGAACTCGGGCTGTCCTGTTGCCAGTATGTCTTGAAGGAGATTAGCTTTTGATGTTAGCATTTTTGATACACCAACCCGAACAGCCATTAGCCGTTTTCACACCGATATCTTGCCGACACGACACGACAGGATAGAATTTACTCTGATGGACAGTATATGAGGAGGCTGCGGTTTATAAAACTGCGCGAGGTTACTGTTCACAGAACTACTAGTATTATACTTCGGTCTAACCAAGTCTACACATATAATAACATAACATAATAAGTTCTTGTTGATCGTTGCTCATGCTTGAGAATATTAGCAATTTTTGTAAATTCGATTGATCGATCCAGCGCATGTGCATTACTTCAAAGTATTAGCAATTTTAAGCTTAGGTTTCTCTGAACCACGCAGCGTTATGCGGGTTCCGTCAACCGTGATACGCGAAAATCACGCGTGCGTGATAAAAAAAGCGGGTGTTTTCTCTGACAGCAACCTCGCAGCGCGCGATTATATTTTCAGTCATAGGCAACATAGATGTCCAACACGTCCCTGTAGCTAATGATCTATTAATGAATTTTGTAAATGAAAACCCATTGAACTTTTTATTGACTGGGGATAAGAAGGGTTTTCTAGAATTGTGATTACCAGGCATCTGTTGGATAAAGATACCAAGTTTAGGGAATATTTTAGGCTTTCAATATATTTTTTTATGAGGTACTGTTCTGTGAATAGTAGACCTCGCGCAGTTATAAACCACAGCCTCCTCTAATACTGTCCATCAGAGTAAATTCTGTCCTGTGCTGTTGTGTCAGTGGCGTATCCAGGGGGGATATGAGGATGTATCCCCCCCCCCAGCGAAATGAGACCTACATTTATTTCGTGGCCAATTCAGCAACTACTTAGTTAGCTTTCTTTATATTGTATGAGTCGAACAAATATCTAGGAGATGAGAGAATAGCACAATGATAATTATGAAACTATAAGCTAGACAGTGAATGGTCTAGTGTATATGGACTGAGATAGCATGAAAATAAAAAGATAGCACTTTAAGGTGAGTCAATTTTGTTATTTTTCACCATCTATTATTTTGAAGAAATTCAATGTAGCTTATATTTTTTCAGAGTTGATCATAGTTTATTGAGTTTCAAGCATGTGGTTGAGAAGACAAGTATGGCCACCCATAGTAGTTCATATCCTTAAACAATGCACCAGCAGCTTCTTCTACCCTTAAAATTTCCCGGTTATGATAAACGGGGGTAGCCTAATTTCCACCGTTAACAGGGGAGATACATCCCTGAATATTTGGAAAAATGGTTTTATTCCTCTCCCCTAGAAAAAATTCAAGTTCAAGAACTGAAGTAAAAATTATGAAAAATTGAACAAAACAGTTAATGAAAAGTATCTAATTATGATTTTGGTATTATTTATGCTTACTTTTTATTTTATTATTTTATACTTTTGTTTATAAAATTATGTATTTTCTTTTATTCGTTTTGAATATGTATTTGTTGTATGGCAGATAAATGATTTGATTTGAATCAAGTTGAAACCTTTACTATGGTGTTGAAGTTTTGTATGAAAATTAGAGCCGAAATTATTGTTTGCTATCTAATAATTAGTAGGCATATTCAGGTAACTAAAGCATTATTATTTTTTGGAACAATTGAATTACTAGTAAAATTCTTGAGTGCGCGACGCAGAGGGAATTACAGAGAATTGCGCGCGTGAAGTCAGAGAAAACACTTCCCTAGCAATAGCTGCAGCAAACTTTTGCATGATTACGTCATCGCGCATCCCGCAGTAACGCTGCGTGGTTCAGAGAAACCTAGGCTTTAAAATGTAGTGGCTAGACGCGCGTGTAAATTCTATTGGTCGATCCAGCGCACGCACATTACTTCAAAGTATTAGCAATTTTGAAATGTAATGGCTAGTCGCGCGTGTAAATTCTATTGGTCGATCCAGAGCATGCGCATTACTTCAAAGTATTCAAAGTGGAATTGTGGAACGCTAGGAACTTCAAGGCCATCTCTGTTTACAGTCGATCGGCTCTCCCATTGAACAGTTGATGTTCCCCCTGTCGGGGTGCTCATGACATGATAAACTGGGCCTGATCAGTAATGAGACCCAGTCTGTCGCTGACTCGATTTGTCAGGATGTGCAGAATTAAAAATCGATCGCATCTATCGCTTCATAATAATAATAATAATAATTTTTTTTCCTGTAACTGGGCACCCGCCGAAAAACCTTTGGGTTTGGCAGGACCCTCAACTGTTTGAATTGTGAATAAAATTTTGATTTGATTTGATTTGAATAATAATAATAATAATAATAATAATAATATTAATAAACTTTTTGTCCATAAAGTGACCATGCAGGGCATGCTCACAAGAGACAAGTCAGGAGAAAACATAAAAGCCAAAAAAGGCAAAAAACCAGCAGTGGACATCACAGCGCCAAAAAAAGTCAAAAATATCTACTCACCAGTGCACTGTCACATTCAAAGAATTCGTTAAGTGAGGAGAAAGCATTCTCCTGCAGGAAGTGCTTCAACCTTTGCTTTAGGGCAGCCACAGGTGGACTCCTCACTGAAATGGGCAGCTTATTCATAATCTTTCCCGGCAGGTAGACCACACTGGATTGCATCCTCCCCAACCTGCAGTATGGGAGATCCAGCCTTAATCTGTTTCGAGTGCCGTACTCATGGGAGTTTCCCCTGACAGGCTGGACCTCCAGGTCACCAAATGCATTCACAGCAGATCTGAAAATATACAGGCCATAAACAGTTAGAAGACCCTCTTGTATAAACAGTGGGCGGCAATGGGCAAGGTGTTCAGCATTGCATAAGATTCTAAGTGCCCTCTTCTGCAAAAGCAGGACCCTCCTCACATGGGTGGAACTGCCCCAAAGTGTGATACCATAAGCCATCACACTCTGGAAGAAAGCAAAATAGCACATGCGTAGATAGGCCACGGGAACGGACCTCTTTAGACCCTTCAGTAGGATCAGGATCCTGCTCAGCCTGCAACAGACACCTTGAATATGCTCCTCCCAGGAAAGTCTCCTATCCAACATAAAACCCAGGAGCTTTACTGGAGGACAGTCATGCTGCTTACCATTCTTGAGGCTGAAACAATCGTCTGTGTCTTTTCTGCATTTAGGAGAAACCTGTTTGCAGAGAACCAGTCAGCCGCCAACTCCATGGACGCCTGCAATAGTGTGCTCACATCATCCAGACTCCTGCCAACATCCTGGAGGGAGGTGTCATCCACATAACACACCACCATTCTGTCCCTAGAAAGAGCTACGTCATTGATCATGAGCAAGAAAAGCAGAGGACCCAGAATTGAGCCCTGTGGCACACCGCAATCCACACACCTCACATGTGACAGGGCCCCGTTCGCCAAAACGGCCTGCCTGCGGCCCTCCAGGTAGGAACGGAGAAGCTGCAGGGAACCACCAGTAATACCATACATGGAAAGCTTTGTTAGTAAAATCTCATGGTTGAGGGTATCAAAAGCCTTGCTGAGATCACAGAGGGTCAACCCAGCAAGGTCACCGCTCTTAAAGCTTTCAAAAATTTTTCTAACAATTAAATCTACAGCCCCATCAGCCGACCTCCCTGACCTGAAACCAAACTGGGTGGCGGCAAACAGACCGTTCAGCTCACAGAACTCATATAATTGGCTAGCCATAACAATTTTCAGAATCTTACTTAGTATAGGCAATATTGAGATGGGCCTATAATTATTGGGGTCCATTTTGCAACTATTTTTGAGAATTGACTCGACAAACTGGGTCTGCTCATAACTATAGTGAGGTCCACGTTATAATGACAGTATTTGATCAACTTTGGTTTTGCTATCCTTGTCTATCATTCAACAAAGCCGGTGGTACTATCCTTTTCTAGGTCCACAACGATGCTAATTATGTATTTGACGGTGTAGAAATATAATGAAGAGAATCGGCATCGCTATTCTTCTATCATTATCCCCTGCCATTATAACGTGGACCTCACTATATCACCCAGTTTGTCACCGACCCGATCTGTTGTTAACCCAGTTTGTTTTTAATACGAATCGACTCAGTTTGTCGTTGACCCACTTTTTATTCCTTTCAACAAAACAATGTTTGGAAGTTTCAAAGAGGGGTTGTTGAAGGTTATTTTTGCTGATTTAAGGTCGCCAGGTTTTTAACTAACTTGTTTACATCTTCAAAAAATGTGCGCAATTTGAAATATGCCTTTGCAACTGTGCATTTAGTGTATTTCAAATGGCAAGTGAAATACTTTGCTCGCGATTTCGACGCTTGTAAGTATTTTACTAGCTGTTTAGTTTCAACTCATTGTTTATTCCATAATATCATTAATAATAACATAATTGAATGATTTATACTGTGGTATACATTATTTAATGTGTAGTATGGCAATCGTTTCAAATGATAACATTACAGAGTTGCTTGATCTGTTAGTAAACAATAAAAGCTAAAATACAAATCATTTTGTTTCAATAGATAATACACATTTCTATTGTTTGGAAGTGTACTCTTGTTGTACATTTTATGTCTAGTGTACCTTGAGAATATAAAATTAAAAAACAATTTTCTTCTGAATTTACACGGATACAATTTGAAACACCGGGTTTTGGAAGAGCTTAATGTTCATGGAAGGTATATATGGACAGGCCACATTGCCATGTGGCGCTTGTCTACAAGGGAACAAGTCAAAAAACTATAATCTGCCAACGTTCACAGGCAATATAGGTACTGCCAACGTTTATAGCCAATAAACTGCCACCGTTTACAGTCAATAAACTGCCAACCTATAAAGACAAGTCTACACGTCCACAGATACTGCCAAGTATACAACTTAGCAGCAGGCAGCAAATTAGCAGTTCATTATTGTAAAAAGTAACTACTTACAGTAGCTCTGTCCCACTCAACAAATTTATCCAAACAATAGAAGGAATTTCCTTTTAGATATGTCCTCTGACCTCAGGTAGACTCCTAGCAAAAACAGGCAACTAGTTCAGAATCTTGATTGGCTGGTAGGCCAAGCTTCTGAGTCCTCACCGATCTACAGTATGGAAGAGTCAATATAAGCCTGGTTTTAGAGCCATGCTGATGAAAGTCCCCTCAGGTAGGCTTGGAATACATGCCAAGAAAATCTACAATATTACACCTGATAATGTGGCTATTGGTGTTAGAGACACCTCTCTTCTATGGTTCACAATTTATTTTTGTGAACTTCAACAATTTGTTCAGATTGATGGGGATAGGCTGTGGCGTCATTCAAGGTAGTACGCTGGGTCCGGTACTGTTCCTGATATACATAAATAATACTTCTCGGCTCAATACTACATGCAGGATTTTCCTATTTGCTGACGATACAGTGGTTATTTCTACAGGTAGGGAATGGGAATAATTTTATGAAAATGCCACTAAAGATCTTTCCAAAATAAAAAACTGGTTTGTCCATAATAACCACACAGTGAATCTCGGCAAAACCAAGTACTTGCCAGTTGTTACAAGAAACCAACCAGACCCAGGATTAAGGCAGGTAAGAATGCACTTATTTGGGAATATAGGATCTTTATCCTATGCTTGCGCGGTTGTAATTGGCAGAGTGAATCAATATAAATATCTGGGGGTCATTCTTGATCATCAACTGAGTTGGGCACCACATATGCAGTGTGTGAAGCAATCCCTGTAAGGCTGCTTGGAACATTATTAACAGTGCAAGTAGGAAGCAGCCTGTTATGTCAAAGAATGCGAGTCCGGATGACTTAAATAACTTCTTTCTGGACTCTGTAAAACTGTTAGTAGATGGTTTTCCTAAATCTACTGCGGATGCTGTTAATGGGATGCCTTTGTGTGAATTCCAGTTCCTCAGATGGAAAAATATTACCACCCAGGACCTTCTTAATATGGTGCATGGCATCAAAAATTCTTCAAGACCAGTCATTTTGTTTCAGTCTTGTTTCGACAGCGTTAGAGTAAACACCGTAGTGCTAGCCTCTGTAGTTTTATTAGTTTTTGAGGAATCAGCAATCTGTGCATATAATATAGTTTTTTTTTCGTTTTTCCGAGTGAATATTAGCTTATATTATGAACTATTGATACTCAAGTTTTGTGTGTTTTGTGATAATGAATCCGGCGAAAATTCCATCACTTCTGGCCGCAGAGTTTGAAGAGGACGATGAAGCTGGGAATACATCAATAAATTTGTCAAATTTGAGCCAAATAAGCTTGAATCAAGCTACCAGCATACAAGATGAAAGGCTTTTTGGAGGACGTCGGAAGTCTTATTGACCTTTACAGCGACTTCATAAAGTGGGGTAGTGAGACTTTCGAGAAGAAAAAAACTTTTGAGAGTGGACCTCGACTCCTACAACTCGCTCTGCAACAAGTTTGCTATAATCATAAGCAGAGTAGAAACCAGGCGAAATACCCAAATAAGAGTGGATGATAAACTGGACTGATTGGAGAAAAACGTGATTGAACTGAAATCAGAAATAATCAGGGGTCAATCTAAGCCTGCCAGATCGTTCGCCGAGGTAGTTCAGTTGCCACCAGGGATACTGAAGAAGCAGCAACAACATCAGCAGCAACAGAAACCGAAACAGCAGCAGCAGCATAATCAAGTAGCGGGACTGAAATTAGTGCGCAATATCGCGGAAAAGAAAAACATTGTTATAGTGAAGCCGAGTGTAGTAACTGGAAGTGATCAAGAGAGCAGTGCGAGATTCAGGGAAAAAAATGCATACCAAAAGAAAAATCGTTGAAAATAGAAAAGCCGTGAACGTACGTGTTGGCGGAGTTTTACTTGTTATGGATCCAACAGAAGATAAGGAAAGAGTTTTAGGGAATAAAATAGTGAAGAGTAAGGACTTCAAAATCAGCACTCCACAAATGAAAAAGCCTAGAGTAATAGTATATAACATTCCTAGCGAATTAACTCAGAGTGATTTGATTTTGGATATTTATAATAGGAATTTTTGCAACACACATGAAAAAGATAAATTTGAATAGGACTTTATTCCATTGTTCAAATTAGGACAAAAGGGAAAAAGCACACCCATTGGGTAATTGAATGTTCTCCCGATATCCGGAGAGAAATAATAAATAAAGAGCGAATCTATGTAGATTGGACTTCTTGTAGGTTAAAAGATTATAATATCAGTAGGTATCACGTTGTTTCAAATGTATGGCATGTTTCTAAGTTTTGCAGGGCTAAATCCACAATTTGTGGTCACTGTGCTTTGGAAGGACATGAATTTAAGTCCTGTCCCAACAAAGCACAAGCCCCTACCTGTGCAAATTGCAAAAATTTGAAAAAGAACATAATCATAGAGTCAAGGATACAACCTGCCCAACTTATATTAGAGAAATTCAAACGTTAATTGATAAAACCGAATATGGGCAATAAAATTCCACTTTTAGAACTGAGGTCAGTGGTCTCTTTTACAAATTATTATAACAATCCGTCAACTCAACAGAAATGTATCATTGAAAACTATCAATCATCAATTCATTTACCCAGCAATAAATTGAAACATTTTTTCCATGGCCATTGTGAATGAAATTCTTGGTTTATTGGAAAATCTCACGCCGGAAATTGATGATTATACAAATTATGTTCCTACAATAACTGGCAAAAATGTCGAGTTTCTTAATAATGATCTGCACTAATATTCGTAGTATAAATGCAAATTTCAATCAATTCATCTGTTGTTTAAGTAGAATCAAAACTGACCGTTCATCTAATTGTATTAACTGAAATTTGGCTGACTGAAAATATGCCATTTTTTACGATATCCCAGGATACACTGCAGTTAACAGTTATACTAAAATTAATAAAAGTGTTGATTTGTGTGTTTACATAAAAAATAATATCAATTTCAATGTAATCTCGTGTGATATCTCTGAATCCAACTCCTTGTGCATTGATTTAAGGTTATCAAATGATAATATACTAAGAGTTATTGGAATTTCCAGATCTCCCAGTAACAATAACACAGAAAATTTTGTTAATAGCCTAAACCAGTTACTTGAAAATACGCCAAATCAAATCAGTGTTTGTGTAGTAGGTGATATAAATATCAATATTCATCTTACTAATAACCATGTACAGGATTATATGCATGCTTTACAAAGCAGAGGTTTTAAATCTTTCATTAACGGGAGTACGGGAGTGAAGGCTTCGACGGATGCTGTATATCTATCTCAGTTGAGCAAAGTACTGGATACTAGATTAAGCAAAAGAGTATATCATGCTTATGACAGTCAGTGTTACAGTATGGTATCATAGTCTGGGGAGGGGTAACATCTGCTTGCCTGGAGCCTGTTGCAGTCACTCAGCGCACCATTATAAAAAAAATTAAAAAAGAACCCAGGTATCCCACATCGCTGTTATTCTCAGATTTCCCTGTGCTCAATTTAAGACAGCTGTATATTAAAACACTTCTCACATAATTATATCACGAAACACAAAATTGAACTACCTACTCACCAATATCAATATAACTATCAAACTCGACACAGAAATAATCATGGATATTCAACACCTCAATTATATCACGGAATAGAACATAGGTCTCCTCACTATCGAGCACAAATCGTCTATACAAATTTGCCTAAATATATCAAGGAGGCTGAGAGTTGCAGCGATGTGTTGTATACAAAAGGAAGCTGTTGAAATGGCTCATTGGCATAGGTTGGGCTGGAGCTGGAACCGAGGGCTTTCTCCATTCCTATGCTTGGCGAAGCGGCTCTGGAATCTCTACGATTTAATAAATACATCGTCACGGTCTTGGGCCCTCTTTCTTTTTTTTAGCTCTTTCTTTGAGTACTTTATCTGATTATACACTCTTCACAAATGGTGACAAAAATTGATAACAATACGTTTTCTATATATTTTTTTTATATTAAGTGACTGTGATGAATTTGTGCAAATAACAATTAAATTTGAATTCATTGCGGATGATGCCCACATGAACTTTTTTGGTGCGTGAGTAATGGAAAGTGCGTTGGTGAATTGATGAGATGATCAAACGTCTATGCCATCGGCGGGATTCGAACCCACAAACCAGGCGGTGCTAGCAGACCGAAGTTTGTAACGCTCCTTACCACTAGACCAACCCGGCCTGTTTTTAGGCTCTTATCACAATAGACCACCGGTGGGCCAAGTGTCCTCGAGGCATTAGTACTTATTGCGTTAATTACACTTACACCAGCTTTTGGCCACCTACCAGCATTGTTGTCTCAGCTTGCTCTACACTGTACCGCCAATGGTTGCTCTGAGGTGTTCCACTGGCGAGCCAGCTTAGTGGCCTAATGTAATATCAGCTGTAATCTATACTGGGCTACCTTCCCGTTTTTTCAAGATATCACCATCGGAAAAACACTACGTAGCTTCAACGAATTACCAGAATAGATTAAAAAAAAAATGAAATCAGTGTGATTAATTAGTCCTGACCAACATTGTTCATATCTTATAAATAATATATCATTGTACACTATGCACATACTCTCAAGTACTATCTTCATTTTTAAAAGTAATTAATTGTTTTTAAAGGTTCCATAACGATTATGCATCAAAGTACGTATTTGGTGCTTATCGGCACCTAACATCTGGTGAAGTTTCAACAGCACTTCGACCATTCTACTTCACAGTACATCCTGACTTATTCGGCCAGTTTCCTTCTGAGAGAGTGAGTATCAATCAGAAATTTTCTGATTTATAGTTTACTTTTTTGTAGATTTTAGTTATCAAATTGCAAAGCACTACTCACAATGGGTCGAGTTCAAATTAACTTTCGATGAGTATTTTTCAACTCTGTTGACTTCTAACTTTGCATTAAAATTAAAATATTTGTCCCAAATTGAATAAAGACGCCCAGTATAATTGAGAATATGGTAATAATTTGACTGAATTCTTTTGGAAATGTCTATTCTTTTTTTTTCAGTCAACCATGATAAACGTAATGATTTTTACTGAAAATTACCCTGACAAATTATATTACAAGTATCGTACAGTGGCCTATCCAGGGGTGGGGGATGTATCCATATCTATACATCTAGGGATGTACGAAGGCTATTTTTTTTCAACTTCCGATCGTGCCGCTAGATGGCAATGCGAGCGGCATTGGCCAACAATGCGCGGCAGCTGACTATGCCATCTCACACTATAACCTCACTCGTTTTCGGCCATCTGTCGTCATTACCAGTTTATCTAGCGACACATAAACATGGCTAATATGATAGAATCTCCCGCCAAGTGTGAGTTGCGAAGTGTAGGCTAATTCGTTTTTTGCAAGCTGAAGGGTTATCCGCAGCAGAAATTCACCTAGAATGGAACGAGTATATGGTGGAATTTTATGAGTGACAGTGCAGTGCGTGATTGGAGAGGAACTGTGCAGAACAAAAGGAGAGGAATGCTCACATCGGGAGTGGTGCTCATTCATGACAACACCCGTCCTCACAGTGCTGCTGTGACGAAGCGTCTTCTTGACGGGTTTAAATGGGACGTTTTTGACCATCCGGCGTATAGCCCAGACTTAGCACCAAGCGACTATCACCTTTTCCCGGAACTGAAGAAAATGCTAGGAGGGCAGAGCTGCTTCCGAACATACGATGCTGTGAAAAACCATCTCAAATCACTGGCGGCTAACTTTTATGAACAAGTTATTAAGAAGCTTGTACCCAGGTATGAAAAATGCCTCAATCTGAATGGTGACTATGTTGAGAAGTAACTAATAATGTAAATAACTTTTGATAATAAATTCATTCAATTACTCTCACTAGTTTCTTTTTTATACCACATCGGAAGTTGAAAAAAATAGCCCTCGTATAATTGAGATGTGTCCCCCCCCCCCCGAAATTGAACCTGAATATTGTGGCTGGATCAGCCACAAAAATTAGCTTATAATGCCTTATTTTCGTTATATTGTCCTATGGAAATCGAGAAATATATATATATATAAGGGATGAGATAATAACACTGAAATAGCAATTATAATTAATTATGAATAATTATGAGCTATTTTCCAATAGACAGTGAATGGTCTAGTGCATAGAGACTAGATAGCAGCGGATAGAGAAACTGCAGATAGCACTTCAATGCTAGTTCGCTTTTTACCATCTATTATTATGAAGAAATTCAATATCTTCTCTTCTTCTTCTCTTCTTCTCTTCTCTTCTTCTCTTCTCTTCTCTTCTCTCTTCTCTTCTCTTCTCTTCTCTATACTTATAAAAGGCTAAGCCCCTACAGACTGAAATCACACCACAGCCCAAACTACTGAGCCTACAAACTTGAGATTTTGCACGATTGTTTATGGTAGCCTGAAAGCATCCACTAAGAAAGGATTTTCAGAAATTTGCCCCCCTGCGGGAGCTGGGGCCCCCCAAAAATTTTGTACTTTTTAACCGCTCATTGCACAGCAAAGTCATGAGGAACTTTTTAGTTCAGCTACGAAAAAATTAGATCTATGCAGAAAATTTCGATCAGGAGCATAGGGGGGTCCAAGAGAGGGCATTTTTCGAAAATTTTAATGTAAAATCACACTACAGCTCAAACTAATTGTCCTACAGACTTGAAACTTTGCAAAAATATTCTTCAAACATGCTAGACGCGCACTAAGAACGGATTTTGAGATATTTTGCCTCTAAGGGTTTCAAAGGATGAAAAAGGATCCTATTAAGTAAGGTTATAAACATGGTAAGGTGAGTGCCATATGGAAATGAGATAATATTATTTATTGACATGTGATATTCTAACATATGTTGTAATCATTGGAAATAACAAAATAATATGATAGAAATTCAAAAAAGAACATATGTTCTATTATTGCTTTCTACCTGATTCCACTCAACCTCAATAATATTGTTCTGATAATGATAAATATGTTCAATAATATTATTATTATTATTATTGATATAATAAAAGTATTGTTTTAATAATTAATTATTATCATTGATATAATAATAGTATTGTTTTGGTAATCAATAATATTTTTATTTTCACAAAACGCTGTATAATTGTAAATGGTGAATGTGAAACAGCTGCATCAAAGAAATTATCTCAAAACATATGTTTAGGAAAACCATAGTTTTGAACTTCGTTTTCCTGATGGAATGTATAAGCCTACACGTGGCATGTATTATTAATTTTTCAGCTAGAACAGTTTTTTGAGACTGCTAAATAAACGTCTACAGTTTAATCAATGCTGTATCGGCAATATGAAAACGCATGCAGTTAATATGTCTTTAAATAAAGGTGTTGATATCTACATGATAATTATTCTCTACCATTTTTATTCAATTAAAATTTAAAATTATTCAAGCCTTGATAGAATGATTGACTCACTGTACAGTCAGTCGAAAATTTTAATATTGAAATGAGGGGTATTTTGGCAAGCTGAACAAAAAAGTAAGGTCCTATGCACCTTTTTGATATTATTTCTTCAAATGAAAAATGAGTTTTGTTGGTTGTCAAAACTCCCCCTGGAAGAGAACTATTCATTTTATCCTATCTTTTAGTAAAATAACAATGATTTCTGCATTGAATAACATCTATCTTGCCAACAAGAATCGAACTCTTTGTGAATTTAGATATGACCTACACTTTAGATTTATATAATTCTATTAATAAATTCATGGAAATTGAAGTACTTTTTTCAGTTAGTTGATGAAATTGATTATCAATAGAGAAAATGATTATATTTTATCAATACAGAATTAGTTGAATGAATTGTCGATGTACTGAGTTCTTGGTCAACAATAATTCAATATTGGTATTTATCCAATCATTATTTTTTTCAGAAGTTATTTCATTTGAATTAGAAAATATTTATAAGCTCCTATCAATTTATCATTCGTAACAATGAATTCTTCAAAACATGAATTTAATCAAATAAAAAATTGCCCATACTGTATTCATGTTCGCATGTTTTCCACTTGTGATGGATAGCAAAAATATTGTGGAGCGAGCTGCACGGCGAATTGTAATCGAGGGCTCTGATTGGCTGAAAAGTTCAGCGTTCGGAGTGAGGTGAGGCGAGCAGTTAGAACAGAGGCAAGCGGCACGGCGAATGGTTCGGAGTACGGTACGGCGAATGATTAACAGCTGATTTTTAACATATTCTTCAACATATGCTCATGTTCGTTGAAAGGCAAGATGTTCGGAGGAATGCACGGTTTGCTGCGCGGTTCGAGGTTCGGTTCGGCATGTGTGGACGCACCTTTAGTTGTTACAGGACATTTATACAGATCACAGGCCAAAGCAACATAATAATCTATCTTCTTCTTCTCTTCTTCTTCTTTCTTCTTCTTCTTCTTCTCTTTTCTTCTTCTTCTCTCTTCTTCTTCTTCTTCTTCTTCTTCGTCTTCTTCTTCTTCTCTTCTTCTTCTTCTTCTTCTTCTTCTTCTCTTCTTCTTCTTCTTCGTCTTCTTCTTCTTCTTCTTCTTCTTTCTTCTTCTTCTTCTTCTCTTCTTCTCTTCTTCTCTTCTTCTTCTTCTTCTCTTCTTCTTCTTCTTCTTCTTCTTCTTCTTCTTCTGCTTCTTCTTCTTCTTCTTCTTCTTCTTCTTCTCTTCTCTTCTTCTTCTCTTCTTCTCTTCTTCTTCTTCTTCTTCTCTTCTTCTTCTTCTTCTTCTTCTTCTGCTTCTTCTTCTTCTTCTTCTTCTTCTTCTTCTTCTTCTTCTTCTTTCTCTTCTTCTTCTTCTTCTTCTTCTTCCTTCTTCTTCTTCTTCTTCTGCTTCTTCTTCTTCTTCTTCTTCTTCTTCTTCTTCTTCTTTCTTCTTCTTCTTCTTATTCTTCTTCGGGAGTGGTGCTCATTCATGACAACACCGTCCTCACAGTGCTGCTGTGACGAAGCGTCTTCTTGACGGGTTTAAATGGGACGTTTTTGACCATCCGGCGTATAGCCCAGACTTAGCACCAAGCGACTATCACCTTTTCCCGGAACTGAAGAAAATGCTAGGAGGGCAGAGCTGCTTCCGAACATACGATGCTGTGAAAAACCATCTCAAATCACTGGCGGCTAACTTTTATGAACAAGTTATTAAGAAGCTTGTACCCAGGTATGAAAAATGCCTCAATCTGAATGGTGACTATGTTGAGAAGTAACTAATAATGTAAATAACTTTTGATAATAAATTCATTCAATTACTCTCACTAGTTTCTTTTTATACCACATCGGAAGTTGAAAAAAATAGCCCTCGTATAATGGAGATGTGTGTCCCCCCCCCCCGAAATTGAACCTGAATATTGTGGCTGGATCAGCCACAAAAATTAGCTTATAATGCCTTATTTTCGTTATATTGTCCTATGGAAATCGAGATATATATATATATATAAGGGATGAGAGAATAACACTGAAATAACAATTATAATTAATTATCAATAATTATGCGCTATATATTATATATATATATATATATATATATATTATATATATATATATATATATATATATATATATATAAGGGATGAGAGAATAACACTGAAATAACAATTATAATTAATTATCAATAATTATGAGCTATTTCCAATAGACAGTGAATGGTCTAGTGCATAGAGACTAGATAGCAGCGGATAGAGAAACTGCAGATAGCACTTCAATGCTAGTTCGCTTTTACCATCTATTATTATGAAGAAATTCAATATCTTCTCTTCTTCTCTATACTTATAAAAGGCTAAGCCCCTACAGACTGAAATCACACCACAGCCCAAACTACTGAGCCTACAAACTTGAGATTTTGCACGATTGTTTATGGTAGCCTTGAAGCATCCACTAAGAAAGGATTTTCAGAAATTTGCCCCCCTGCGGGAGCTGGGGCCCCCCAAAAATTTTGTACTTTTTAACCGTTCATTGCACAGCAAAGTCATGAGGAACTTTTTCGTTCAGGTACGAAAAAAAATCAGATCTATGCAGAAAAATTCCAATCAGGAGCACAGGGGGGTTCAGGAGAGGGCACTTTTCGAAAATTTTTATGTAAAATCACACTACACCTCAAACTAATTGGCCTACAGGCTTAAAACTTTGCACAAATATTCTTCAAACATGCTAGACGCGCACTAAGAACGGATTTTGAGATATTTTGCCTCTAAGGGTTTCAAAGGATGAAAAATCTGGTGTGGTACACTCACACAACTTTCCTTGCTCATTGAACTATAAGCCTCATTATCAAACGAGAATAATTTAGGGGAATAACACAATGACGGCAACATATTTGCAACTACGGTCAGACTACTGTATATGTGTATGTACAATTGTTTTCAGAGTACTTTTCCTTTATGTAAATTGTGAAATTCGATGATTTTTTTTTTAATTCGTCAAAACAGCTGTTCTACAGATGAAATACCTTGACTATGACTGTGTTTTTTTTATAAACTGCTCTACCTACCCACGGTTTATGGAAGAAGAAAAAGTAAAAACCGTGTACCAACCTACCTCATGCACGAGAAGGAGGTTACAAAGTCCATTTCTCAAGGATTGGGTGGGCCCCTCATTAGTACCCCAGGAAAAAGACTCATGTCAGTTGATAGAGCTAATAAATAACTATACAGGGGTATGGATTTGAAAAAATTGGTTAGAGCCGTTTTTGAGAAAATCGTGAAAAAACATGGCTTTTTAGTCATTATCCGCCATTTTTCTCAAGAATATTACGGAGCTCCTGAAATTTCCCAGAAATGAGACTCATGCCAGTTGATAGGGCTTATGAATAGCTATCCATGGTATAAATTTGAAGAAAATCGTTAGAGCCATTTTCGAGAAAAACGTGAAAAACATGGTTTTTTAGTAATTATCCGCCATTTTTTCCGCCATCTTGAATTGAATTTTATTGAATTTCTTATTGTCGGGTCCTCATGGTATAAGGACCTTAAGTTTAAAATTTCAAGTCAATCTGTTAATTAGGAATGGAGTTATCGTGTTCACAGACATACACACACACACACACACATACACACACACACAGACCAATACCCAAAAATCATGTTTTTGTTCTCAGGGGACCTTGAAACGTATAGAAAACTTGAAATTGGGGTACCTTAATTTTTTTGGAAAGCAATACTTTCCTTACCTATGGTAGTAGGGCAAGAAAGTAAAAAGGATCCTATTAAGTAAGCTTATGATAAGGTGAACTCCATATGGAACTGAGATAATTGACACATGATATTCTAACATATTATATGTTGTAATCATTGGAAAGCTTATAACAATTTCATCTATTAGCTGATCGAATTGATTTTGCGTTGATTGAGAGCACGAGCTTACCACGTGTTTTACATGGTGAACGTTCTACAGATTTATAGTATTCCTGGTGATTGAGCCTGTCTTTTTCAGCGTTATCTATTAATAATAAAGCTTAATTTATAACTAGCTTAACCAGCGAACTTCGCACCGCCAATGTATATCATGTTACACTTGACTTTATTTGGTGAATCATGAAATTTATCTGACAATCAACATGTTCATCTCAATACGGACTTCCTATGTGCTTAGTCATTCAGCATTCATTATTCCAAAAACATATTATTCTTCTCAATCAATTGGTAGTAATATCTATCAGTAAAGTTTTCAATTAAAAAAAGGTTATATCAGTGTTTCAAAGAAAAATATTCAATGTTTTCATAGCTGTAGATTGTCGATATATGGTCCAGGAAATATGCGATGTACGATGAATCACACAGAATTCCATATTCTTTCCATTTTAGGATGAATATAAGCTAACCTAAATTCAAAAAATTGTTAATTATTATTTCATTCTTCAGTAATTAATGAAATACCAATATATATATATATAATATATATATATATATATATATATATATATATATATATATATATATATATATATATATGTGTGTGTGTGTGTGTGTGTGTGTGTATAAATGGCCACGGCCAAATGGGTATATATATATATATATATATATATATATATATATAATATATATATATATATATATATATACTCTCTTTCATTAGGTAATAATTTTTTCAACATTTTCCAGTTCTCAATGATAGGAGAGTGATAATTATTTGTATAGGTCTTCTAAGGAACCATTATCAACAGCTGGTACCAATCAACTACACTTCAACTCCAAACTACCGTTTTAATACCAGTACACAATAATTCATCACAGGGTGATATGTTTATTACAGCTGGTAACTTTAGATGCTAAATCATATTATCACAATATGATCTTGAATCATGATCGTTCTTCAGTAGCCGCTCGGCCGAAAATTTCTATAACATATGTCTGTAAAATGGATTAATAAATTATTATTATTAGCCCCCCTATTAAAATTTCTGTTCAGAAACCATCCCACAACATATTCCCAAAGTTTCATGCCGTTATGTCAAGTAGTTTTCAAGTCTACAGGGAACAAACAAACATACAAACAAACACACAAACAGACATTCATTTTTTATAAATAAATTTCCATTCGGCTCAAACAAAAGCCTCTCTAAATGAAGGTAGAAATATAAGGATTCAGTTTTTTGTTTTAACATTTTTTCAAATCACTTTCAAAAAGTTCATGTAGCACCTACTATTGTGTTTGAGACACTTCTGGCGCTATCATAGTTCACCACTATTCTGTTCCACAGTCCTATCTCTTGCAGTCGTTAACTATATCTATAATAATTATATGAAGTAAAGAACTGGCTTATGCACGTACGGGATAGGAAAATTATGTTGACGCATCATCACGTATGAACTACTGGACTAATTAACTTGAAATTTTGCTTATAGATTCTTAAATAACCAAGGATGGTTATAGGCCTATTCTCAATTCTTCAAAATTTCATTACGTCAAGTTTTCATTTTGTCAAGTTTTAAAATAGATCCTTGCGAAGCACGGGTTCTTGCTAGTAGCTTATATTGCTCTTGTTTATTATAGTTATTATAGTATAGTATATAGGCTATTCAGTTTCATTCGTATCCTTAAACAAAGTTCCAGAAGCTCCTTCTAGAGATTACCACCCAAAATTTCACAGTTATGATGAATTGGCCTACCATGGACACATTCCCCTTATATTTTTAAAAAGGTTTTATCACCCCCCCCCCTCGCCGAAAAACGTGAGTTTGAGCACTTGACAAAAAATCATGAAATTTTGCAAAAAAAAATTATCAAGTTAAAACTAAACCTATGATTTAAATTTGATTGAAATAGTGCTTATTGGATTCAAAATTGAAGCATTCTAGTTTGTTATCTAATAATGAGTAGACCTTCTACAAAATCATTATTTTAAAAACAATCTAATGACTAATAAAATTCTATTCTACTCCATTATATTTGTTATTTAATCTAAACTTCATATGCCTATGACATTTTCAAGGGAAAATTGAAATAATAAAACATTTTGTTTGAAATATGTCTTTTTAGTTGGATTGAGAATTATTATCTTCATCATCATCATCATCATACTATTCGGGTTAAAGATTATCCCAAATGTTATACCTACTTGCTACAAATTTTTTTATAGTGAAAATATCTATAATTTTTAATTTCAATCTTCAAGTTCAACTCAATATATTATTTCTCATTCCAGGCTATCAATGAAAATTCTCTCCAGGTGCTGAGCTCATTTCTTGAAGGACTTCAACAAAATCGATACACTAGACCGACAACAGTGAAATTCTTCTTGAAACCCCAAAAAACTGTTGACCGAGGTAATAAGAATAATTTCATTTACTAGTTGGATCATCATGAGTGGGGCACTAGGCCTACCCATTTCAAATTGGATTGAAATATTGACCACAGATGCGTCACATAAGTTTACACTTTTTTGTGGTAACTATAAGAAGTCAATCAGGTTCTAGAATTGGCCTATGTAGTTAGATAATAATTGAACATTTTAAAAACATTTTCAAATAGAATAAAGAAGATTCACTCACAATTCACAAATCAGTGAAGCTTTTTAAAGCCATAAGTTTACAGGAAATTACATAGTCTTCAACATGTTATTATAAAAATACAGACAGTACGAATATTAACCTCTAAAATTGACATTCAACACTTTCCTTCGTGAGTCTCGACCGAACATAGAACAGTATAGTACGGAAACTACAGATTTGTATTGAGAAATTTTAGGTTAGAATCTTAGAAGTAGATTGATTGCTTTATTCGCTTCAGCGGCAGATATCAATGTTTGATACCATCCGTCCTTACTTTTCACTTTTAAAAATGATAATAGAAACTGATATTATGAATTGGAATGGATTATAAAATCTTTTTAATTATTGATTTTTGCTTCAAAATGACAGGGAGGACAGTGTCCGAGGCCTCCCCTGCTATAGCCGCCCCTGAGCAGACGTATTTTTAACTTAACAGAATGCTAGTGTTTATATAATTTTGAGTATTTGTATCAGGTCTACTAGGAAATTCAATCGAAAACAACTGTAAGGTGAAAATATTAGTTTCAAATTATTTTTGATAATCATCAAAAATAATTATAAAATTTGATTATTTTTTATAATTTCGAAATTATTATTCCTTGTTAATTTCGAGTTTCTCTTGTCATGCCACATTACATTTAATACGGTATGAATCAGAATATAAATGTATTACGAACATTTGTTGTAGTTTCGAATCCTGTCAAGTACATCGCTGCTTAATCATCTAATCTCATTACCCACGCAGAAGCATACAATAGAAAAATATCCACCTTCAGTATTTTACTTATTGGTTTTATAAGTGAATGCTGAAAAGTCAATTATTTGAAGTATGAATAACTTAACACTTTGTGCAACTCACATTATAACCTTGGTAGTGTGTATACCGTAAGTTGGATGGATTAAACACTGGGAACTCACTGCTTCCAAGGTATCTGGAAAACTAGTACTGTGATTTATAGACTCTTAATATATTTTGATAATATTGTAAATCGTATTATTTTGTTTCAGTCACATTGAAGTCAGTGCAGATTAATTTGGTACCACAAGATGTACGTAAAACAGTCATCACTATACTTTCTTCTTGCAATCTGCCCACAACATATGTTGATAAGATTACACCTCAGCCGCCGCCCCCTCCACAAAAAAAGGATCTCGATTTTCGGGAAAAAGTCAAAAAGCATTATGGAGATTATGAGTACAATACACATACCAGTACCAGAGTGAAAATGGAAGAAATCAAAAAGGCAAAGGAAGCGGAAACACTCATGTAAGTTTCACTCATATCATTGTTTTATATCTATACGTATTTTTATCATCATAGATAAGCAAATCAATATTAAAATATCATATTTTCATCGTCATTAACAATTACATGATCATATAGACAAGTTAAACATTGATAAAGTGAAGTTAACTGAACGCTGAACATAGTTCTTGGTCAAAAAATGTACACTTATAAAATTTTCGTTTATGACTCCATTAACATAATCTGGCATAGATGTAGTGAATAGTGATTCTATGTGGTCATGTAAATATTAAAGGTGTAACAACCGCTGGGTCAACTTTTGTCCCTTAAATATTATGTTTTAATGACATATTTGCAATGTACAGAGATTTTCAAAATGTTCTTCGGGGTTACGAAAATTCACTACAGGAAGGCTATTCTACTTCTAAATGAAATTTGTACATGAAGATGCAGGGATTCAAACAGTTTTTTCTAACATCTATAAAAGTTCAATGTGTGCTCCTTTGGTGACACGGGATACTTCAATACAAAAGTCTAGCCCAAACACGCCCTAACATGTCTCTTTCGATAGAGGTGACCTCATTGATTATGCGATCTTTCAGCTCAGCGATATCGTTCGGCATTGGTGGGGTGAAGACCTTATATTTCACATAGCCCCACAGAAACAAGTCACATGGCGTGAGGTCTGGCGATCTTGGTGGCCACAGCAAAAGTTGTTTGTCTTCCTCATACGCGCGTCCTATCTAGCGTCGAGGCAGTGTTGTGTTAGAAGTACCGTCTAACCACGTTATGAAAATGGGCAGGACAACCGTCTTGCTGGAAAATGACACTGCCATTTCCTTCACTGTGGACAAATCTACACTAGTGGACAAACGGTCAACTAACTGCCCAGTACCCGTGGAATATTGTAAGTGGAATAGTTTTTCTGTAATGAATTTTCGTAATCCCGAAGAACATTTTGAAACTCCCTATATTTTGTCAGTGTAGTATTTCAGGAAAGTGAAATAAAACTCTTCTTGCTGCTGCACATTATTTATTCATTTAGCTGGTTACTTCTAGACATTTCAACAGCAAGTGACAAGGAACCGAGCATAGACGTATCGAGCAGAGAGCATAGAGTACTTGACTGTGTTTCAGGTTAGCCAACAAAGCAAATATATAACAATTCTCCTCCCTTATTTGAGGTGTTATACTTATACATTATGAATAAATACTCTTTATTCTTAAACAAAATCATTAACCTTTCAATACTTTTCAAATAGCAGTACTCTAGAAATGACAGCGCAATACAAGAAATAAAGTACCAATCCAGGTTACAACAAAATAGAAATCAAAGTTACAAATCAAAATACAAACTCAATTACAAATCAATAGAAATCAATTATTGCAAATCTGCAAATCAAATAACTCCAATACAAATCAATCAAATCAGTTGACAAAATAAAAATCAATTATAAATCAGTTGACAGCTTTCTGTTTTCTGTCTTACAATTCAAATCTTTTGACAGGCTTTCGGTCTCTCATCGACCTTCTCAAAATAGGAATAGGTTCAGGAGACCTTAACTTCGGTACTTCTCCCGGTTCAATAGGTTTAGGTATTATCACCTCCTGAGGTGTTACAAACTCATTACCTTGAATACCTTTTAACAATTCATCCAAATTCAAATTATTATCAACAATTGGTACATTTTCCTGTTCAACAAATTTCCTCATTTGGTTTACATGCTTTTTCCAAATTAGATTATCTTCAGTTTTTACAATGAAAGTTACAGGAGACACTTGATCAATAATTTTTCCTTTTATCCATGTACTTTTATTCTTATTGTAATTTCTAACATAAACAATGTCATCAATCGAGAAATTTATTTTGTTACAAGTCCTAGCCGGGATTTCAGATTTCAATACCTTTTGTGCTAGTACAATAGGTTTGATTCGGTCAAGTCTTGTTAACAATCTACGTCCTACATGTAATTCAGCAGGAGAAACTCCAGTAGTACAATGCGGAGTATTTCTGTATTCTAATAAAAATTTAGAAATAGCTTGTTTCACGTTTGACATTTTCTTTGACAAAACTTCTATCTTATTCTTAAATGTTTTTACAGCGTTTTCCGCCGCTCCATTCGAGGCAGGATGGAATGGTGCGGTTTTAGAGTGATTTATATCATTTCTAAGTACAAATTTTTGAAATTCATCAGCAGTAAAACAAGTAGCATTATCACTCACAAGTATCAATGGAATACCCCAATTTGCAAAGTACACTCTCAACAAATCTATAGTACAATCGGTTGTTAAGCTAGAGGCTTCCATAACATATAACCATTTAGAATAAGCATCGGTAATCAATAAGTAATATTTTCCTTTTATTGGACCACAATGATCAATATGGATTCTATGGCCAGGCGCAGCAGGCCACTTCCATGCCGAAGTTACTTTAGGAGGATTCGACGATTCGAGATTTTGCTATTTCTTTTATCTCGGAATCGATATTTGGCCACCATACATACGATCGAGCCATACTTTTCATTTTCACAACTCCTAGGTGACTACTATGAAGTTCAGTTAGAATCAATTTTCTCAATGAAACAGGTATTACTATACGGTTACCAAGCATTAGACAATCTTTATCTACATACAATTCATTTCTTCTATTAAAGTACGGTTTCAATTTATCTACAATTCTAGAATTATCAGGCCATTCATATTTTACATATTCACATACTTGACTCAATACAACATCTTTAGCAGTTTCTTTCTTTACATCAAAAAAATTCAAACATTGTACATTACTCTTTACAAAATTCAAATAAGTATACTCCTCTCCTTCATCATCAATAGTTTTACTAGGTAGAGGCAATCTTGACAATCCATCAGCATTACAATTATCCTTAGATCTAACATAATTTATTTCATAATCATAACCAGACAAAAATATTGACCATCTCTGCAACCTATTTGCAGTCATTTGAGGAATACCATTCTTAGGACCAAAAATAGTTGTCAACGGTTTATGATCTGTTTTCAATATGAAATGTTTACCATACAAGTATTGATGGAAATGTTTCACGCCAAAAATTATTGCTAAAGCTTCTTTTTCTAACTGAGAATAACCTTTTTCGGCTTTGGTTAGCGTACGACTCGCATAAGCGATTGGCTTTTCATCACCATTACTGAAACGATGAGACAACACAATACCTAGTCCATAAGGAGAAGCATAACAAGATAACACAATGTCCAAATCAGGATTAAAATACACTAATACATTGCCTGACAACAATAATTCTTTACTTTTAGTAAATGCTTTTTCTTGCTTACATGACCATACAAATTTTACATCTTTTCTCAATAATTCATACATTGGTGACAAAACAGTAGACAAATCCGGTAAAAACTTAGCATAGTAATTAACTAAACCTAAGTAAGCTTGTAATTCAGACACATTTGTAGGTGGTTCAGCTTCGACAATAGCTTTAACCTTATCATTATTCATATGCAAACCTTTAGCATCTATTACATGTCCGAGAAAAGAAATAGATTCTTGAAAGAATGAATATTTACTTCTTTTCACAGTTAGACCACTATCTTCCAGTCTTGATAAAACAGCTTTCAAGTTTTTAATATGTTCATCATTCTTACCAGTAACTAAAATATCGTCTAAAAAACATTATCTAGACCTCTTAATAGGTTTTCAATTTCCCTTTGAAATAATCCTGGCCCAGAAGCTACACCATAAGGTAATCGATTGTACATGAATAATCCCTTATGAGTGGATATAGTTACCAATTTTTTTGACTTTTCATCTAGTTCTATTTGTTGATATGCTTGTGATAAATCTAGTTTACTAAAATTTTTACCACCTCTTAAAGCTACAAATAGATCATCAACTCTAGGAATTGGATGTCGATCAATCATTAACATTTTATTTATGGTGACTTTGTAATCACCACATAACCTAATTGACCCATCTGGTTTCATCACTGGCACAATAGGTGTACCATATTCACTAGATTCTACAGGCGTCAGAATATTTTCATTAACAAGTCTATTTATTTCAAGTTCAACCTTATCCTTAATTGCATATGGTATTGGCCTTGGTTTACAAAATATTGGTCGTGCATCATCTTTGAGATGTAACTCAAATTTACGTTTAGTATACTTTCCTAATTTGTCGGAAAAAACTACTGGGTAATCCTTTATTACCTTTTCTAGCTCCAATTCATTATCATTTACTTGATTCAAACCTTGAATTGTTGGTTTACAATGACTATTCAATTGACCTAAGTCTATCTTAAGAGCTTGCAACCAAGAACGTCCTAATATTGGTGAAACAATTCTTTCCTCTTTATTAGATTTCATAACATACAATTGCAAACTTTTTTCTTTACAATTCTTGTTGAGTGCACAATTTACATGAACTACTCCTACCGGTTTAATAGGATCACCTACATAGCTATGAAATACTTCATCAGTTGGTTTCAATTTTACAGTCAAATCCAGGAATTGTTTTACAAAATCAGAATAACATATTGCACTAATGCCAGAACCAGTATCCACTTCAAAATTGATAGGTTTACTTTCGACAATTAATTTCATTTCAATAGGCTTTACATAATTAATTGACTTCTCAATTCGTACAATTCGTAGATTATTCATAGAAGCAATATCAAGACAGTTGAATTCATCAGTTAAAGTTTTAGATTGAGATACAATAGAATCAGATTCAACATAATTGTTTTGCTTACCTGAAGTTTTTCTTACCTTGCATACATTTTTTAAATGACCTTGCTTACCGCATACATGGCATTTATAATTTCGAAAATGGCAATTTTTACTCAAATGATTTGCTTTTCCACAACAGTAGCATTTTTTCCATTGCCCTGGATCTCCTTTAGTTGTGGAAAATTGCGGATTCGCCGTAAGGTTAGGTCTGCTAGGTTTACTTGAATTTGTTGAAGTTGAAGATCTGAAACTTCTGTTGTAATTTATTCTTGTACTAGTTGCATTCAATTCAGCTACACCACGAAGAGTTGTTTCAAGAGAAATAGACAGTTCAATGCATCTTTTATAAGTAAGATCAGGTTCACTTAATAAACGTTTTTTAATACCAGTATTTCTGATTCCCCATATGATTTGATCACGCAAAGCTGACTCTAAGTTATTCCCAAACCCACAGTTCATGGACAGTTTTTTCAAATTAGCTATATACTGTACAATAGTTTCGTCGTCTTTTTGAAGGCGTTCTTTAAATTTGTAACGTTCAGTGATTTCACTTGGTCTGGGTTGAAGGTGATTAGACATGAGTTCAACCAGTTCAGCATAACTTTTTGACGAAGGCAAAGCAGGTGTGCACAAGTCCTTGAACAGGCCATAACCCTCCGTGCCAATTGAGGTCAATAGAATAGGGACTTTTTTAGCCTCAGTAATATCATTTGCAGAAAAATACAAGGAAAGTCGTTTGTGCCAATTTGACCAGTTCTCTTTTAAATCAAATTCATAAACCCTCCCTATCGTCCCTGTGACGACTATTCTATCTGTACCACCACCAGCTTCAGCAGGATTTACCATCGTTCTATAATTTGTTCACTATACTTACGTACACTATACTTACAATGTCACTTATGATATCCCTTTGATAATTTTTACGTTCACTTTTTCCTCATTGTCCGTTATCCTCGTCGCCATTGTTGTATTTTAGGAAAGTGAAATAAAACTCTTCTTGCTGCTGCACATTATTTATTTATTTAGCTGGTTACTTCTAGACATTTCAACAGCAAGTGACAAGGAACCGAGCATAGACGTATCGAGCAGAGAGCATAGAGTACTTGACTGTTTTTCAGGTTAGCCAACAAAACAAATACATAACAGTCAGTAAAGGAAAAGGCTATTGGATGACAATGTTTATATTGATATTTATTCATTTATTCATTTATTAGGTTACCAAGAATAATACAACGATCGGAAAAGAAAAAACAGGCTATTGCCCAAAACTTCTTCAATTTCCTAATTTAGTTTCAAATTGTCCAAATATTATAGGCTACGTAGGTTATGTCCATTTTAATTTATACACCAAATCACGAATCTGAAAATAAATTAGAATAAAACAAACAATTTAAAATTTGGATAGATTGACACTAAAACTCTCGTAAAAACAAGAAACAAACTCTAAATTCACATAATAACGAATAAAACCACTTAAATTTTGGGCTCAAAAATATCCCGTTCACCTTATGTTGATCAATATAATCTTCCACTACTAAACCTTTATAGATAATTATATTTATTTATTCACCAAAAATATTTACAAAACCATGCATATACAAAATTAAGCCACGGGATACACCCAAAACGGCTTATGTTGACTACGGTTGAACAAATAAAGATACGATTTTGCTCAATATGTTTATTCTCTTGTGACATATTCACTCTCGTCATATTCATGGCAGATACAGTATGTTGCTACATTGTATTGGCAATAAGGCACCCCAATCCAATCGACTCTCTTTGTCGCCCACTATAGTTGCTTCCACTAGCTGTCGCGTGAACGCGGAATCGAAAATGATCGGAACTCATTTGGAATTGGCATTTCCAATTCTGTGCTCCGCGACAGCTATAGTCAACCGCACGAAAATAGTCCGATGGAAATCGGAACAGGTGAGTGTAACGTTGCCAAATAAGAGTTGATCACCGTTTTGCCCAACTGTTTATAAATGAGAATTAATTAATACAGTATTTTCAAAATACACCTGACGAATTGGCAAGGTCTATGAGTACGAAGGGTTGAGGAGATACTCAGCCGTTCCAATTATCGGACTATTTTCGTGCGGTTGATTGTAGCTATTGCGGGAACACGGAATCGGAAATACCATTTAAATTGTCCCGTGTACAGCGTGCTTTTAAACCATCAAAGCAATAATTAAAGCAGAGGAGCAAAGCATACATATTTTATCATGTTCATACTCACTAACAGAACCATCAAAGCAATCACGTGATCTTGATATAGAAGGCACTAATTGGCGTGATCCTATTTTCTCGACTAGTACAAAATCTCACACATCCGGTACACTATAGCATAGAAAAAAATATATCATAACTTTTCCTATGTTTTCTCTATGACTATAGCTTGTGTGGCCTATTGAAGAGGAATAGTTCTATAGTTTAGTCTCTTCTTTAGGGCCAAGCCACATTATAACCAGAATTAGTCCAGAATCATAACCTGTTTTGGCCTAATATGCAATCAAAATTCGGGAATGGAATAGTAAGGGCTATAAGCCTGTTTTTCCGTTTTCAATCATTAAGTTGTTTTGTCATTGTTGTTAAGCCACACACGACAAGACAGGAAGCTCCCCAATTGGCTGATTGCTTCCTGTCCTGTTAATTCAACTGAAAAACGCTTCATGTGGAATCTATACTGTTAAATGGTGTACACACGTACGTTTGCCTCGGGTGAGCATTACCTCGTCTGGACACTGTTCGCTGAGGCATGTGGGCGAACTGGAACCCTGTCGATATTTTGGCGTGCTCAAAGGCGCCTCGGGCGAGCATTGAATGGACGTGTGGACGCGTTTTTGCCATACGGGTGAAGCAAAACGTAAACATTGAAGGCGCCATAACCTAATTCCAATGAATTAGGTTAATGAATGACAAATCAAATTGTGATCCAATAACTAATTGAAAATTGTAGGATTTTTGTAATTTTATAGGATATGTGGATTGTCAAATATTTAAATAGAAACATGCATGGAGTATATAATTTGTATCATGATTAACAAATTTAAAACTGCATAATTTAAGTGGAAATAGCTTCTCTACAGGGTTTTTTACAAAAAATTATAGCTCACATATTATCTTACTGTGGCTATCAAATCATCTTGTATTTGTTTTATGTTATCAATCAGAGTTGGTAATTAAAATTGTAATCTTCAATATGATATTATATGTTTTAGATAGCTAGGCTATCCATAGAGAGATTTATTCAAACTTTGAACTAGTAGTATTCCTTAAAGGTAAATCTTGAAGCTAATCTTTTAGAGAATCTTGTTTTGTCATGTGTATGAGCAGAGTTAGTTTAAAATGGGCAGCAATTCAGTATTTGATTCAATTTATGGCTAATTTCGTTAAAGAAGACTGTCAATTTTGTAGGACAGTGTTAAGTGCTTTGATTAGGTCATAAAAACTTCTGGAATTATTGTAGATTTTTTTTTTGAGATTCAGAATAGATATTGGAAATCAACAGATGAATCGCCTAATGCCAAGAATCTCAAAGTTAGGGCCAATCATTCTTGTAAAGTTATTGTTTCCCTCATGATGGTATCATTTGTTTGGATAACTATTTGAATTATATTCAATATATTAACAAAATAATGTTTTGAAATCTTAATAAAGTTTGAATTGACAATCTCATATCTCATGTCATGTAGCAATTTATTTCCTTACTTCAACCTACAATCGTTCAACCCACCAACATCGTTTGTTAAGTTTTATTTTCGATTTTATTATACAAGTCATTGAAATAAATTATACAGCTGCATTTTGTAATAATTATCTTCAATGATAGAATGACACCATTGTTGTGGAGAATTTACATCTATCATGTCTTCGTGTCGTCTGCAAATCAGATAGCTTTTTTAATGCCGAGGCATACGTGGAACGCGTCCACAAGGACGTACAGTGAATGCCGAGGCATGTGTACATACGATTGTTCGCGCGAATCTATACGTACGTGTGCACAAGCCTTTACTTGAATGACTAGCTTTTGATGAGCCACTAATGTAGAATTAAAACAACCTCCGACTTGGAAGGATATGCGGAGCAGAGAAATGGAGGAAGATCAGCCAATTACAGTGACGAATAGGGTCATTGAAAGAAGCGCAGTTGCCAAGTTGACGATCAGACTCAGTCGATGGAGTGCTTTCAGAGAGTTGAACTAGGTATGCGTATCATGAGGTGTTGAACACCCAATGAAGAATACAGAACGCTGACTGCTTTAGCACGGCAACATCGCCGCCGCTGTATCCCTACTTTTCTCTGCTCCGCATATCCATCCAAGTCGGTAGTAGACTATAAGTTGACGTGAGGTTAGTGTAGGCAGTGGACGTGTGCAGGGCGTGGCTTGAGGGAGGCGTGGCCGAGACGGCACGTGCCAAGACTTTGGCCAACCGACCGGTGGTGGCCGACATAGAGCGGTTACGTCACCAGCTGACTGACCGACTTGGTCTCACCGACATCACGTGGGACTGCGGCTGGAATGTCGCCCACTTCCGCGGTTGTCTGCTCAGCTTCAACGCCCTTGTCGAACAGCATGCTGACAGTGTCCAACACCTCAAAGGTCAGTGCAGTCAGCACCAGTCGAATATAAACTAGTAATAACAGTAGTCATAAGAATAGTTTGCTCAGTAAATTGAACACAAAGTTTATGAAGTGAGAAACATAACTTTCTTTCTGGACTAGATAGTATATGAATGAAAATTTGGGGGAGCAACAGTTTTGGGCTGTGCCTGTTGGTCCTCCCCAATAATTTTAATGAATATCAGTGTATCTAAATTCTTGAATCAATGAGTATATCTGTTTTTGTTAATCTCTTTGTTAGTCTCTTTATAAAACTTGTATGTGTGTGTAAAAATAAATTGAATTGAAAAATTGAATGAATTAGAAAGTATAAAGTTTTTAGTATGAAAACTTTGAACTTGCCATTTATAAATCACAAAAAAATGATTTTTTTTTGGAAATTTCTTTCTTTAGATGATTATTTTCTTCCTGCTTAAACACTGTGCGGTAACAAATTCAAAAATAAATTGCTATTGGATGTTTATAGATTGAAAATTTGAAAGAATAGTATTTAAAATTTCACTAATACGTTCATAATGAACATATATTTGAGATAATTTATTGTACAGTAGACTAATTTGTAATTTTGCATATTTTTTGCAGGAAGAAGATTAGTATTTGGAAATGATACTGGTGTCACCCTGGATGGCCAAATCTTCCTAAATAGAGGCGAAGTCAGACATAATTGGCTCGATGTAAGTACAACATGTTATACGCTATCAATGTACGCCTACTATCCAACCCTATATTTGGTTAGGCAATAAAATTATCTATCCTAATCCTAAATTATCTTAATCGATTACTTCAAAATGTTCTTTTTTCCATTGAAAATATATAGGTTCATGGTAATAATTTTAACAATCTTTCTAGTCCAGTCACTAAATTCCTTTCTGAAAAAGGGTCGTTTTGAACTGAATTTCTCGTGCATTGATTCAGTAGTTTTAGGCGTGAAGCACACTGGGTGAATATGATAGGTGAATAGTTAGCATTATGCAAATTGAACTATCATGAAATTAAAAATCTAGGTGCTGGTTGCACAACAGCCGGTTAAATTTTAATGAAGATTAATATCACGAGAACCAATCAGAGAAGCTGTCTTTTCGAAAACGCCTTCTCTGATTGGTTCTCGTGAAATTAATCACGGTTAAAGCAACCGGGCCTAAGTATCCTTTTTTAAAAACTTTTATTCATAACATGTTTCAAGATATTAATGCCATTTTCAAGTGAGTAAAATCTATGTTTCTTCTACTTTTCCCAACTTGGTACATGGTAAATAATATATTTGTGTTTTCAATTTTCTAGTTCATAAAAAACGTATGGAAAGATGACATTGTCCTCCAATCAGTTCCTGCCTTTGAAAAAGCTGTTTCACAGGTTCTGAGGGAAATAAAAGTAGCCAGGAGGTAAGCTGTATTTCTTTTTAGTACAGTAGTTTTGACTTTTTTCGAAAGTTCTCTGTTATAAAAATCAGCATACGGTAGTTCATTTTTCTAATGATTTTATATTTTGAGAATTCTAAGAAAAATTTTGTTACAAAATATATAGTTTTGTATGTATCTAATTCAATTTCCACATTCTCAAGATTTCACTTTGAACTGTTAATATTGATTTTTATTGCCGTTTATTTAAACATTATTGAAATTTTACACCTTGTCAACTATGATCTTGATTTTCGAGCCAACTACTTCTCATGTTATCAATAGAACCCAGTGATTTCAATTAGTTTCCATTATGACACAAAAGACGTATTGAAACCGTCATCAAATGTGTTCTGAACTATCTTGGCTATTATTGTAACATTTCTAAACTAGTTCCTAACATTTCTTCGTAGGAAGTTCCAGCCTACAACAATGGCCAAACAATACGAGATCAATCTTCGTCGATTGACGACAGCTTTAATAGACTACCAGGGTCGGAGGGGCTATCCCAAGCAGTGGCCTCAATCACTCAGCCAATTTCAAATCGTGGTTGAAAGGTATTAGCGTTATTTTTGTTACTGTGTAAGTTTAAATTTTTGCTTATTCATCAAAAATCAAATCAAAGTTTATTCATCAAAAACAATTACAATACAAATTAGAATACTATAACAATTAATACAATTAAAACAATGAAGTTTTATGCATTGAATAATTTCTTAATAGGCAAAGATTATTTACAAACTTCATTCAATGATATAGGGTTAAAGTTTTTTATATTAAAATAAGTAAAAATTTATAGTACAAACAAAATTATGAAATTAGTATATAAATATTAATGTTCTATTCAGGATAATAATTGCTTAGTGTTCTGCTATTTTTAGATAATAATTGAATTAATTCAATTTAAATTAATTAATAATTTTATCTATTGAAACAATTCTAAGTTCTATGAGATGCATGCATTGGACATAAAAAAGCATGTTTGGTTAAAATTGATTATAAATAGAAAAATCGTTTATGAATATGGTATAATTTTATAGACATTCAATAGTAAATGAATTAATCAAAAATAAACTAGTAATAATAATAAATTTTCTCGTAAATCTCAATTAGTTAATATTATTTGTTGAGTGAGAATAGTATTAGAAATTTGTATGATTCATTTTAATGATTCTACCATTCCTAATAAATTATTTTTTATTGCTGAGAAACAAAGCAAATTTAACATAACACTTCGAAAAGTAAGCCAAATCCCTTTAAACAAATCACTTGGCAACTAACCAGCAAAGGAAAGTCTGGAAGTGAGTATCACTTTAATTTGATAATCTTTCAAGAAACTGCGAATAATAAGAAAGTAGAATACATAGTGATTATAAAAGGACTTTACAACTTTGAAAGCACATAAATATTTATTAAAATTACTTACACAATTGAGAAAGGTGTCATTTTGTTACAAAACACTTTCAAGTTTAAGGTGTGGGTGTTATTTTGGTTCGATGTGTCAGCCGTCGGTAATATGACATACATCCCACCGAAAATCGATTTCTTGCCACACTCGTACCAGCATATCAGTCGTAACTTGTGCAACCGCAGCGATCCGAATGTGATTTCGGAGATCATTAAGATTAAGAGGCGAAACATAAAACTTATTGTTAATGATACCCCTCAGGAATAGTCCATCGGTGTTGAATCCTGGGAGCGAGGTGGCCATGCAATTAGCCCTGCACGGCCAATCCAGCGAAGTTGAAAGCGATTGTCTAGAAAATCCCACACTTCACCGTGGAAATGAGGTGGTGCACCGTCATGCTGAACAAGTGCCCTTTTACTTTCAGCACGACGGTGCACCGTCCACAAAGAAGTTTGGGATTTTCTAGACAATCGCTTTCAACTTCGTAGGATTGGCCGTAAAGGGCTAATTGCATGGCCACCTCGCTCACCGGATTTAACACTAATTTCAATAAATATTTATGTGCTTTCAAAGTTGTAAAGTCCTTTTATAATCACTCTGTATTGTTGTAAAATATTTTTCAACGGGAGAAAAATTACTTCAAAGAGAAAAAACAAGATTTACGAATCCTGCTCAATCGGAATTCAGTTTGGCTGGTAACCGATTGTGTATGGATACTATAATAATATTGTTAGTGGGTTTGCTCAATTTGCTAATGTTGTTACTTGCAGTGAGGCTGGTCCCCTGATGGTTTCACCAACCGGACAGTTTATTGTTCCATCTTCTTGTCCAGCTTTTCTTCTAGTCAATTTCATAACAGACAACATGAAACAGGCAGCTGATCTACTACAACAATATAAGTCGTAAGTTTTTAAATTATTCTTGGTAATTTTCAATTCAAACAAGTTTTTCAATTCACTAAGGGCTGGTTTCCGAGCTCGGTATTCAGCTAAGTTCTAGACTTTAAACAGCTGGAGTCAGAAAATTGGCTTTCCGAAACTGGGCGTAGAACTACCTCCGTAAACAAAGCCGTAGTGCATTCGTGTGACGTCAGCACAAGTAGGACTCCTACACCAATAAAAACACTAGCTGATAGAGATCAGCTGAAATCAACGAATTTTTATTGGTGTAGGAGCTCTACCTGTGCTGACGTCACACGAATGCACTACAGCTTTGCTTACGGAGATAGTGGGCGTAGTCATAGTCAAAGTCACGTTTAAATTAAATTTCGAAAAACTAGAAAATTGAACACAAAATAAAATAAAGAGAAAATAGTGTAAAGCTCTAGGTATTTTGAATTATTCAGGAATGTTTCATTTCGTCAAGGAAAAACGTTTCCAATATTATAGAAATGAAAAAGTAAAAATTTATTTCGCAGCAACTTTTCACTGCGACTACGCTCCGTTTTGGAAAGCCAATTTTCTGAACTTCTAGAACTTCAAAGTCTAGAACCAACCTAAATCCCGAATTTGAAACCCGTCCTAAGAATATTCAACTGTTGCAGCAGCTTTTCCCTGACATTGGACTTTTTGTAGATTTTTAGTTGATTGTTGAACATCCAGTAATAATTAATTGTTGGTTCACAATGTTGACACCCATGTTTATGTTTTGAAGGGACGGATTCAAAGATCCAAAGGTTCAAAGAACCTCACACATCAACCAAAGCTTAGTGTGTGTCCCAAAATTATGTTAGTTAGGCAAACCAACTACCGTGTTCTCTACAAGGTCCAGGAGTTTTTCCCCTATACCAACATCCCATTCCTCATCTGGTTGCTTACAGCCAAACAGAGCCCTTCTTCTAGCTCCAAGACTTTCGCAATCCAGTATGATATGCTTAGCAGTCTCTTCAGACTGATTACAAAGCCTACACATCTGGCTTTCATTTCTGAGTCCGATTGTGTGGAGATGTTTCCTGAAGTGGCCATGTCCAGTCCAGTTATCAGGGCAATCACATGCTTGACGTGACCTCTACCCAGCCAGCTGGTGAAACGAGGGCTTGCGTCTTCCAGCAGCCTTTAGCCAATTGCTTGACCAGGGTGACCCTGCCATTGCTGGCGTTGTAAGTCCCTGGACCATTTACTTATTGTGTGGAAGGCAGTTGTTTTACTTATGCCACAGCCCGGTTCTGGGCCAAGGAATGGTATACTAGAATCCCGCTTAGCAAGTTCATCTGCACGCTCATTACATCCTATGCCTACATGGCCAGGTACCCAACCAAGATGCAGCAGAGTTGAGCGTTGCTAAGCGTTTTGTGGCACTCCCAAACCAATTTGAACTTGATTTCATTGGAGTCAAGAGCCCTGAGGGCTGCCTGACAGGATTAATATATGCTTATTGCAATAGCGCCTGGCAATGCCTATGTTGTCACAAGCCATGATGCCCCAAATCTCTGCCAGAAAGATGGTGCAGTGTTGTCCCAGACTTGCATAGACTTGTGTTCTAGGTGAATCACTGTACACCCCGTAGCCAGATTTCCCTACAATGAGAGAACCGTCTGTGTACCAGACAAGGCTGCCTCTTTTGGGATAGGGCCCTTCCTCAAACTTACACTCCTCTCTGGAGCAGAATTTAACAGAGAAAGGCTTAGTAAAAACGAACTCCGTGCTCATGACATCTGACGTCATCTCAAGCACAGGGCTGTGAGCAACAGCTTTGGCGATTGTGCAGTGGCCTGTTCCAGACAGGCCTTCTCTCTATTGGCTTGCAACTTTCAGTCGATAGGCTGATTTCCGTGCCTCTGCCATAATAAAAATGTTCAATGGCAGTAAGCCAAGAGCAACTTCAATAATTGCTGACGGGCTGCTCCTGAAAGTTCCAGTGACTAGAAGTGCACCCAAGCTAAATAGGCGCTTATGTTGACACCTAACTCATAATTAAGTAACTTTTCTTGTTAAATACAATTTATAACAATTTTATTTATGTGTTTCGATTATCGTTTTTGTTTCATGGCGTTTGTGAGTTAGGGTGGCCGCTAACGACATGATAAAGAGTGGTGGGCATGTGTGAACACACATGTTCGTCATGCATATTTCATGGCAGAAAGTTTTGAACAATTTTTTTGCGGTTAGGATTTTGTATCTTCAATTTTTGGTTGTTTATTTTTTCTACGCTGCTATTTAAGGGTGTATATTTTTAAATCATTATAATTTGTATTTTCCCAGTGGTTTATTCATTGTTATTGGTTGTTTATTTTATGTTAGAAGCTGCTTACAAACAGCTGTTTTTACATTCGGGTCCTTTCGCGTGAATGTCTTTTTTATTCTGTTCACACCTGCTTGACACACTTCCTGTCGTTAGTGTCCAGTCTAAGTATTTTATCTGATCATTAGCTTATGATTCCCATTATTTTAAACAACTTTATTTTATAAATGAATTTTTCAATTGGTTTTCAAATCAATGTTTCACATATTAATTATTCGATTTACTATCATCTGGTCATTGTTTTCAGGCATAAATATATTGAAGTCGAGCTTCAAAGACAATGCAAATCTGCATTTAAATTGGCGGATTTGAGAAAAGATGACAATATAACGCCGACTTTGATGATAAAGTGTTGTGACCAGCTGCTAACCAGGAAGGAGCAGCTGAGGCCACTCCTGCAGGGCAGCTATTTATACATAACCAACTATTACTCAGTCATGTCTGATGGCCAGATCTGTATACCTTGGAACTTCAGATTTTAAACCAATAGTTATTCAAGTTGAATCCATGTCTTCCTATATATTCATCAATGATAATCATAGAATTATTAATTATATCCAACTCTTCAGAGGGACTGACGACAATGTTAATTTCCCTGATGACGAAATACTCATGTATTAGATATTAAAATAGGAAGGATGTGAAATCTAATGATTTTTGATATCATCTGTATTCAGAAGCCTGAATACTGAATAACCTCTACCAAAATTCAAATAATGCATAGTATACTAGTAACCCTGGGTTGAAGAACTCGCTTATGAACTGTTGTATTGATCTCTGATATCCGCAACTTGTAATTATGCAGGGTTGGTGAGAATTATTATGGAAACAGTTAAATATTTCTTTTACAAGTATGAAATGACAGTAGGGGAGACATGGGGATCCTATTCCAATTGAAAAAAGTATTTTCTGTCGCTTCAAAACTTTGAAGCCATCTTGAATCCGTCATATGGATCCAACTTCACTTCAGCTTCAGCTTCATTTAGAATCAAACTTAATTTTTTCAAATGGGAACGTAGTCATGTGATACATGATTTCCATTCAGAATTTCAAAAGAAAATTAATGGCGAAACCCGATATCTCGAACCGTTTCAATGATCTCAACATTTAAAGATACTAATAAATGATACAAGAATGAAATAAAATGAGTACCTACATTGAATAATAAAGTGTTGGTGAACACTAATAGTAGCTTCTAATTACAAATTTAACACTTTGAACAAAACATTTGTCATAACGAATTTGTCAACGTCATAGCAACTGCTATCAGAAGTAATATTATTAATTACGCGTATGTTACAGGCAGTCAATACTACCAAGTAGCATCAGCTTTTTTAAATAAATGGGAAAACTACAGAAATAGCGTGTGCAATAAATTCCAGCTGACTAAAATTATAGATCACGACAAATTCTTTTCTTATGTACTTTCAATGTTATTTTTATATCCCGAAGAAGGACGAAGGAGTAAGTCAATTTTGTTGTCCAACGAACATGCCATGTAAAAATGTTCGAAGAATACGTGTTCAAAATTTGAAACTGATTGATCAGTTTTTTCTAAAGTTATTGTAGAACATACAAGCAGACGAAGAATGACTTTGGCCTTGAGTAAGAACTCGCTGACGCTTGTTCAATTAATTTAATTCTGTAATGTTGATATTTATATCTATACTGTATTTATATCTAGACTGTGATTTATTGTTTTAAACTACTAACATAGCCTTTATTCTGGACTACAACTAATAAATCTGAACTTAGGAAAGAAACTATTCTGGATGAATTATCATGTTTCTTCCTAATCATTGTTATAATTTGCGTTCCGATTAATGAGAAGAAGGTGGTTACAAATATGAAATAATTTACTAAATACAAAAAGTGTTTGGTCTTGGAGAGCTTTATTGGAGCTATCAATTTTTTATCAGTGTTTAGTCTCTAGGTATGAATTTAATTCTGGATAATTTATTATGTTTCTTAATAAAAATTGTCATAATTTGCGTTCTGATGAATGAGAAAAAGGTGTTTCAAATAATTTACTTAGAAGAGTGTTTGTTCTTTGAGAGCCTTATGGGAGCTATCAATATATCCGTGTTTAGTCTCTAAGCATGAATTTAATGTAACAATATTTCTAAATGAGAGAATTCTCAGATGAGAATAATATATTATCTCACCTTTTAATGAAGGATTTTCAAATAAGTTGATCAATCCGATAAACCCAAAAATCATTGGTTTTTATAAAACACTTTTTCATATTGCGGATTATGCTCACATGCTTGTGTGTGGATAATAAAAAGTGCGAGGGTGATTTGATTAGATGATCAAAGATCCATGCCTACCGGCGGAATCGAATCCACGACCAGGTAACGCTAGCAGACTGAAGGAAGCAACGCCTTAGTCGTTTCAGCTATCCTGGCCAGCAAATGTAATATACATTTCAAAAAAAAAAACATTAAAACAAAAATGTTATAACAATTTCACTGGGAATCGAAAAATAAAAATTGTTATCAAATTATATATTAAACAAAATTTTAATATTTCAAAAAAATAATAGTTATTTTATTACACCTTATGGATGCTCTACGTTTAGAGATATAATAGTGTTGTTTATTGAACTTTTACTCGTTATTCAGAAAAGAGAATTCTCAATACTGGGAGGGAGCAGATTACAATATGATACCGTGAACTTTTTCATAAGTTGAATGGGAAAATCCAGAATGGAAAATTAATATTAAAACTTGATGTTCGGGGAATTTTCATAGTAGCCAAATACAAGTACGAGTGATTCAACTATGATTTCTGATTTCATAGATGAAACCAACAATGACTACATGTTAAGTCCGGCAGGATCCAAGGTGAAATGATTGTTTCATGGGATTAGTTTATTTTTGATTGATTTTTGAACTTTTGGTAGCTATAGTTGTTGTTGATTTTAGCTGGCATCACCTCCTATTTGAATTAGTTCCACCACCAAGTCTCATCACAAATTTGGCAAGTGCTTTCCGTGTTCAATTTAAAACAAATCAAGATTTTCAGAAAAGTTTATTGGTTACTATATAATTACAAAGATTATACATACTATACACATTACAGGCCAAACCAACCTGGTACGCCTGGCCTTTTTTTACACTTGGAAGTAAAGCCCACATACCCTTTACGCAGCTCTTTTCTATGCTTTGCTAAAGCTTCATCTTCCTTCTCCTTGACTTCTTCCGGAAATACTTCTGGAAATTCAAATTCTGCCCCGCGTGGCTGAAATATTAATTGAACCTCATTAGAATTTCCAGAGTAGACTCCCTAATAGCGTTTTTATTTACTTTTCATGTATGATATTGCACATATATACATATGTATTCATTCAGCGTACAAATTTCACGGAACAATTACAAAAGCATTTCAAGATCATAATAAAGACGGTTTGTACAACAAATCGAAATAATTACCTAAATATATAATATTACAATAAAAATAATTTCGAGTGACCGGGCTGGCTCAGGTCTGGTGTCAGAGTTTTCGCAACTGATCAATTTCAGGGCCTCTGACATGACCTAACGACTGCTTTTTAGGCAGCCGGGACCGACGGCTTAACGTGTCCATCCGAAACACGGGAGTGGCCCAAAATAAATATCTTGCCCGGGCCGGGATTTGAACCCGGGCCTTTGAATCATAAAGCCAGCATCTGATCCACTCGACTACGGCCACTCCATAATATTACAATATTATATATATATTGGAAATAATATAATATATGCTATTGAGCCCCCTGTGCTGGAGACTCGTTCAAATGCCGAATAGTGCTATTGAGTTATTGATTGCATGTTTGTTGAAAATTAGAAATTAATTGCTGAAAACGATCAAATATATGGTAAGTTATCGTCGAACAAACGGACAACAAATTATGCCTCAAGTCAAAAGTAGGATATTACTACGCTAATTCAATTATATATTATATTACAATATATAAGGGAATATTACAAATTATTGTCAATAGTACGCTATTATTGATATCAATAATAATGATTATTGATATCAATAATAATGATTATTATTATTATTGATGTCCCAGAAAAATTGAGTTATTTTTCATTTCAAGATCGTAATAAAGACGGTTTGTCCAACAAATCGAAATAATTACCAATGTGACAAGTGCTCTTCTGTAATCATCATCCTTGATGACATACTGATGATCTGGTTGTTTCTTGAATTCCCCTGAAAAAAGTGGAGGCTTTAATTAAGAAGCATGTCAAGTGAGAAATAATTATACCGTAGTCATTATAGTAAATGATAAAGATCATAAATGAAATTCATTACTGCGATTGCTGCAGATTTCGACCTGTAATAACCACATGCTTGATTTGTAGATGAGATTATTTACAAGAATACTACAATAAAGTGAAAATCACGTTATTAAGAAAGCTACTGATTAACATTGGTTTGCTGTCATTGAACAAAACAGATATATCTATCCTTTTCTAGCTCTGCATCGTTTCCAGATTGTCTTTAGACCATGTAGAAATCAATCAAACGTTTACCTATTTATCAAGAAAAATTTACAATGAACTATAATAATAGATATTATAATCTGAAAAATGAAAATTTTGCTTAGTTTGTATTCCTCTTTTTAATTACTATTCCTCTTTTTAATGATAATGAAGTCCAAAAGGTTATGTGTGTGTCACATTTCTGATCCGAGAATACCCCTTGAGAATAATTGACATATGATAACAATAACTTTTACTGTGGGGACATGCGGCGGGCTGCAAGAGTGTGCTGATGCTCCAGAAGAAGGCACTTCGAGTAATCACATCAGTGGGGTATCGTGAGCACTGTCGACCCATCTTTGTGGAACTGGCCATCCTCACGATCTACAACCAGTACATACTCTTCAGTTTGCTGCATGTCAAGAACACCGAGAGCAGTCAAGTCCTTAGATCGGATCTACACGGTTATAATACAAGGAGGAGGTTTGCAATGGATATTCCACACTGCAGATCTAGTAAGAGGAAAGACTGTTTCCCCATTTTTGCCCTTCGCTTGTTCAACGAACTACCTACCTTTCAATGTGAGGAATCTGCAAGGAAGTGACTTCAAAATTAAAATAGTGACGTGGCTGAAGAATAACCCATTCTACACCATGAGTGAATATTTCGATGCACACAAGGACAACATAGCCTGACCTGCCATCTTAAAAGTAAATTCATGACGCCATCTATCCAGTTCACTGGTCTTTGATGAAGAAAAAGGAATAAGGAAATTTCGAATTTAGTAATGGTAGAAGGCCAAAGAATACACTTGAAAGCTTAATAATTTCAATAATATTGATTTTAAAAAATTTGAACCGAAAATTTATAAACATCCACAAGCTACACCATAACAGTAGAATATAGGTAATGAATTATCAACATATTCAATCTCAATTATGAAAATCTATTATTAAATTATTGAAATAAATATTTTTTGTCGAATAAAATATAATTGAACATTATTAATAAGAAGGAACCATTAATAATAAATAAGATATTCCGGGAAGAGTTGAATCATGTTATCTACTATATATTAAGGTGGTGGAAATATGAAAATCGGCAACTCTGTTGTAGTCCTATCATTTCCACTATTAGTTTAAATAAACCAGTGTTTTTGACAACATCAAGTTGTTTTCATTTAATATGGATTTTTATATAGTCACCTTCACGACTCAAAAAGGGAAATTTTTACACAATGTCTTAGTACTTTATATACTGTCATTTCAACATCGATACACCATGCCCTAATCTAGACTATTCTTAATTCTTAAACGTCATTATTCCTCCAATCCCATTAGTATAGTACGCGTCCCATAGCTTTGCTTCCGTGACTTTGAAACGGCATAATATGCAAGGTATGGTTCGCGGGGTGATATTCGTACTTTTAGAAAAACATGCTCCAGAGTGCCTAGATCCCTAGAAGGAGGAAGCTTCCTACAGAGTTGAGGTCGATATTTTTGAATGGGTAGTATTAAAGTCTAGTGGCCCTCCGCCGAAAGGCAAAGGTATATGACCCGGACTATAATATTTTGAAAAACTGGAATTACTGTAACTGTTGATATCTCTGAGACTACTGTGTGTACTATATATGTTTTTAACAGATTCCTTGATTGGCTGTTTTGTCATTCACAGATTTCTCGTCGCCAAATATTAGCCGGTTTTCGGCACACAATACAGTACCGGTTTTCACACTCAACGACACCGATCCAATTTCTGTGATCTTAGCAGCTTAGCATATGGCAGGGCTACGACGACATCTTTGGTGACTGTAAAAGCTGCTACATTTGAGACCATGTTATTTCGTTTCCCACAACACCGTTGTTATTTCAAACCCACAACACTGAAGGCTGATATCAGGGCTAAAGATTTTATCAATCTCCTTCGATCCTTGGACATGTATCTGGCCAACTGGCAGCCCACTAGACTCGATGCCATATAATATTGGACAATGTGGCTTCAACCCTGAGGATTGATGACTGCATTAGGTGCTCTCCCTTAAACCTTTTCCTCAGTGACCACCTGGAACTCGAATGCACAGTTGAGGTGTCCGGTCTGGTGTCTGAGCCTGTGAGGCATCAGCGGCATGTTTGGGTGAGGCCCATTACACAGTGTGGACAGCAACGTTTCCTCCAGCTCCTGGATAACATCAACTGGGACCTGCTGTTGGTTCACCCCTGTGCTGAGCTGAATTTTACATCATTCTTCAATGAGTTCCTGTGCATCTTCAATGGCTGTTTTCCTCTAAAGAGGATCCTCCAGGGACAAAGTAAGAGGCATGGAGTGGCCTGGGTCACAGATGGACTGCTTGATTTGCGTGACCTGATGCTTGTGGCATATGAGAAATTTCGAGCTGATAGACTTCCATCTTCGAGGAGAATCTACTCTGGCCTGAAAAAGTCTTACCAGCAGGCAGTTAGGATGGCCAGATTGCAGTTCCCAAATTGACCGGTCTCCCAAAAAGTGCAAGGCTGCCTGGAGTATTATCAGAGCAAGTGCGGGTTCTTCAGTGCCATCTACTATTCCTGTTTCTGCGGATGATCTGCATGACACCTGGACTGACTCGATTCATAGGATCCGTGGGGGGATCCAAGCTTCCTCCTCAGTGGCGGTGGACCTGCTGGCTGCCTCAGTTCGCCCTCCAGACTCTCAGCTCCTGACCTGACGCCCTGTGACGTGTGAGGATGTTCTATGGATTGTGACTAGCTTGAGCAAATCTTCAAGTAAAGACATTTATTATATGTCTAGCTTATTTATTAAGGACATCATACTGTCTATTATTGAGCCTTTAACTGCTTGTATTAATCAGTGTCTCTTACAGGCCGTTTTTCCTGATGAGCTGAAGGTTGCAAAGACAGTACCAGTCTTCAAGAAGGGAGATAAAACTGACCCATCTAACTATAGTCGTATTAACTTCTATCACGGGTATTTTATATATCTTTTCAAGGTAGTTTTTAATATCATGATTTGTCATTTGAACAGAAGTGATGAATTGTACAACATTTTTTGGTTGCTCAACCGTGGGTTTAACTAATTTCATCCAGAAGTTTGGTAGAAAAACTCGTAGTTGTGGATTGCCTTTTTGATACAGAGGATACCTAAAAAAGTAAGACAAACACTTGATATACGTATGTTAAGAAATTAATACGTAAGTAACGGTATAAATAAATAAATATAGTTTTATTGCCGCTCAACATTACAATAGTTATGGACAACGTCAGAAATTATTGTTTAGCAAACATAGTCAACCTATATTATAACATGGAGGGTTAATGTAAGAAACACCAGTCAAAATAACATACACGTAAAATATTACATAGTTATAAGAAAAAACATGAATACTAGGATGAAATAGTATAAAATAGTTCATCTTAAAGAATAATTGTTGAAATTCGAAAAACTCTTTCACACTATAAAAAGGATTTCTAATTAACCAGCTATGTAGCCTATTTCTGAATAATTGAAATGGAGCTTCTATCCACTCATGTGGTAATTTATTAAACATTCTCATTCCAACAACTTCATAGCTATCCTGAGATTTAGTCAGCCTACAGAAAGGTATTTCTATATTTCCGTTACTCCTAGTGTTGTGGGAATGTATATTCTCCTTAGCAGATTATTAGGCAAGTTATTATTTGTATATAGGAGACAAGTAAAAATATACAGGTTTATTACTGTCAGTATACCTATTTGAGCGAATAACGGTTTACAATGAGCCAATCTTTCAGAATTTGTGATTATTCTTATAACTTTTTTTGAATTATCAATATATCTTGAACATGTGGACTATCCCCCAGAGTAAAAGCCCATACGCGATTATACTCTGGAAAAAAGCAAAGTATGCTGATCTGACATAAGACGTGGGGACACAGCCTATCAAATTTCTCAGCAAGTATACCACTCTGGATAATTTGGAAGTAATATATTTAATGTGAGGCTCTCATGAAAGTTGCTGTCAATAAAAACACCTAGAAATTTGACATTACCCAAACGGCTCTCCATAGGTAAACTCTTCAAGCTAAAAATATTTTCTTGAGTTTTATCCTCATGAGTGAAAAAACCATTGGCTCTGAACCACTTTGAAGCCTCAGACAAACTGTTCTTAGCTTCATTCTGGAGGATTTCGAAATTTGAGCTTACATTAATAAAAGTTGTATCATCCGCATAAATTATAGTATCAGCATTGCTTGTACAGAGTGGCAGATCATTTATCATCAATATGAACAATAATGGACCCAAGACCGATCCCTGCGGAACCCACTTTTTATCTCATTCACTTGAGATTTTTCCTTTCCTATGCAAACAATTTGTTTTCGGTCACTGAGGAAAGAGGCGAAAATGTTATTGAATTTGCTACCAATAATGCCATAATGAACCAGTTTACTCAGAAGCACATCGCGATCACGCAATCGAATCCTTTACTGAGATCGCAAAATGTGGCCAGAGCATATTTTTATCCTCATAAGCACTGAGCACCTTTTTAATCATGGAGTCAATAGCATTGATGGTAGACTTGTTCTTTCTAAATCCAAATTGTACATCTGACAGTATGTCATGTTTACTCAAGTAATCACACAATGAAGATGGATGATAGTTTCTAAAACTTTTGATAGGATCGGTGTGAGAGATATTGGGCGGTAACTTGGTGGACATCTTTCTCACCCTTCTTATAGATGGGCACCACTCTAGATAGTTTTAGCATTTCTGGAAATACCCCTTCTATCAAACATTTATTAATACAATAGGTAAGAGGAATTATTATACAATTTATAATTTTTTTGAGCATATTACTTGAAAAGTCATAAATATCATTGCTATCGGATTGTGTTGCTATATTACCTATATCCTTGCTATATGTTGGATTGTGACACATGATTGGCTATAAAAAGAAACATAATGTTTGGTGTTTAACCGTAAATTTTGCTCTCCTTTTTGTTGCAATAAATAAAATAATCACTCACCAGTAAGAGAGCAGAATAGCACTCCTTTGACACTGCAGAGTAATAAAAATACAAATTGGAGTTTATGGAAAATGCGCAGTAACAAATCAAATGAAAATACCTCTTGACCATCTTAGAAGGCAAGGCACTCTTATTTCACGAAAAGAGGCTCCCTTACACTTGGGCCGGAATAGATATGAATGACATGGGGTCTTCCCTCATGGAAATGAGGAAAATCATCACCAAGGATTAGTTATTTCTGGAATAATTACTGAACGATTGCCAATGTTTCAAATTTAAATTCGTATATTGTTTCAATATTTCCAAAATGGAACAAGTGTAAAAGACAAAATAGACTAAAAAATATATAAATGTGAGTTAGGCCTACATCATTCATAAAATTTAATCACTAATTAAAAAATATTATATACTTGATATTTAACAATAAAAGTATTCATACTCTGAATCTATCATCTCTCAGGCATTAAGATTTTAAAAAGTATGATGACATTTTTATAGTGTGAGAGCGGGCCATTCTGTAACCAATTTCTTAACCATCTTGAGGTCAAAAATAAATTCAAAATTGGTTTCGACGTCAGACCGAGAATAGGGTTGTTGATGGTGGGGCGAATGTTACCGGACGAGTTATCGATCGGGTAAAGCGCGCCAGTGAAATTATGTAGGACACTCTGTATAAGATAAAACATTTTTAACAACCCGGTCCCGGTATACGGTACAAATGAGTGAGCAGCTCACCATCTTGTAGACATGATTTTCCAATTCAATAGTAAAGTAAATCAAGTGTGCATATATTTTATTTTAGTTCATAAACAAACAATTAAAAATCCATTAATTATAATCCTATAAAAAGTTGTTTTTATCCATAAATTTTGCACTAAGAACACAACACATATATGAAGAACACAGCTTTTTCAAAATTCTAGGTTATTAGGTAATTATTGACTATCAGCTGTTTCTGAGATTTTCACAGTCTTGCCACCTATTTTTTACTGATATAAAATTAAGTATTCATCTTTTAACATTAATGTTCCTTTTTGATGATATATTTAATTTAGTTTTTGTTTTTAATAATTATTTCTGATATTATAGTCATAATTTGATCAAGTTGTACGTGAACTTCCTTGATCTTAACTGACATCATCAAGTTATCAATTACGCCCAACTTCGAAGTTAGTAGGTAACCTGTGATTTCTTCTGCTGTTCTGCATCTTCTGGAAGCTTTTGTGGTTAAAATAATAAGATTATTCATAGTTCAAATAGACAATAATATCCATGTCTTCATATTTTTAATAGGTTATCTCCAGTTTTAAAATGCCTGCATATCATTCCAGTTTCACAGAATATACACAATGTGTCGGAAATATGGCTGTTCTTCCCTTACGTACTCAGTGCCGCGGTCCTGCACCTATGACCACACAGGAATATGATATCATCGATGAAGCATTATATTATTTTAAAGCAAATGTTTTCTTCAGAACATACGAAATTAAGAATGAAGCTGATCGTGTTCTTATCTATCTTACTCTATACATTACCGAGTGTTTGAAAAAACTTCAAAAGTGTTCCCAAAAGTTACAGGGGCAGAAAGAATTGCATTCATTAGGCATTTCTAAGTTTGATATTCCTGGTGATGAAAATTATCCTCTCAATTCGGTTTATGCTAAACCTACAAATCCTGGTGACGCTGATTTGATGCGGCAATATTTTCAACAGTTGCGTCTAGAAACCGGCATCAGATTGTGTAAGATTGCTTTTGATCAAAATGATAAGCCATCTAAATGGTGGCTGTGCTTTGCAAAGAAGAAGTTTATGGATAAATCTCTTTCTGGACCTGGACAGTGAATACTATTCCAATTAAGATGTGAAATCTATGAAAACTGTTTCAAGTGAGTTAGTTAGCGTAGGTTTCAAATTGGTAATTCAACATTGATCCAAGTGTTAACCTAATAATTATGATTTTTACGTAAATTCCAACTTTCACATTTTTCTACAATTTGATTGCTTATTTTATGACATTAATTGCTTATTGTAATGATTTAACATTTCATATCATATTACTATTGCTCTTATTCAGTTGAAGTATGGAGAATAACAATAAAATCACTACTCATAAGATATTTTAAAACGTTAGTTTTTTCATTTAGTATACCTTTATTTTAGAAATTAAACGGTAGTATAACTTATTCATTATTTATTCATTGTATGAGCTGGGGTATTCATTCCACCTATAATTTAGGTAAAGGAATAAATAAACTCAAATGCTCATAACAGACAAACTCAGTTTGAAACATAGACCATGCATAGATAAGACCGCAGTGGTACAACAGATCAGACAATTGTAATGTCTGATAAATCCAATTCAACATTGGAGAAGTTTAAAGCTCTCCAAAAATCTTTTGACATATACATTTAAAAAAGCTGCATGGCTATTCATATTGTGGAGGTGCTGGATCTGCAAAAAAGGGATTCCTCCCTTAATTCTCCCAACGAATAGAGTGGTCTTTCAATAAGACCTACTCATGTAGGCCTATACTATAACCAGCTGCCATCAAGCCTAAGGAGTATGATCACATTGAACATTAGATTCATGTATATGCAAGTGCACGTGATATCATGCATGACCAAGCGCGCAGTTAAGTAACAAAATAATAGAAATTCTGTCCATAAGGTGACCATGCAGGGCATGCTCACAAGAGACAAGTCAGAAGAAAAAACATAAAAGGCAAAAACCAGAGCGGACATCACAGCACCAAAATTAGTCAAAATATCTACTCACCAGTGCACTGTCACATTCAAAGAATTCGTTAGGTGAGTAGAAAGGATTCTCCTGCAAGAAGTGCTTCAACCTTCGCTTTAGGGCAGCCACAGGTAGACTCCTCACTGAAATGGGCAGCTTGGAAAGAGCCACAGGAACACTCACACTGAACTCGTGCCACTAGCTGGTGACTTTCAGTGTGAGCAGGTTAGTCACAACGTGTTTCTATAACTCTTTCAAGATGTTATTTCTCATCTGCGCGCTTCGTCACGCATTATCTCTCATGCACTTGTACATACGTACATTCAAAGTGATCTTACCCTAAGGAAGGTATGCTTCCATTGAGAACCTGAAGCATGAGACCGTAGTATAATTTAGACAAAATAAGGAACTCAACTTCAAAAACCTATTGATTAAGATTGAACGCCACCTTCTGAAATGATGATTCCCGCTGTCCTGGGTGCTATTGAAGACTACAGAAGTACCAGACCTAAAAATAAATGTTAGTAATCTCTCCTAAATCTCTAAATGAGAAGAAAAGCAGTGCTTTATCCTCCTCAATACTTGAAGTCGTTCCCAAGGACTGGGGTCTCCAGATAAGCAGCGTCAAAAAAATCTTTTGACATATACATTTAGAAAAGCTGCATGGCTATTCATATTGTGGAGTGCTGGATCTGCAAAAAAGGGATTCCTCCCTCAATTCTCCCAACGAATAGAGTGGTCTTTCAATAAGTTTGCTCCTCACTATTGCGTAGAACCTGGAGTTTGGTTTGTCTTGCATCTCCTTGGGAAGGCTGTTAAAAAAATTTATAGCTTGTGCTCAGAAGCTGTTGCAAGTTCCAGCCAGTCTGCTGCAAAGTATTTCCAATGAAGCAACATGTCTGGTATTGTATTGATGTATATCATCTCTTCTGTGAAGCAGATCCCAGTTTTCCTTCATGTACATCACTGAGCGCAGTACATACTGGCTGTACACAAAAGGGGTATTCTCAATGTTGGAGTTAGCTGGCTAAGTCGAGCCATTCGCTAACTCCAGCTATTTGCTAAGTCTGTGTTAACTCAATGCAATAGTAGTACGTTAGAAAAAATATAGTAGAAGAGATAGCAGATAGCACAGGATGGAGTCCGCTAACTCTGTTAAAACGGCGGCCATATTTGGTAGCAAAAATAAGGTTAAAAACTTTGAGTTACACAAATTATCCGCTTGGAGCGCTATTGCAGTTAGCTTTCAGCAGTTGGTTTTAGATGGGGCGTTCACAATCCAGAATTAGCAAATAGAACTTTAGCTAGCTAAAACAACATTGTGAATACCCCTAGTGAGAATTCCAAGACTCCAGAAGAAAGGCCAGCAATGTTCCCTGAAGTCTGAGGAGGTCTTTATCCTCATGGCTTTTTTCTGCATGAGTTCTGCTGGACGGCTGGTGAATGACCCCACTGCAGTAACCCAATAATATATGCCTCATGCCTCATGAGGAAATTCATAATATGAGGACCTCTTACTTCACTATGCGCGGCTGGATGATGAGTGACTGACTAGGACGATTCAGTTCAATGTAGACAAAACACTAGCCAGTCCCAAAACAATACTGCTCCTGGTTATAGTTAATTTTTTAGAACAGCAAATCTCATTGGTAGAGACGATCTTTCACCAATAAGCGCCCGGCTCACAGGAATAATGGTGGCGTTCACTTGACCCCTGGTCATTAACGCTGTTCGGTACACTTTTTTATTATTTAAATTGGATAATCTCCAATATAATTGTTAAGATCATTATAAGAGTGAGAAAAGTGGCAAATAAAATTTTTAAGTGGTCTAAAAAGCGAGTTATGGGTTGTTGAAAGTGCTAACTCCGTTTTCTTTCCAGATCATAAACTGTTTCGAATTTACTATTGGAGTTTTTTTTTTCAATTTAGTATATTATCATTGGCATTGTTCTGAGTTATGGGTTGTTGAAAGTGCTAACTCCGTTTTCTTTCCAGATCATAAACTGTTTCGAATTTACTATTGGAGTTTTTTTCAATTTTTAGTATATTATCATTGGCTTTGTTCTAATATGCGTTTTTTCGCGATTTATGCCAAAATAAACAAGTTATCGAATTTACAAAAAATGTTACTTTTTTATTTATGAACGAACGATATGGGGAATAAAATTTTCTAGTTAGGAAAATACATTTTTTTTTTTCATTTTTAAGAGAAGTTCTGTTAATATAGTCTAAACCGTTTATGATCTGGAAAGAAAACGGAATTAGCACTTCAACGATCCATAACTCGTTTATTAAACCACTTGAAAATCTCAGTTGCTACTTTTTCTCACTCTTATAATGATCTTAACAATATAATTATTGGAAAAGATTATCCAATTTAAATAATAGAAAAGTGTACCGAACAGCGTTAATGAAGGCTGTGAAAATAATTCAGTATTTTGTCCCATTTAGAATGGGTTTGCATTCTGCTCTTGTGTGATTTGATACAATTTTTGTCACTACTGGTGGCTAAAAGTGAACGCCACTGTTGGGTTGACTCCTATGGACATAGACGTGACACGTATTTAAAATACGGACCTTTTTTACTTTTCTTACCGCCTGTGCAGTAGGTGAAATCATTCAAAGGAAACAGCATTTATTAATGTATTCATATCTCAAACTATTGATCTGTTAACTTTCCCACAGCCTCTGGCATACCATGCTTTTAATAGGAGGAAGCATATGACATAAAGACACTATTGGAATAGAGTTCCATGTATCTATCTGGTGTCTTGAATTTAATAAGCAACACCCAGCCAAGTGTGGCAACTGTTTGACTGCCTATCTGCATACTGAGTGAGAAGGAGATTACAAGTTTTGTGTAAATAACAGACCATCCTAGTTGTTACACATAGTTTTTTTTAATAATGACACATAATTCCAATTTATGAAGAATTCAAATTTTTTTTTTACAAATCAAAACTTCTTTGTTGGTTTTTCAATAAAATAACAGACTACAAAAAAAACGTTCAGAAAAAATAAAAGAAATTAATCACCTGCAAGGAAAATCAGGTGCGCAGGTGAGAGTTGCTAATACAATAATAATTGAATTATTACAAATTTTTGATTATTCAATAATGATGTTTCAATAAACTTGAGGGCACAAACTTGTAATTGAAAGCACAGTCCAAGTTTCTCTCAATAATCTAGGATTAAATGAGGGTATGCATTTACAATATTAGGCTTGTCGCAAATTGAGCCGTGACGTGAGTTTGCTAGATGAGGTAATATCATATTATAATGTACTCATTGAGATGAAGCTAGCACTTAGCTATTTGATCATATTATGATACTAACTCATCTAGCAAACAGGTTCATGTCGTCGCGTCGCGTCTCAATTAGCAACAAACCTTGCAATTCGATACCAGCTGATTCAATTCTGTTTAAGCTTTGATAATACATATAGGCAATATTCAATTATCAACAGGTTCGCTCATCCATTTTCTGCAGCTCCAAAGTATTTTTAGGCACTAGGAGAAGCTAATATATTATAATACGGTATATGACGAGTTTGAATGAATCTAATGTAGTCTTTCCATAGTCCAGTATAGAAAAACCAACAATATCAACGTAAATTATTGTATTTGAATGTGCAACCTGCTTTTTCAATACTATAAAATCTTTTGACAATAATTAATTATAGTAAACCAATGTTGACAAGTTTTGAGCAAATTTGAATTGAATTAAACAGCAAATGTTTCAATTAGATGTTCTATTTTATATCATATATTACAACTTGATTTTTACAATATTAAAATCTCACAAACACAATTCATGTACAAAAAAAATAAATCCAGCAGAACAATATCCAGTGTTTTACACTGTTCATCACATTAATGTTTCAAATTTGCCTTGTAACACTGAAGACTACAGAGCGATTTTCCTGTCTTTGAACAACTGTATTTTCGTATGTTTGAGCAACCTTTTACTTCACAAAATTTCGGTGAAGGAGGTTTGGGTACTCTGAAAAGGATGAAATTAAAATTTATCAATATAATTCTACCAATAATGACACAGTACTTCATTCATCAAGCATAACTTAAAATCTCAATCATTCTAGCTACGCGCACACAGATTGGTCAGGCATTCCGAATTTCACGTTCTTGGAAATTGAAGTTATTAATATAAATTATGGAAAGGTACAGTACGAGAGAAAGAGAGAGACGCTTATTAATTTATACTAAATTTCACATAATAGCTGTTCTTCAATTCATCTTCAATATCGGGGCACCGAGCTTCGCTCGTTATTTTTATTTATTGATAAACATAACGATAACACAATTCTCTAAAATGATCGTGTTTATATTTCACAGCTGGCTATGTCATCATATGAATTTTAGGGATGCGATATTTTGATTTTTCACATACTCACTCGCTCACTCACTTCTTTACTATCCACAGCTGTTTCAGCCAAGGATGAATTATCCTTTTAATGTCGTTCAGCGAGTTTTCCCAAGAATGAGACCTAGTGCAATCGAATTTTTATATCATAAACCTACTATGTTCCAAATTTTGTGAAAATCGTTAGAGCCGTTTTCGAGATCCGTTGAAAATAAAGAACCAGATATCCTATACTATTAAACGAACAACTTCTGTTTATATGTTTGAATATTTTGGATGTTTAGATGTTTATATATGTTTGTATTTCACCGGATCTCGAAAACGGCTCTAACGATTCTCAAGAAATTCAGAACATAGTAGGTTTATAATATAAAGATTCGATTGCACTAGGTCTCATCCCTGAGAAAACTTGCTGAAGGACATTGAAAAGAGAATTATTATTCATCCTTGGAAAAACAGCTGATAATAATTATTTCGTCGTCGGTTGGTGATGGAAGTGAGTTAACGAGTTCATGTGTGTGGGACTGTGTCAAAATTATGACTCAGCTGTTGAACTTTTGTAATCATTCAATCAGGTACTTAGTGCCGGTTGCAAAAAAACCGGGTTATTTTCAATCTTGATTAATTCCAGTAGATCCATCTTTTTGAAATGGTCTTCTCTGATTTGGTTCACGTGAAGTTAATAAGGATTAGAATTTAACCGGCTTTTGTGCAACTGGGCCTTTGTGAGGGAAATTTTTGCATTCCCCTGGGAATTAATCTCAATTTACTGTGATTAGATAGAACATTTCTGTAAGAATGTTATTATAATTTCTTCTTTCGTAATAAATTTTTCATGCTTTTGTACTCCAGAGCGAAGCTCGCTCCCCGATATTAAATATATAAAAATACAGAAATTGCTCGCTTAATATAATATCATTTAGAAATCCTATTAGATATAATTTGGGACGACTGACCGCACTCTGTGTACACGCCTAAAGCCCTCAAGTCAAGTATTTCTACTCTGGTGGGTAGAAGGAAAATACCATTCATTATAGGAGTACAGTATTTAGACATTTACATAAAAGGTATTCTTTATAAATAACTAGGGAAAATCGATTTTTTAGTAATAGAATGAAACGAATATATTTTTTAATAATTTAAAGACGTTTTTATGTTTTTAAGATATAAAAAGGATACTATATTATCAGTTTTGTTTCATCAACAAGGTATTATTTTCCCACCCATCACAGCAAAAATGAATAATAATGACGGCAGCATTCAAACATCTCCAAGCTGTGTTGCAAGTGATCTGTGTACCTTCTTGTGCAGCTGCATTTAAAAATTTGGTACTTGTTTTGAAGAGCTTTCTTTCTTTGAAAATAATGTGCAATAGAAATGTTCTTTAAAATCATATCAATAAATTTGATATATAAAACTTCAATACTGGAGGAAAGAGTCAAAATTCGAATTTACAAGAGAAAGCTTGAAAGGAGTTTCTAAAAATCAATATACTGGAGTTCAGATCATCGTGGTATCACCACCAATTAAATAAGCTTTATTCCGGATAATTAGATAAGTAGGTATTCAAGTACTTACTCAGACTGCTTCAATGGAATGTCCATTCCTAATGGAAATGAAATTGCTTTGCCATCATGTGTATCTAAATAAACCACATGAGGAACCAAACGCTTTGATCCTTTTCCTTTGCCAGCAAGTTTTCCTAGCTTACTCTCCTGCTTTTTCAGCAGCCGTTCCATTGTCTTTTTCTGAAAATATATAATCAAATATATTTATAAAATAAATATAATTTTATTCAAATTATAAAATCCAATAAATTATTTCTCAGTCTTGAAAGGAGCTTGATGAAATGCAATATCAAGTTGAACTCTAATTAAAGAATATATTAATTGCAAGAATACAATTTATTGGTAAAGATAATAGCCTACATCAAGAATTGCCAGCATACTATATTTATATTCCAAGCATTGCTACATTGTGCCTGCACAAGAATCAACAATTGCGATTGAAAGTTGAAGAACCTCGAGTAAGCGGGTGATTAGCCTGTAATGTTTTCCATGCAGGTGAAGACATTTTACGAAATCCATATCGAAAAAAAATGAGAACGCAAAAAGATCAATTATTAAATTGATCAATTTGAATTGTTAAAGCAATATAGTTGCCAACACTTCTAATTAATCTAATTCAACACTTTTAAACTACAAATTGAAGGTTCAGCTTTAGCAGTGTAAAATAATTAACAAAAAGATTCTTTAGAATCGGATACTAAGGTTAGTGAGATATTTCTTTGAGAGACGTACTCTATCCGCTACTATCCATGGGAGAGGCTTCAGTAACTTGATTGTGCCAAATTACAGTTAAAAAAGTTTCAATTGGATTAGTTTTCAATATTGTGATTTCCATATATAAGAAAAGAGAAACTTATTTTCAAGTTGGAAAATGTTATTTTAAATTTCATACCCTGTCTTTCTCTCGTCTCTCATCAGCTAGCTGCTTCCGTTTTTGAGAATTGATGGCAGCTTTCTGAACCATTTCAGGAGTCATCACTTTTTCTCTATATCCTGTTAACATAGAAACGTAATAATATAATATTCGTATGGCGTTTATTGGTTGGTGGAGAGTCCCTTGCGGGAAGATACCACCTCGCCTGAATATATACTTCAAGCCGTCATGAGCCTTACGACTGTCATACTTCAGCCGAGATCGAACACAGCAACATATTCATATATCATAGTGTGTATGATTATGTCACATATAAATGAGTATCATAATTTTGTTTTGAAAAAATTAATCACAGTTGAAAAATCGACCAATTTCTTCCATATTTTACTGTAGGCCTATTTTCACTCTGACTTTGGACTGTGACATTATACTTTAGTGTAAAAGAAAAGTTCTCAAAGGGATGGATAAGCATGTAAAATTGTGAGTATAAGTCATTGCTGTTCAAATGACGTTAAAAGGATTCATAGCAACTTAGCTATTAGATTGAGAATTCTTCAAGTTGAATTTAGCACTCTAACGTATATGTAATACATTACTCTGTTATTGAAAAAACTAATGTTTTGATTATATGAATTTTATAAGTGCAAGTATTGAACAGAAACCAAGTATTTGGATACAGTAACATTTTTCTTATCAAATCCAAGTTTGTTTAAGACCTGTAAATGTAGGCGTTCCCTGGAAATGCAGACGATAGCATCTCACAAGAGTAATTAATTAAGCTCATATCATAATTTATCTAGTTTGACAGTAAATAGTTCCTGGAAAGTTATTTGAAGTATTTATGTAACAGGTAAGTACCATACGTACCTAGTTAAGCATTAATATCTATTTGAAGGGTTTGAAAGTTAGTTGTGTTAAGTTATTTTGTTGATATTTCGTGCGCTCGAAGTGTGATACACTTTGGCCATATAAAATCTTTTGTAATCGAATTTAAGATTACCTGATGGTAAAGCTAACAGTTGTTCTCCTGGAGTTTCTTTGTCACTCTTCCTTTCAAACATGGCCCTCTGACGAGCTGTCATCAGATTCGGATCTTTTGGTTTAATCTTTTTGAGTTCATCGTCCACCTAGAACAAACATTTTCTATTCTAATTCCAATACGAAGATTACCTAGTGAATATCTGAGAATAGGAAATATTCCCGAGTGAGATCAGTATGAAATTTTACAGTTTAGAAGCTCGTGTACCGTATTTGTATAGTAAGTGAATGATTCTCATCATTATATCGCGATATTTTTTTTCCAAATTTTGAAAAGGAACAGTTTTGGTCTCAAAGCCTGTTGTTTCTTTCCCAATCATTCATAGTTGAGAATGATATTGTATCTATCAATGTATAAATAAACATAAACATTATTACATTCACAACAAGTGCACTCAGCACTCATACAGAATTGGAGTAAGGAAAAACGTCTATGTAGGCCTACCTTGTTGTCTGTCAAGAGTGGTGCATTGCCTTCCAGTGCTGGCATTGCCTGCTGGCATTACCTGCGAATTTTGCAACAACTCACTGTCAAGGTGGCCCATCGGGAAGAGCTTCTACCGGTTAAAAGATTTTTTATGACAACCTTGCTCGACTACCAACTGTTACTTTATACTTATGTTATTTTATACTTTTTTGTATTCAAACAACCTACTTGTGATGATCCATTCAGAGAAACCTGGCCGTTAATCAATATATTTGAATAGATATCGCCATAACACCCAAACTCTTCGAAAAATTGTACCTAATCATAAATATGCAAAAAAAATTTAAACTAGAATTGATCAAAACTGGCAACACTACAAGTACTTTCTTAGCATGCTAATCAAATACTCACGGTAATTATGTGAAAATTTAAAACCACTGGTAGTACAGGAGATAGCATCTCACACACAAGACATAAGTTAAGCAAATATCAAATCTATTATAATGGCAGATATTTTCTGTATTACAAGGCCTTTGAAGTATTATGTAAAAGGTGCATCCATAGAGAAAGTTCTGAATCATAAAACTGAAACTGAATCATAAATCAATTTATTTAATTAACTGAACAGCGTCTAATTAATAGCTGAGAAAGAAATTCAATATCAATTCCAGTTTCCACTAAATTTCATATAAAATCGAATAGAGCAAGGATTGAAGAGGAAAACAGAACCAATCTTACTTCTTCCAATTTTCCGGATTCAATGGCATCCAACCATCTTTCTTCTTCGCTGGAAGTGTCACCATCTTTACCTTTTTTCTTTTTCTTTTTCGAAGAACTGGATTTAGATGGTGAACTACTTAATGGTGAGGTTTTCACTTCGACCGGTGCTTTAACTGCAACTCCGATTTCACTCAGACTGAAAAATAGAACGAATAAATTATATACAACTGCACTGAATCGAATGATCAAATCCTAAGAAGATATAATAATATTGAAACAATTTTTCATAGATTCATTTGTTTATGTTATACAAGTGAACAAATATTCTATTTCTTGGTTTCCATTTACCTACATCATATTGTATCAACACCAATTTAATCAATTAGATGTTATTTTTACTCACACTTTGTCTATATTTTCTTCATCACTGGGTAACTTAATCGTAAGTTTGATGTTTGAAGGATCTAATACGTCGATCACTTCTTCAAACTCCTCAAACTTTCTCTTCTTATGTTTCTTGTGTTTTTTATTATGCTTCTTATGTCTTCTTGGTGATTCACTTGATTCAGCTTCTGAAACAAAAAAATTGAGATTTAGATGGTAGCCTAGATACTATGTAAGACAAATTTTATCACAGCGAACATGGTGAACGGTTTAATCAGTTTCATCTAGAGCTAGATATTGGTCTGTCAGTACTAACATAAGACATCCAGTGTGGAAGAAGATGCACATAAGTGCTGTTAACGTTGTCATTAAAAACCTGGTTGCCATAGGAGTGAATGGTCGAGGTTGACACCAATGAACCAATCCGATCATCTCTAACACCTAATGTAGTCAGACTCAATCTCCAATGCATGCATTTTTTGACAAACTATGTGGACAAAGCAAGGAAGAGCGGAGTCTAAATTAATAAAAAGGTAATATTATTTCCATACAAAATAATATTTTCATGTCATAAATAGCAAATATGATTCTAATCTTTACTGTCAAAGGTTTAGTGTTTAGCTTTCATCTGTGCAATTTTAACCATATTAATAAATTTTTATTAATCATAGAAATTTTTTTTCAAACATCGATAAGCTAAACTTTTAAAGTTCATAACTTTTCACTTAGTCCAGGTACCCTTAAAAACATGACATAGAATTATCATTAGGCTATAACATTGTCGTTGATAAACTGAATAAAAAAGTTACCAAACATGAGTTTTCAAGGTCAAAAAGTTTCCAAATTTTCCAAACATGAGCTTTGAAGGTCAAAAACTTTCCAGGTAAGGACCCTACTCTCAACTATTTTGAAGATATTCCCCAGACAAGCCCTTCCATAATTCAATAGTAGCGCGTACCTAGTACTTTCAGTCAATAGCAATACCATCAAATAGTAGCTTTTAGGGATTCTAGTCCGGCCGTGACAAGACTCAAGTATCTTCAGGCAGCGAAATAAGTAATTCCTGATCCATGAGGGCAAACTACGCGAACCATAAGATTGTAATTGTTTAATTGACACAGTAGATTTAAAGCAATTTTTCAGGCGTTTCCGGACAAGTCGGCAGGCCAGAAAGCTCTCCGATCGGCTAATTGGGTTGGTGTTTAGGAATTGTGAATTGGCTGATAATCAGCCAATTGTAGTTAGCCAATGGTAGGAAGCTCTCCGATCGGCTGATTGAGTTGGTGTTTAGGAATTGGGGATAAGCTGATAATCAACCAATCGGAGAGCTTCCTACAATACCGACTCGTATGGAAATACCAGAAAAGACGCTTCGTGTGGCTTGGCCCCAAGGTTAGCCTAATAGCCTTTATAAAGCTGTAAGCCACTTTCGGATACCGCTTCACCAGCAATATTAATTTTACTGTCTGTTTCTGACGGTAATAACTGCTTGATGTTGGCTTAAGTTAATTTACTGCTCAATAGGCCTACAGTACCTTTAATACTGTAATTGCAACTCTCATTGCACAATTAGAGGATCCACAATTGGCCTTACTGAGGTCTGCTGAACTGTTGGAGGAGGCGAGCACATGGTTTAGGGCAAACAGACTGTATGAATGGAGAGAAGACACAGAATGTTCTGTGCACCCTGAGACATGGTCTACCTCCTTTTGGTGAGCCTGAGGTTAAGATCCTTGGATTCATGGTTGACTCATCACTGACATGGGACCAGCACATTGATATTATAAGTAACCGACTCTCCAAATTAACATATCTGATACGGAAACTGAGAAGCCATGTTCCAAGGAGTTACCTGGTTACTGCATACCATGGTCTGTTTCATAGCCACATCAACTATGGGATTGCACTTTGGGGGCATGCAAGTGGATGTTACAGAATTCTCCTCCTACAGAAGAAAGTGATTCGTATAATAACATCATCACCATACTTGGAGCATTGTCGCCCGCTGTTCAGGAGGCTGGGAATACTCACTGTCTTCAGTCAATATGTGCCAACTCCCTTGTACTTCTGAAAGGCCAACTTCACACACTCCAAGCAAGAGGCCAGATACACAACTATTCAACTAGAGGGCGAGACAACATTGACCTTCCCTACTCTAGATTGGCTAAGCTGCACACTTGCTACACAATGCGCGCATTTAAAATCTACAATAGACTTCCACTGCATGTGCGGGAGCTGGAGGTGAGAGTGTTCAAGAAAGTGCTCCGAGAGAAGCTAATTAACCTCCCTCTATTCTTTGAGTGAGGAGGAGATTGTATGTTTTGTCAGTCTCTTCGATTTGCCATCTTGAAACTAGTGTACATATTTGAACTTTTGTGTTTTTATTAATCGACATTGTCTATCCGGTATATACACTGGTCACAGACAGAAGAAAAATTGAATTGAATTGAATACCTTCTGCTTCATCCATTACCCACATTTCTGGGATTGATGGCGTCATAGAGTTCAATTTCAATATACACAATGACACACAGAACTACTGAACGAATAAGCCACATACAAGTGTTTACTAGCATTCAAATTATCCTTAGCAAAATAGCTTTATTATTCAATGTAAGTAGATAAATTTTTCTAAGGTACTGTAACGGTTATTAACAACAATCTCTACCTTCATTGTCTCTAGGTGTTGATGGCTCCTTACGTTTAACCATGGTTGATGATCAAATTACCAAATTATTGGTAAAAAATGGTAATTTATGGCTAAATTATTAACTTTATTATATGTAAAGAATTCTCTGAAATATTTTTAGTTCTAAAATCCAATTAGTTTGTTGATCTCAATAATCAGTCATATTTGCACGTTACAAAATAACACAAGGATTGGAAAACCTGCAAATTAACCTGAATCTTTAAAAAATAACAAAACAATCTCAAACAATCAATAACCATTCATAAGAAAGGAGGATCGTTCATAAGCAAGAACACTGTCATCAAAAATATAACATAACCTCACAATAATATTGCAGCCAGCTGATTCAGGCGAGGCTCGCTGTAGAACTGCGCATGCTTAGTATCTGTTTGAGTAGCATATTCGTTGGAGCAGTTTGTTACCTGCTACTTGAAAAAATTAACTGTTTTCGTGAACCAGTGAACGAATGAGCATGTACAGGCGGCAGCCATTGTGAATGAGTGAACACGTGAAGCCATTATGTCTGTGAAATCATTTAATTTTTATTGGACCTTAACTGTATTTATTTTCTCATTTTTCTTTCGATTTTACTGGTATTCAAAAGTCTCTAAAACGAGTACAATACATGATAGAAACTTGCGATTAGTCTCAAATAAAAGACAATTTCATGCTTTATAAGTTAAGTTGCTTTAAATCCATCTTGCATCACGGTATATTATGTCTTTCAGTTGTTGTGATCCAGTTTTTCTATTATCTTGATGTGTACAGGAACATCTGTCGAGACTGTGAGAATGAAAAAAATATCGCAAATTTCTCGAATTTTTTAAACAAACATATCTTACTTCAAGTTTATATTTTTACGAAAATCATTTACCTCACATGAAAGAAAAGATTCTGTTCTTCAAATCAAGACCAATTACCATTTTTTATCATTTAGGGTTACCGAGATACACAGTTTTGAATATATAAATTGGCCATTTTCTTTTGTATGGGAATATGGGTTGAAATACACTCAAGGAGGAATTTTCTATTTTTTATCAAATTTCAATTTCGATTTATTCCAGACAACTTATTCAACATAGGTATTTAAAGTCTAGTATGAGCTGAATGATGATTATGATGGTGCTAGAGATGAAGAGTGAGTTACATTACCACACTTATGTGATTGTTCTTTCACGTGATGTGTGATTTTTTAATCATTGCTAGGAAAATATCCAAGTTGTATAGAGTAGAAGTTGTAGGATTGAATAATTTGGGAAACCATTGAAAAAAATACTCATTTTTTGAAAATTTGTAGCTCCGGAACCGAAAATGGTAAAATTTCTGTGCAACCACTCAATTTATTGGAAATCTTATTATCTTTAATTTGTAGAGAATGCTTCTCCTCGAAAAACTCAAGGTTCTTGAGTTTAATGGAAAGATTGAAAAAGTCCGATATTTTGGGAGGTCTTGGGGTAAAGCCGCCCTCTGGCGTGTCAACTAATTTCAGATTCGAGTTCAGCAACCCAAAATATGTATAGGACCGTTGAGAAAAATTCTTTTTCCTACAGTTACGTTGAAAAGTGGCCATTGCTGCACTGATTACAGAACGCAAAGAATCACTTTTCCACTCTAGTGCAGGAAAAATTTTTCTACACTCCAGATTTGCAACATGGCAACGCAAAATACTTAGTAGGTTATATGGAGCAACAGTGCAGCAAAATCAAAATGAAGTTGGTAACAGTGACTGCTGTGGCTGCTATAGTGAGCAGAGGTGCAACAAAGCACAACACGCTAATTATTATTCATTATAAATATTATAACTAAGGACAACGAGGACTTTAGGATTTTAGGATTAAGGTTTTTATCAATAATAGAATTACACAGAAAAACATTTGATGCATTTTAAGCAAGTTTAGGCCTACTACATAAGCTGGGAAGACAATTTTGGCAACTCTTCTCAATTTCGTAACAATGGATCTAATTCTATGTCAGATACAACTAACAACTACGCTTTTCAACGCTATGAACATATTGAGGAATATCTCCTAAAATAATCCCTATATCGTTTTGCAAGGAGACCTACCTATTAAAAACGGTTAGGCCTATAAAAACTGTTGCCTACGGTATGACACAGGGAAAATAGTTAAAAATTGTTATAAATAGTAGAAAATTAAAATAGTTGTAAAGAATTATAGGACTGAAAGACAGATCGACTATGTGTCGCTCTCTCCACACACAGGACAGTGGTATGCTATGCTGATGATACCTCATTATTGGACACCAATGGGGACATGGCTGACCTGTATGGACTGATGCATGCTTCAGAGGAAACTGTAGTGGCTGGCTGGTTCCCAGCAAATAGATTTCTGCTCAACAGCGAGAAGACCCAGTCTATAGTGTTCAGCCTCAGGAATGGTGATCTATACAACTTCCCCTCGGTGAAGCTCTTGGGCTTTACATTGTAAGCTTGCTTGGGGAGATCACATTCAGGGTGTCTGTTGCAGGCTCAATAGAGTGCTGTTCCTGCTGAGGAGACTGAGAGGTTGCATCCCTGGGGCCCGCATGCACTACTTTGCCTTCTTCCATTGTGTGTGATGGCTTATGGTATCACACTGTGGGATGGTACCACCGAGGTAAAAAGGATATTGCTGGTGCAGAAGAAAGCCATAATAATTTTGTATGGGGCTGATTATCTGGCAAATTGCAAGCCACTATTTGTAAGGGAGAGCATTATGACAGTCTTCAACCTCTACATTTTCAGGTCTGCCATTGCAGCTTCTCGGGGACGTGACGCCTTGCCTACCAGAGGTGACTTTCATCGGCATGACACCAGAAACAGGCACAGAAGCTGAACCTCCCTCTCTGTTGATTGGGGAGGACTCAGCAGAGCAGCTTGGCCTACCAGCCGGTGGGCCTACCATCCTCAACAAGCTGCCCATTTCCGCCAGAGGTTTGCCTGAGGCGGTCTTGAGGAGGAGACTGAAGACGTTGCTGCATGATAATCACTTTTACTCCTTAGGGAATTTTTTGAATGTGACACAGCAACTGTAATTAGCTACTTTTCGCAATAGTGCACTTGCATGCTGCTTGTTTTTTGAATATGTGTTTTTTCTACTTTCTGTTCTGTCTGTCCATCTATGGACTTGGTTTTTTTTCTCTTGACGTGTTCCCTTATGGACATGCCCTGGCAGCATGTCTGTGCTATAAACAGAACCATTATTATTAGTATAGATGATTGTCATGAAAGGATTTCTATCATTCGATTTTTTTGTTTCTCAGCTTTTCAAAAACGAATAGTTCAAAAATGTTTAAACCTGGTTTAGCTATCCTTTTAAAGACCTATTATTAGGTCTTTATAATTTGTATATATGGGCAATAATAATAATGTATCAGTACTGTATTAATTTTACAGTGTTACACAGGTCTAATAGGGAATCAAATCTTTTTTCCAATAAAGGACGACATAGAATATTTACGCTCTGATAAGAGATTAGCAAGCTAAGTCCACATTTTGTAGGACTGTCTATCCCTGAGTTGAGGACCTTGCCACTTATAGTGGACGTTTGATAATGTCGTGCATCCTCAGTAATGCCATACTCTCATACCCACTTGATGCATACTCACTAAACTGTCTAGTGTTCCCAAGAGTGTACCAAGACTGGCATTCACACAGAGAGAAATTTTATTTATTGTCAATTTTTAATGAAAGCGCATCATTAAAATCATCAGGAGAGGAAAAATAAGGCTACCTTGAGCTATTTTTGAGTCCGAAATAAGTTTATGTATTTTAGGTATTGCTTTAGTCTACTCGAATTCCTCCCACCTTGGAAAGCCACCATGGAGAATAAGAGGTGTCCCTCCTCCCCATATCCCCACAAGGCTGTTTATCAGGCTTCAGGCAACCTTCCACTGATCACCCTCCCATTTCAAGCTGTATTCTCACAAGTGATTTGACTGCTTGGGCAAGTATCACATAATATTGAATTAGTTAGAAAGTAGCTCAACCTTTACAGTTAGCAGTTGCTTTTCTCCCTCTGCCACAATTGCTGATGTATTTAAAGAAGAGTATTTGGGCTAATATTTAGAGTAAGAGTGATTTTAAAGTAAGCTCTGAAAAACAATAATAGAATCAGTACAGTCCCCTGAAGCTAGATTCCCACTGACAAGTATCGGGGTTCGTGTTTGGTTCAGTGGAAATATTCATCACATTCGAAATCATGGGGTCATAGGAAGAAGATTTCCACTGAACCGGTCACGGAATCTGAAAATGATAAGTGAGAAACAAACTTTAATTGATCCTTTAGATCCTTTAATTTATCCTCATGTTTATTTGTAATATGATCAAGCCCACACAGTTCTCTCTGGGGTGCCATTCTTAATTTTTCAAACTGTAATATATTCAATATCTTTGTTTATTATTGTTGATTTGAAAAATAAATGTCTTCCTTTGTTCTTTCTTTCTGGCCTGATTAGAATGTAAAACGGAAAAAAAACCTGCACGTATTGGAACGATAACTTTTTTGTACAAACCGCATAATGAGATAATTCACGCAGGTTTTAGTTTTGCAAATTTTTTTGGTACAGTATGTATATAAAACCTTGTGCATAATATCACATGATCCAAATGATCTGCGAATCGCATTTTTATTACAGAACTTGATAAAATACAAAAAATTGGATAAAATGTAGGAATTGCTTCTACTACTAAGCAGAAGAATTAATAAAAACAATATCGAATGAAATTGCGAATGACAATTGATAATGACACATTTCTATACCAACATAGAAAGATTTTTCAACACTAAAATACTATTTCTTACTGCTGAACATAAAAGATAGGTACCGTACAACAGTAGGTAACACACTTTCATTTTTCACAGAAATTATTTTGTTATCAAGAATATCATTTTGCATCTTCATCAAACAATATTTCATTATAATTTATGTTATGTTTAGAACAAGTGATGACTTGTAATAGCCAGTAGCAGAATATGCTCCCTTCTGAGATAAGTGGATAGTATCTATAGTCACTTCTCCAAAATTGTAGAATCCAAATGCCTGAGAAAAAAACATATTATTGAAAGAGTTTCTATACGTATTATGGTGAAATATTACTCTAGAAGAATCCAAGAAACAAGTTTAGTTGTTAGATTGTTATCAAGTATCAAGTGTTTACTTTTATTATTTTCTAGTTTTCAATAATTAATAACTAATATACTGCACGTGGACTAATACTTAATATGCTACAGCTCATATATTATTTTATTACATCTTCAAATCTATAATATGTTTCACGTTCTGCTTTGAGTCTTATCATGCTGTTATCAGTCTTGATTTGGAGTATTCACTTCAGACTTATTCATTACTTTCTAATCATGATGTGGAATGACAATAATAATTGCAATAATAGCTACCGGTATAAGTAGTGACATAGCCACATATTAGTTAAACTATCAACATAAAACCAAACTGCTTGCTCTATTGTGATTTAGTTGTCGGAAAACTTCGTATTAAAAGACTGGTTATATCGTTGAGTACATTTTATTTTACATTTTATTATATTTTGATTGGTATATCCATGATATCCATAGTTGAACTAAACTGGTTAGGATTCTGTTACTAGTTAAATTCAAGAAGGCCACTTTTAGGTGTATATCTAGGTGTATATATGGCTTTTTTATCAGGAGAGAGTGAAAGAGAGTGATCCAGAAGAGAGATTAAACTTGGGGTGACTTTGTCTCAGTATAAAAATTATGATATTATGCAGGATATGATGCAAAATATGATGTATTTTATCTAATGAAACAAAAAATCCCTTGCTTTAAATTTATACCGTTCTGAATATTTATTTTTTGCAGATCCTGCAGATTGAGCCAACAAGCCTCGACGCTACCAAAGATGTTTGGGCAGCAGAAACTGAAATATTTTTCAATAAATAATTTGTAATTTTTATGAAATGTATTTCATTTGTTTTTGATGTCACTAATCATTTTGGAGGTTGAAAGTTGGGTTTACTTTGTCTATCTCTTGAAAACGAACTTAAATCCATATTTTGAATCATACTTGAATCCACATTTTTCTAAGTGAGACAAATTCACCCCAACCCGTGGTTGACATTGTCTCTTATTTTCAAAAACTATTATCTTAGGTTGAGTTGAGTTTTCAAAAACTACTATCTCAACTGAGGTTGAGTGGTAGAGAGGACTTAAAAGTCCTAGCTCCGCCTAATAAAGAATTTTTTCATTTCATTTCATTATCTTCATTTAAGTAAAGAAAAATATCATCTTTTTAGAATGAAAAATACTCTTAATACAGAATACAATAGTCTTGAATGAATTATAAATAAAGATGGTTGGTTAATATGAAGAGTATTATTTATTCAATATCTAACATAGATATACTAATGCAGAATACAATAGATGATATTAATTTCAAGAAATTCGTTGCAACTCAAGTATTGATTGCAAGCTATTTAAAATTTCAACCCCCCAAAATTGGTACAACAAAGTCACCCCGGTTTACCGTTGTCTGCAAGTCGTCATTCTAGTGTTAAAACTTGACAGTGCTATAATCCGGCCGGTGTACGAAGCAAAACAGAATCCTGATATTGAATACTTCTCTTCAAAAGGGCAGGAAATTTGAGCGAAAATATCGCAATTGGCTTGCTGCTCTGCTTCAATCCACGTTTTAGCTGATGAGCAAAGCGGTCCGAGACCGTTCATTGCTAGAGAAAGAGCAGATGTGTTCTTGTTCTTGTATAATAATAGATTCTATTATACCTGGGATAGCCCGTACCATGAAAAAAATTATTAGTGAAAGGCGAGTGAGAGAGTTGTAATGGAACAATGAAAAAACCTACTCCAAGTCACACCTATAACTACAATGCTCATCTGTATTAGAATATTCATTCAACGTGGAAGAAAATAGAATATTTATTCCACTACATTACAGCACTGTCTCACCCTATGAAGAGAAATAATAGAACTCTTGGATTCCGTGTAAACAGAGACCGGAGTTATAGTGCGAGTAAGTTATACTTGTAATGAAAAACTTACATCAATTATAGGTACTGCATTAATGGTGACTTTCTTGGAATCTCTATCGTCTTTCAGAAAACTAGTGTTCATCAATGTGATGTGCATCTTGACTTTTTCATGCTCTTTTTCCAACACGCCTGAAAATGAAAAAAAAACCGTCGTGAAAATCAAGCTTTCACTTGCTTAATAGTCCAGACATGCAACAATTTTCAAAAATCTGCCATTTACAGTGAGCTTTATATAACATAAAATACATGTAGCATAAAATAGCATAGTATATAGAATATAATAAATATATCTGACATTCATCTCGTTATTCAAATCATTATTTTTTTTACAAATTGCTAAACTATTTTATTTAACTAATTGTTAAAATATTTTTTTAAACTAATTGTTCAACTATTTTCATTTCTATTTAAACTTCAAGCGATTGACAATTTTTATCTTTACCGATTCATGTAGATATTATAATATAATATTATTTTTAAATGATTCGTCTACACTTTATAAAATCGATTAAATAGTTGGGCATACTGTATAAGCAATTAAGAATAAGCATCTAAGTCGGAATATAATTTGATCTTTATAAATAAATATTATCTAATCTATTAGGAGAAAGAAATGGAATGATAAATTAGATTAGAAATTATTAGATCAGGTTAGAAATAATGCAATAAGTCATATCCCTAACAAAATTACCTGCTTTTGCAACGTAATCGACAATTCTATCACTCAAATTTTGAAGTCTTTCTTCATCATCACAGTGAATTCTGCCATAAACAACGCGAGCCTCTGCTGGGTCATCGTTCATGATCTCTACACCGGAAATTTTCACTTTCAGTGGATTTTCTTTCAGCAATTCACTTTAAAAAAATGAACATACAAGATTTATCATAAGTTTTTGACTTATAAAACTTATAGAATAGAATTACAGACTGAATTATTGGAAAAACAATCAAAGTACAAACAAAATTATTGAAAGTATTTTTAATTAACCTGCCGGCCAGGTAGCCGAGTTGACTAAGGCGTTGCCCCTTCAGTCTGCTAGTGCTACCTGGTCGGGGGTTCGAATCCCGCCGATTCCCATCGGGAATGGGTATGGACGTTTGATCATCTTCATAATTCACCCATGAACTTCCCATTATCCACGCACAAGAAAAAAGCTCAAGTGGGTATCATCCGCAATAAGAAAAAAAAAATACTATCAGAAATGCCGCAAATATAAGTTTTAGATTTAACAGTAAACAATCTCTCGATATCAACTTTGAAGGTATAACAAAAAACTTATTCAAGATTCAATTCATTTAAAAAAATAATCACTGTCATACAAAGTCATTATTTAATGAATATATGAAGCTTTCTACCAAATACAGAACTGATTTACTTGGTAATTTGGAGTAATTACTCTCCTCCTTCAACAAAGGATTTCAAGATGCAATGATACATTATGTAAAAACAAAAGAAATTTGCTGCACAATGCTCTCCTGATTCCAAAATATAAAAGTTTATTCTTTACATTACATTTTACGTAGTAGAAATATTAGAAGTAAGATATTGGAAGTGAGAATTGTAGAACGTGTTGTAGAGGTGATATTTTGGTAGTTATTATATTGAATAGAAATACTCTGAAGTTCTCACAATCACAAATTTATTAGAATATTGAGATACCGGTTTGAGCATAATTGTTACTACAGCTTACCAGATATTGATATTGGTGTAACAACCGGAACTGGTTATAATAAAGGAAGAACTGGCTTATACACGTATGTCATAGGAAGAAATTTACGAATGACGCACCACCATGCACGTCTGAAGTACTAGACTGATTAACTTGAAATTTTGCACATGGATTCTTTATTTACAGAGGAAGGTTGTAGGCCTTTTTTCAATTCTAAAATTTTCATTATGTAAAATTTTCCGTTTGTCTAGTTTTTAATGGGACTCTTGCAGAGCACGGGTACGGCTAGTATTTAATAAATTTGTGGTTGTGGTCAAGACATTCTATTCACAAATTTACGTTTAATTTGAAACTTAAATCCATAATTTTACTTTCAAATATCTTCTTTCATAATAAGGAAGTGTTATATGAAGATACAAGGCTCATAAAATTAAGAGAAAAATGAAAAAGTTTATGATTAGATTTGATTCGATTCTAACAAATAATACTGAAATCGACTCACTCCAAAACTTCTGCTTTACATCTATTTAGCACCTCAATGGCTTTGGCTCGCTCCACTTCATCTGACAAGACCATCACACAGAGAGTCATGTGCAGTTTTTCAGGTTTTTGAAATACTTCTTCCACAATTCCTCGTTCGCCATGCATATTAGCAAGTATTTCACTCTGTTAAATATAATATAATAGTTGAAGCTAAAGCAGTAAATGTATGTAATTTTTTTCGAGTTCAAATCAATTTAAAATTATGATAATAATAATAATGAGTGATTAGAACAGGAATGATGCCATCAATATTACTAGTAAATCATTTCCCAGATTTGCCTGCTGAATTGATCATATCAATTTCATTTTGTCAACTACAGTATAACTTATTCAACTATTTGTTCAAAAAACTTGTTCAACATTTCTCAGTAATCCAGTCATAATGGTTTGTCCTTTCTTTCAAGTTAATATATATTTACTAAACTCTATATTTCTCTAGCACTGGTACAATCAATACCGTAGTGTGAATTCAACATTAGATACAGTATCAATGAATATTACAGTATGACAGAAAAATATTACGTATCATTGAATAAGTTGCGACACAAACAGGAGGCATTCCTAGTAGACGGAGGCTGTAGACTTATATAATTAGAATTATTACACCAATTAATAATTTTAATTATTTTAGTAAATCCACATTGTAGTTGGAAGCTACCTGAATTCAAATTAATTTACTTTATATAAGTTATTTATTATAAAAGAATCATGTCACAATGAATGAAATCTGAATGAAAAATTAATGCAGAATTATGTTTGATGACCTAAAGCTTTTATAATTCTATGCCAATATAAAAGAAGTAGACCTAATATTATTACTGCAACATATAGATCATGAATATAAATCCAGAGATCATAAATCCATGAGATCATGAAAATAAATATATCAAGTTTAAGATGATGAACTGACCGACAATTTCAGGTGAATTACGAATTGTATAATTGGATTGATTAGGAAAGTGATTGGATGGTAAAAATAATGATTACTATAAAGCGGTTACTCTCACACTCGTAATGCCATCACGAGAAGTAGCCCCTTCACAATCAACCAATGTGTTCAATATTCAAATAAATTGAGCATCTAAACTTCGCTCTATATATCATTGATCAATACACATTTCAGGTACTTGAATTTTATGAAAATCATTTTTGGTACTAAATAAACAGTACTACGTGAATAAACTTTTCGATAACCTTATTATTCTAGTTAAACCGAGTTTATTTAGTTTTAATGAAACGGAGAATAATACATACTTACTTTAAACGATAGGAATCTCTCTCTAATTCTATCAGTGAGAAACGGAATGGAAATGAAATGAGTGAATTGCTGTCTTTTTCTAGCTGTCATGACAATGATTGATATGCGTCTGTAGACTGCTTCCACTCCCGATCTTGAACTGCCTTTAACTACTGTAAACATAAAAAATAACATTGTAATATCCAAGTATCGAAAATTCAAGCATTAGGCCAAATTTCGTGAACTTGGAAACGTTGCAGCTAGACTTCTATATACAAATAGCTAAATAACGTCTGAGCTAATCACTGCATGACGGAAAAATTTTTATATTACTAAACCTACTGTCTATTGATTATTGTATTTATTCATTAAAATACAAAATTAAATAGGTTGGTATTAATTTATAAATATATATATTTTTAATTGAACTCTTCAATATAATTATTTACAATTTTCCAACATATACTGTAACCCCTCACTCCTGCAAATTATGCCGGAGAGGAAATCGTTGATTTTGTTAGATTTTATGTGAAAACATTAGTTTATTCGTGAATTGACATTATTGGCGGTCTGGAATCGGAGTGCAGCATTGCCAATCAGCAATCAGAATTCAGTAAGAATGCGGTTCAAATCAAATCAAAATCAATTTTATGATGGTATTTTCATAAATTATGATGTATACTCTTCTGTAATATGTAAATATTCAATATTACTGTGATACTAATTATGAATGCTAAACATTCATTTCAAATTCTGGAAGGGATTTGATTACGAATTTAAAAAAAGATTCTTACCAATATCACCACTATTGCCAAATTTTGGAATAATAATTTCGGTTTTCGTTTCATTCTCTAGCCGTTTTCTTGTAGCATGTTTGGTCCCAATAATGATGGAGAAGAAAGACCTGAAAAATTGACAGGTTAATCATAGTACAAAAAGAAGATAGGAGAAAATTTATGGGATGATGTTTGCGCTAAAATAATACTTCTATATCATCATGGATAGATAGCATGATTAGACAATTCTGACGATAATTCAATTTCACAGCCGAATCACTTATATATGATTCATATAATAGTTCTATTAGTGATAGATAGATTACATGCATGAACGATTTCTTTAGTATTTCTTGGAAGAATAAAGACCTCATTCTACAGCACTAAAAAGTCATTGAAAATTATCCAGAGATTTCAATGTCAAAAGTTGTTATCAGAACGCAACTCAATAAGCTCAAATATAGCCAACTCAACTTTCCTATCATGAAATATGTTTTTATGATTGATCATATAAATTGGATGTGGTGGCACTTCAATTGGAAGAATTAACCTTACAATTTTGACTACCATGTGGGCCTCATGTGGTATTCTAAATTCTAAAATACCACTTAATCTATTTTCACAGTTATTCATATAAATACTTGCAAAACGTGAACGTTATAACATGGGTCCTCATTAGGACTGAATGATCAGACAGCGGCGATTCAGCAAAGACAATTGAATTTAAAAATTACCTTGGTACATGAAAAGTAGTTTGATACTTCTTTCCTTCAGTGAGTTCGATTTTACACTTGAAATAATCATCCTCATCTTCAAAATTGTCATTGTCATGCTCTTCATATGGCTCTTCTATTCTGCATTCTTCATCTTCTATAGAAATGAGCGAACAAGTTAGTCTGGTACACATTTATTTCAATTCAATTCAATTTTCAATTCAATTTATTTATTTGCCATATATACAAGATTTATATAATTACAAATTCACATAATAATTGGGTACATCATACAGAAATTCAGAATATACTCTATTCTAGAAATAATAAAAATAAATTAGATATAACATAACCGAAATCCCAGTTGTACTCATTTTACCGGCAATAATTGCTAGCAGAGACACGTGTCTGATCATTTGTTTCTATATTGTATGTTCTAGGGTTTACAAAGCAAGCAGATACACGAGGATACAGCTCGGACACTGTCCTCCCTGTAATTTTGAAGGAAATTTCTGTTTTGAAGTTGACACGAGACATTCAAAGTTGGTAGCAGAAATGTGAATCCTTCTAATTATAATTATTAAGGTTGTGCATCGGGCTTTTAGAAACTTGATTACTGGTGAAGATTTTTGAAGTATTTCAACTTGTATACTATCGAATTACTAAACCGGAAGTTATTTGTAACGAAAAACATGATTGCCTAAATTTTACATTTTAAAGGTGAGTCATTTCAGAATTGGTAGCAAATAAATAAATTCATGAAACAACGAGGATACATTCTTTAGCATATTATTTATCGAATAACTCACTTGATTTCTCAGGTTGTCAAACGTAAGGAAATTTATTCTATTAAAAAAAAGAGTTATTTCAAATTAATATACATTTATCTATGATTATTACTATTCTAAAAATCAAGTAACTTATGTCATTTGATGGACAATAACTAACATAATCCATCCTCTAAATTTCAAAACCTTAATTAAGTCCACTACAAATTCTAAAATAACTCACCCAAATAATTCAACTTTAGACGCTCATATCTCAAAAACTAAAAATTATAATAAAAATTCTTCCTTAGAAATGTATTTGATTTTTAATTTGTCACCGGTAGAAAGTTTTTAAGAGTGTTGTGCACAACCTGATAAGTTGCCCGTAATTTACAATAATGAACGACTTTTCTGTATAAATAGGATACTTTTAGAAGATTGCTGATCTATATTACTATATAATAATTTTATTCTTAATCATCCAATTTGAAGTGTATAAGTGTAATGAACATATTAGTTGTTTGAAATTTATCTGATGTTTTGATATTTTTTCAAGATTCAATCCTCGATGTTATTTAAAGAAAGGAAGAACATGAAATTGTTATGGCTTTATATTATTACCGAGGTTGAATGTTACATTATTATTGAGATTAAAATCCAACTCGCTAAATACATAAAATAGTAGGAGTTTTCCAAAAGGGAGCTTGTATAATAATGCAGTCACTTACCGTAAGTGTTTCGCTGAAAATGTTCTTCGTGTAGGTCATTAGCAGTTGAGTTGTCAAAATAATCGTCAGTTGGATTAATTCGATAGCATCGGCCTTCAATGAGTAAAAAATTCGGCTTCAAAACATCCATAATCGCATTCTCATACAACCAAATATTACTGGCGTACTAGAGTAACCTGATAGAGTATCTGAAAACTATTAAAAGATTAATTCTTCAGGCTAGCAAATCAGAGTTATCAATATAAGTTCATCATTAAATATTAGAACATCACCTCTTACTTTATTTTTAATGGAAGGACATGTAAGACCACTTGGGGAGATTTATTATAATAAATTAAATTGAAAAAAAAAACAATACAAATACTAATAGTAGCTAAAAGCTTACGGTACTAGAGACATTCATCAGACTGAAATTGATAAAAATTGATATTAGAATTACAATGATGTATTTAAAAAAAACTATTATTCTGAATATTTTTCTAGACTTACTAGGTACAATAACATCAAACTAGATACTTCACTATCATTATTACTATTCAAATCAAATTTTTTAAATTGTCTTTCTAAAGCGACTAATCCCATATCTGGTACTACAGAGGGGTCAAAAAAACTGTATTCACTCTTCAATTTCCAATTTTCCAAACTTCAGTCTGTCAAGAGGATAGTAGAATCATTCCCAGGATCTGCAACAGATGCAGTTGAAGGAGTCCCTTTTCACAACTGTAAGCTTATCAAGTGGAAGAGAATAGCCCGAATGGATTTGGTCAAGATTGTGAAATGCTTCAAGAACTCAACTAGTCCTGAAATCAATGATTATTTCAATAGCACTAACACTAACTTTGAGTGAACTGATAAATTTCTGTCTGGAGCAGGGTGTTTTTCCAGACCTTCTCAAGATAGCCAGGACAGTGCCAATTTAAAAATGAGTGACCCAGAATAACTCTGTAGGCCTGTATAACTCACCAATTTTTTGTAAAGATGTTAGAGTCAGTCATGTTCATTCAGCTTTCTGCCTATTTTGAGAAAACTTCCCTTTTTACAAAAAATCAGCTTGGCTTCCGCTGAGGGAAATCAAACCACAGATGCTGTTCAACTCCTGGTTGATACCATACTTCAGGCAATGCTATAACTCTTTGTGTTTTAACAAAAACCTTCAATTGTATCTCCCGTGTTATGCTGTTGGGGAATATTGCAAAATATGGTATATGTGGAGTTGCCTTGAGAACAATGGAAAGTTACCTTGGATCGCAAGTTGTGACAATTGATGGAGCCAAATCTCAGGAACTACAGATCAACTTCGGAGTTCCACCGGGTTTAATAGTTCTTGGCCCTCTGCTTTTTCTCATATGATATATGAAATATTATATTAAATAAATTATCTCAGCATGGAGGGAAAATCATTACTGTTCGCTGACGACACTACTTTAATCACCCACGATAAAGATCCTCATTTGGCCATTCTAAGGTCAGCTAAATTGCTGGGGGTAGCCAGCTAATGGTTCAGAGTGAACAGGCTGTGCATGAACGAGGCCAAGACACAAAATGTTGTATGGATCTTGAAGCGTAGTCCACCTTCCTTTGGTGAGCCCGAAGTTAAACTTCTTGGATTTATGGTAGATGCCTCTCTGTCATAGTCTACTTATAAATATATGGTTTGTAATGGACTCTCCAAGATAACCTACCTGATAGGGAAGTTGAGAAACATTGTACTTGAGAGTTATCTTGTTACTGCATATTATGCCACTTCTCTTCTGTAAAAAATCGGAGAGACGTAAAAGGGACAAAGTCCGCGCCACGACTGTAAATTGGTCCCAAGATTCATATCGATGTACGTTATTTTGTTTTTTTACGTTCACTGTCAATTACTGTATAATTTTTTGGACTCTTAGTAAGTTATTCATTGTAAGATTGATGGGACTTAATTAAGTCCGCGCCACGACTCTATAAATGTAGCCCAAGTTTCATATAAACGTTATGTTAGCTCAAGGATAGTATATATGTATACAGTATATTGTAGATATACCTAAACACTATCATTAACTAAGTGTGCTTTATCTTGATCGCTGCCATCTTGATGAATTAGTGTTTTTGACTTTTATTGTGACAATGACGACATCGATCCCACAAGTGGATGAAGAAGAATGTATAAGGCTTACGTTATTTTGTTCTTTTACGTTTACTCCTAATACCGGTAAGTGGATAATTGACCGAAGCGAAGCTGAGGTCTTAGTTTCGACTCGATCGGCTTTGTACTCTGTTTGTACCGCAGTTACAGTTGCAGTTATTGTCCGATTTGGATGAAATTTGGTATGCAAGCTCCTTGAAACAAGGCGCAGAAACGTATGTGTAACGATTTCTGATAAGGCCTCCGGTTTTTTTTTAATTAAAAAAACGCAGACAAACCTCCAACCTCAAAGTAATAATGATACAGCAATTCATGTTCCTACTTTTTCACCCTCAGTGTCACCAGCCCATAGTGATCGAGAGCGCTGGAGCGTTGTATCTCACACTGATGGACCCAGGTTCAAATCTCGTTCCGACCAGATTTTTTTTTGCAAATGAGACATTATTTTATAAGCCTACCTGAAAACAATGTCTCCAGCACTTTCAATGGAGAAAATAATAGATGACATGGATAAACCTTCACAATAATAATGTAATTTCTTAACGGCCCTTCTAATTAGTTTGAAAGTTGTAGGCTATACATGAGCGAGGTCTACTATTCGCAGAACTACTAGATAGATAGATAGATAGATAGAAAATGCCTTTATTCAATATAAATAAAAATAATAAGACTACAATCATGTTACAAAATAAACAATTAAAAATTATATAATTAAGATAATGATTGTGCTAAATAAAACATGAGACAAAAAACTTGACATAACCATAAAGGTTGTCTGCCAGAGTTGGTAGGCCTATTCTACAAAAACAAAAGAAATTCGAAATTTAGTGAAAAAAATTATCATTGGAAACCAAATAAAGAAAAAATAAATAAATAAAGAACAAATAAATCAATAAAGCTGAACAAAATGAAATAAATACTACTATAATGCCTCAGTAATTTTCCTTTTTATATTTAATAATTAAACTCCCTAATCATTTCATTTCTAATACTAACTGCCCTTTCCACATATCGCGCAAAGAGACTCCACTCTTTTCCATTTAACCACTCCATCATTTCTGTATCATTTAATACATTCTTCCCCAGAAACATTTTACGTAACCCCACTAAAACAGGACATACTCCTAGGAAATGCTTTATGTCTTCTCTTTGCCTCAAATTACACATAGAGCAGAGCCATTGAGATTCTTCCCTCCCGCGCCCAAAATTTAAATTTAAAAGAGCTCCACGTGCCTTGAAGATGAACCCCACTGTCTTCTTATCCAAATTTAAATTCAAATAATTTTTACCTCTTTCCTTGTCCAATAGGACATAAGTATCATGAAATTGTGCCGAAGCCGCACTTTGAAAACTACACATAACATTTTCCTCTTTCATTTTCTCATACATACATTCGAACTCACGCTTCCATTCACTCCTATTAGTAAACTACTAGTATATTTTTGACCCATCTGTTATCAATCCAAAATTGATGGTGAAAAATAATCTAAATCTATTGTAATTAAACCCACAATATCATCACTTTTGGACAAAGAAATTGTGCTAATGTGCTTGGCTTCACTCTGGACCGCAAGCTTTCCTGGGGCGGGCACATTCAGGTAGTCTGTGGCAGGTTGAGCAGGGTGCTGTTTTTGCTCAGGAGCCTGAGAAGATGTGTACCAGAGGCCCATCTCCGCATGTGTTACTTTGCCTTCTTTCAGAGTGTGATGGCCTATGGCATCACCTTGTGGGGTGGTGCCTCTGAGGTAAAAGATGTGCTGCTGGTGCAGAAGAAGGCCATCCGGATTCTTTGTGGAGCAGAATTTTTGGCGCATTGTAGGCCTCTTTTTGTGAGTGAAAAGATTCTCACTGTATTCAATTTTTACATTTACAGGTCAGCTATAAAGGCATTCCACAGTGTCCGTACTTTGCCTACCAGGGGTGATGTGCATGATCATGGCACCAGAGGCAGGCTGAGGCTGGACCTGCCATATTGTAGATTGGAGAGGACCCAGAGCAGCCTCATCTACCAGCCAGCTAAAATTTTGAACAAGCTGCCAGTTTCAGCCAGGACTCTGCCAGAGACAGTCTTGAAGAGGAGACTGAGGGCTTTCCTTCAGGAGAACCCCTTCTATTCTATGAGGGAGTTCTATGATTGTGATCCTCAGACTGTAAGTAGATACTTCTTGCATTAGTCTTGCTGCCTCTTCTGCTTGCTGCTTTTTGTGTTTGATGTGTTTTTTTGTTCTTGACCTGTCTTATGACAGTTTTTTATGTTCTTGACTTGTTCACTTGTGGCCATACTTATGACCACGCCATGAACAGAAACTCATTATTATTATTATTATTGCAGGCAGCTCCAGATTGGTTCATTGCGGACCAAAATATATTTGATGCAAGATACACAACTGCCTGCCTATGGATATAAAAGACTAAAGACAAATCGATATTTTCAAAGAGACTCAGGAATTATTTTGTTTGAAAATCATATATGTTATACTCTATCCTACAGTAAAATTCTTCAATGAAAGAAGGTCCCCCAACCAGCAATTTAAAAGGAGATGAGAAGACACAAAACTGGCAACTATAATGGCGCTGATGAATAACTGACTCATGTGAATCGGCAATTATTGATAACTTCATCACCAGCCTTAACAAAAGGGATATTCTTGTGGAGTGTTTAATTACGGCACTCTCGGATCACGATCGGCAAATTTCCAATATATTAGATGTAAATAATAAGCTTAAAAGTAAAGGAGTTATTAAAATGGTTAGGATGTATGAAAATGATCAAGTATATTAGATGTAAATAATAAGCTTAAAAGTAAAGGAGTTATTAAAATGGTTAGGATGTATGAAAATGATCAAGTATTACTTACTTGAAGTAAGTAAGAACTAAAAGTATCAAAAGTGATACCAGTGTTCAAAAAAGGAGATCCTTACGATCCTTTAAATTATAGACCTTTAGCAATTCAACCCTCAATAGCAAAAATATTTAAAAAAGTATGCTAATACAGCTTATTAATTATTTTGAAACAAACACATTACTAGACACGGAACAGCATGGTTACAGAAAAAACAGGTCTACGACTGCCTTGATAGAGTTTATTGAAAATATTTTAGAGAAATTGGACAAAGGGTACAGCATTGTTGGTACCTTCCTAGGTTTAACAAAAGCATTTGACTCTGTAGATATTATTAAAAAAACTAGAAACTTATGGAATTTGGGGAAAAGAGCTCAACTGGATAGAATTATATTTGGTGGGTCGAAGTCAATATGTAAATATAAAGTATTATGATAAAAATAAAGTAAGTGATATTAAATCTAGTGTAAGGTACATGAACTACTCTGTTCCGCCGGGATATGTTTTGGGGCCATTTTTGTTCCTTTGCTACTTGGAGGGATTACCAAAATATGCGAAAGATGTAATTGAAAATACTAAATTTTGTATGTACACTGATGACATTAGTTTAAGCATATTCGACAAAGATTTGGATATAATCGAAGAAAAATGTAATGACACAATATTGCTTTTAAAAAACGTTCGAAGTAAAATGAACCTTTTACTGAATAATGATAAAAAGAAATTTGTATATTTCACCTGTAGAAGTCCCAAAAGAAAAATTACAGTGAAGCTAAATAACATAAAATTCTTAGGCCTAGATCTAGATAACAAACTCAATTGCGAAGAGCATGTATCAAGAGCATGTAAAAAGTAAGTACAAGAATATTTGCACTAAGAAGGCTGGCACCCATTTGTAATTTATTAACTTTGAGATCCGTGTATTATGCCACTTTCCACTCTCATATTTCATATGGCATTGAGATTTATGGAGGAACTAGTGCATTTAACTTGAATAGGATATTAAAACTCCAAAATGAAGCAGTAATAAAAATATTTAATTTAAATAAACAAGAGTCGTGCAGGAGATTTTTTAAAAGTTAGAATTAATGACGGTGTATGGACTTTATATTTATAAAACAACGTAAAAAATAATGAAGACAAATTCCCAGGCAATCCAGTGTGCATGACTCTAATACAAGAAATAGGAACAACTTTATCATCAAAGAACATAGTAAAGAGAAGTACAAATCAAGCCCAACCAATATGGGCATCAAATTCATTACTTACCTTCCTACTAAGATTAATCATGAAGAATATATTACTAGGTTTAAAAACAAACTGAAAAAGTATATCGTGGAATTAAAATTATACAGTTATGAAGAATTTTATAGTGCCAACTCATTATGTATTTAGGCTACCTATTGTTAAAGTATTTTGTTTTTTACTTGTATTTATTTTATTATTTTGTTAAAAATAATAAAAAAAGACGCATTCATGTACATTTTGATGTATGTTTTGAATAAAAAGATTGATTGATTGATGCGTATTCGCGTATTCAGCGACAGAATGAGTATTAACTAAAAACGAAAGAATCAAGTAAATTACAAATACTAGTAAACTATACTTGGACAGATTAATTAAAAACAATAATTATAAACTAATTATAAATTATTAGTATTTACCTCACTACTCACTAGTATTCTTATCGTATTCTAGGTTAGTGGTTACTGGACTACTGGTTAGTGCAATGTTGATTAGTGCTGCGATTTGTTTACTATCCCGTCAGCTGATCAATATTTGAAGGCTTGCTCAGTTCTGCAAACTGCAAAGATTTCATCAAAAAGCAGACACAATATAATTAAGTTAAATCATATCTCAAATAAGTTATTAATTAAAAATGGCGCCAACGAGAAAACTAATTTAGACAATTTATTATTTCCCATAGATATTAATATTTTTATTTTGATTCTCAAATATAAAACTGAAATGTTTCCTCTCCCGGCATGCATTGCGTGGGAGTTTTTTGTACTAAAGTCTGTCATAATCAGCTGTTGGCTGGTTTTCTAGAATTGGACATGGATAGGTTAATTTTATTGTAATAATATGTTTTGCCCGCTATTTAAAATAATATTAGTTTAAGTATATGTGTTGTATTTGAATAGATTTAATACTCTATACATTGTGTAAGGTATCAAAATTGTATAAGATAGTTATATGTATTTATAAAGAATTACTGAGAGGGAAGAACTGAGGTGTAAGTGGCTTACATAATGTATGTACAGTATAAGAATTCTATTTTTTCATGTATTTCCATATTGGAATGAAAGTGAATCACAAGAAATATTCTAATATGTGTAAAGATGAATTAGTAAAACTACTGAACAAACGTTTACACTCTTGCTGTACCATCTTACATTTGAATTCAACTACACATTGATGCAAAATTCCTGTCAATATTATTTCTATTATGGCAACTTCTGGGCAGTATGGCTATAAGAGAGATGCTATCAGAGTTAAAGTTATGGTAAGTTTTTAAGCTATGTTGTGTATTATTCAGCGGAAATCATGTGTCGGCGCAAAAAGGACAGTATGTGTGATAACTCCCAAATAGCATCAGCTTTTATAAATGAATAAAAAAATTACAGAAATAGCATGCAATTAATTTCAGCTGACTAAATGATAAATCAAAAGTTGTTGTAGAACAGACGGACAGCGAATTTGGTCTTGAGTGAGTCAAAAGTGAGAACTCGCTAACGCTCGTCCAACTAAATTCTCAACTTTTTAAATTATTGCAGCAGCATTATCTATTGAAAGTGCATCAACCTCATCACATGTTTTTTCAAAGTTTTCAGAATAGTACAGAGACTACAGAGCAAGTCTCCCAACTTGTCAAAATGGAATGTTTGACTTTGTAATGTGGATTTTCAGATAAGATGAACTAAGCAATTCATATTAAAATATGCACTAATCCTAAAAAAATGAATTTGAGTCATTTTGGCTAGATGGCTCTAATTTTTAATGGTATCTAATTGATAGCATAATATTTATTTAGATTTTTAGTTACTAAGGATCAGAAGTATTCGGCTATTAAGTTCGGCAATGTAATATTGCTTGTAGCTGTTGTTGGTAAATTTTCAATATTTGACAGAGTCCTTTGGTATAGTATGAGTATGGTAAGCAGAATTTTGTTATTATAATATAAGTAGACATTCAATAATTCATTTGTTTTTTTACAGAAATATGAAGAGCGATTGCCAACCGAGAATAAGAAGTTCAGTGTGGATCCTCAGATTACATCTTTTGAGGTCTTACAAAGTTTCCTAGCCAAGGCTTTTGATATAAGAGGGTGAGTATCTCATTTATTTATATTTGAAAAAATACACGTGTATACTTCAATTTAAACTTTCTATTGTTACATTTAAACAATTTTACTCTCACTGTATGATTTCTGCTTTTTTTAATGAGAAGCCATGACTATACATCTCTGGTCCGGTGTTATGTTTTCCAGATTGCATCTAGATAACTTCAATTTTCACTAGTAATAATTGCTTCTTTTCAATTTTCCTTTGGTAAGTCTGAAATGAATAATACTTTTTGCACTTTGATTCTATTTCATTTTGTACTATTCGTTAATAAAATGTAAATTGACCCCATAATATTCACTCCCCAAGTGTATTAATTTGAATTGATGAAATTAATCAATCATCTTCTTTGCTAACTCACGGGTATCCAATCATCTTCATGACTATCTTTACTCAAAATTCTCCTCCCGCCTCGTAAATAATGTTCTGTACTCAGTATAACAAGTTCAATCTTGTACTTCTAGATGACCAAATATCTAGCGTTTACCCAACCTTTATATTATTGAAGCCATTTGTTTTATTAAAAAGCATGAATATGAATCTACTAGGTACCGGTGTTTCAATTCACAATAATGAAACCATGTACCGTCAGAATTTGAGGGTGGACGCTCATCGTATCACTCTTTAAGAGTGAGTTTTAGAGGCTCGGGAATAAGCTTGAATAATGTTCTACCTGTACGACTCAGGGAAGTCAAAGGGGAAATTTCAGATATCAGTTAAAGAGAGAGTTACTGGAGATATGCATGTATACGGCTGGCGAGTTTAGAACTTATTACGGGCAAGGGCAACACATGGGAAAATAAACTTTTACTCAATAAATATATATAATGAATCAATAACTCTATTGACAAATCCAAATGCCTCCTTCATAGGTGGTCAATGGATGATGGCAAATGAAATGAAATCTGCATAGCTAAATTTTGCGAAATCTCGTCCAAAAATTCAAACTAACTATAATAATATCTTCGACTTTTTAAAATTATCACTTTACAGAGAATTCACCGTTTGCTACAAGATATTAGATGATTATGGGCAGGAAACATATCTTGCTCTCCTATCAGACTGGGATTTGGATGCTGCTTTTATAAGGTAAAAACTCTATTTACTTCAATAATTCTTTGAATTTTCATAAATTACGATACATTAACTTTAGTAGAGTTACAGGCTACAATTCATTATGCAGTTGTTTTTTGACTTACCGTAATTAAAACATCAGATTCCATTGAAAAAACATTCACTCAACATTCGTAATTTGCCTCACTAGGAAAACTGTTCCTTGGATAAGATGACATTTAGAGTACTGTACGTTATGTAAAAATCCCCCAACAACTTTGATTTGTGAGCTGACATGTTATCATTATCAACCACAAAGTTATGGTTTGTGGTAAAACGCTCTCAACCTTTCTACTAACTGCCACCATCTAATTTCAAGTTGTCTCAGTCCCAAGGCTATGTTATTGTGTTATGTAGACAGGGTTACTTTCAGAACACTGTGTTTGAAATATTATCAAATAAGACCTAACTCCAACTTAAATCTATTAGAATAGTATGTTTTATATGTCTCCCCCGTAAGCTCAACGATACATTGGTTATTCATTTCCTTGGATATTAATTAACTGGTTATGAAATATGTAATTTGATAAAATAATTTGGTTTCCAAGTAAAATAGTACTTATCTTTTTTCTTCAGGGCTACTTTTAATATAAATAAAAATATAAATCTGAGTACCCTTTTTAAATTATTTCGTCACGACATGTTTCGGCTACTAATGCCATTTTCAAGTCTTGAAAGAGTCGTGATGAGATAATTTGAAAAGGGTACTCAGATTTATATTTTTATTTAAAATAGTACTTGTACAATGTTATTTTTCACTGTTTCATCAAAACATTAATTTTTCAGTGCCTCTGATCCGTACCTTGATCTGAGAGTTGATGTGAAGCCATTTGCGGCATGCTGTGAGGAGTACGACAGTCAAGGCTTCGAACATGATCTAGTAGCTGAAATTCGGCAAGCTCATAGACTGCCCGGAATAATTATGAACAAGGTAAATTCATAAGCTAATTTTCTTCAAGCCGATAAGTATTTATCACAGCATGGTTTTCTTAATTATTTGATTCGAGGCTCAATCTGATTTGTATTTGATCTTGATGGAATGATATTCATAAGCGAAGATACATCCTTTTCTATTAAAGCACATAGTTTTATTTGAACTATTATAACCTACTGGAGATCTATACTATTTAGCTATCGCCTGAGTTTGACATTGTTTCACTAATAACTTGTGTGTGATTGAAATAAACTAGGCTAGAATTTTTAGGAAGCCAACTGATGCCATTATGAAGTAGCAGGGATGAATGTATTTGACAGTGAGACATAGTGGACACCTATATGAAGTGAAAAAGGCGAAACATCATTTAACAATGTAGAAATATAATTAATGAACAAAATATTCAATTCCAATTGTAAAAATGTATTATTAAATTTATTATTTATTATTAATTTTTGGCGAACAGTTGATATTACATCAAATAAAATATACCGATATCAGCTATCTTGTCTTTTTTCTTTAGGGGTACTCTTGAATATAAATAAAATAGAAAACTAAGAACCCTTTTTAAAAATTGTTTAGTCACAACATGTTTCGGCTGTATTATGCCATTATGTTATCACCTTCTATAGAAGGCAGTGGCAAGACAGAGAATTATAACGAGGATCTCACTAGATGTATCCACTTTTTAAATGAAAACCTGTTCCTTTATACTTTGGAAGGATTCTTCACAACATATTACACTCTTGTAAAAATTGTACTTTATTCACATTTGAAAAAAAGGTTTGAACATTCTCATTAAATAGGATCTGTGAATGAAAGTTGATAGAAAAAAAATTTTCTCAGCATAATGTTTAAAATGTATAAATCATTAGTTATTCGTTAATCGAAGTGATTGATGATTACAAAAATATATAAAATTCACATTTTACAATGTATATTAGTAGTAGGTTTAATACAATTTCATAGTTGTGAAATCGGTGGTGATTTGAATTTTTAGACTTCAATCAACACAGATAATTTCTATGTATGATATATCTTCATATATCTCTAGTTAATACTCTACGAATTTTGAACTTGTTTTGAGAACATACTTTTTTATTTTTAGGAAAGTAGTGTGGAAACATCTACTCAATGTTTATCCAGAGGGAATGTCAGGCAAGGAGAGAATGGACTACATGAAGAAAAAAGCTGCAGAGTACAAGATGCTGAGGGACAACTGGAAATCAATGTTGTATAAAAATGAGGAAGTTAGTATCCATGTTCAAGTTCGATATTAGTAATTGTTCCAATGACAGTTTGATTTAATTATTTTATTCAATATTTACTTTATTTAGACATCAAAATTGAACTCTTTCTTTGAACAACTATCTTTTAAGAAACAAAATGAGTGAATCTTAGCGGAATTACAGCGACTTGATAGTATGATGATTTCAGACATAGTCGTCGTGAGAACAGTTTGTGTCAAGCAACTCGCACTGAAATAGGTGAGTGTAGTTTTGTTCCAGGCCGCAGTCGCAGGCAGCATCGTCCTGAATGTAACCCCAGCGTAGTAGATTTGATTTGCACCTTGTGACTCCTGTGCGTAGTCGGTTTAAAGACTTCCAAGTTGTGAAAGGGAGTTCACTACCACAGCTAGCACTTTCTTTCAGTTCCAGGAGCGGATTTTGCAGCTCCTCCTGCCATAGATCCAACCTTCGTTGTTCAGGAGTTTTGGTAAGAGGTACTGTTGACTGGATAAAACTCCTTCTTGACTTGAGCCTTGTTGCCGTTGGTTGATGGTGAAACAGAGGGTGTCTTGGGTCGCTGATTTGCTTCTTCCGTTCCACTTCTGCTGCGACAGTTCTGCGAATGGGTGGTGGTGCTATTCCTATGATTGGGAAAATTTTACCAATGGGTGTGGGCTTGAGACAGCCTGAGATTATTCTCCCAGTCTCATTGACCGCCGTATCAACATGTCTGGCATGTACAGAGTTTGCCCAAACTGGGGCAGCGTATTCTGCAGTGGAAAGGCATAGTGCAATGGCTGATGTACGTAGAACACTGGGGTTAGCCCCCCATGTTGTACCTGTCAATTTACGTATTATGTTATTTCTAGCAGCCACCTTCATCTTCGTGTCCTGACAGTGTGCTCTGTATGACAGCGTTCGGTCCAGCTTGACACCAAGGTACTTAGGCCACTCACAATGCTCAAGTTCTTGTTGCATCCAGTTTACTCTGAGTTTTCTTTTGGCCTCTTTATTTCTGAGATGGAAAGCGCACACCTGAGTCTTAGATGGATTGGGCTTGAGGTTATTAAGTTTGTAGTACACACCAAGATTTTCAAGGTACTGGCTAAGCTCTTCCTCCACCTTGTCAAAGGTTTTTGCTTGTACAGCCACTGCTGTGTCGTCAGCATAAATGAATCGTTTCACCTTGGGACTGTTTGGTTGGTCATTTGTGTAGATGTTATATAATAGGGGCGCCAGAACACTTCCCTGTGCCAAACCGTTTTTCTGTTGTCTCCACCGGCTATTCTTTCCCTGCAGCGTTACATAGAATCTTCTATTCTGCAGAGTGCATTCAATAAACCTTGTCAGCTTGTAATCTTTGGTGAGGTTATACAGCTTATGGGTCAGCTTTCTATGATTGATGGTGTCGTAAGCTGCACTTAAATCAATGAATGCAACTCCTGTCACCTGACCCCTCTCATAACCATCCTCTATGTGCTGTGTCAGATTGAGAATTTGCCCACAGCATGATCTGCCAGGCCTGAAACCAGCCTGCTCGGGAATCAAGGACTGGTCGATTTTTTCAGAGATCCTGTTGAATACCATCCTCTCCATGCACTTGAAAAGGTGGCAAAGTAGAGATACAGGCCTGTAGTTTTTACAGTTGTTTGGCTCTTTCCCAGGCTTCAAGAGTGCTATCACTCGTGCTTTCCTCCACTCTTTTGGAATTTGCAAAGTGTTGACGCAGTTATTGATGAAGTCCAGAAGCCAAGTTCTTGTTGTTGGTCCAAACTGTTTTATTTGCTCAGTTCTCAAGTCATCAACACCTGCCGCCCTGTGCTCTTTCATCTGTTTGATAGCCACTTGCAGCTCTTGCATTGTGAATGGGGTGTCTAAAGAGTGGTTTTCACTTTCCTGTTCTCGCTCAATCCTTGTTCTCATGTTTCTTCCTGTAGTTTTTCCATTCAAGAGGAGCTGATGAGCAATTTGGTTTGCTGTGACATCACCAATGTTCGATTTATTTGTGGTTGGGTCGTTGCTTATATTCTTCAGTAGCTTCCAGGCTCGGCGGCTGTTTCTCTTCATATCTAGCTGTTCAAGTAGGTTGCACCCAAAGTTAGTAGACAGAAGGTTGGTCACTCATCTATAGTATTTTAGTTGAAATGCAATTGGAGTGGGGGAACTGCAGCCGTGACGTAGGCTGTAGTACAGAGTAGGCAAAATATCGCATTCTTGAAAATCATACGGTGACATATAGTCAAATTATATTACACAAACATTTTCTGACATGCAAGCTTTCTGTTTCTGCCTTACAATAATTATCAAAACATTTAAATAATACAAGCATTTGCCATATAAAAGCAAAAACCCCACCTCCTAACTTTCCTTTTCAAACCCTTAAGGTTTCTTCATCTTCTAGGTCGTGTTTATATTTTGTAGTTTGGCTATACATCAGCTTGTGAATTTCGGGGATAAGATATTTTGATTCTCGTAGAACATGTGCTCGATACCAGCATGTGTTCAGTGCCTTTATAAATTTATCGGGATCGGTTTATTGCAATGCATTAATTTTTCAATATTTTTCATGCGTTAATCTGAAATTATAGTAGTATAACGTTGTCTACTAACGCTTTTCCAGCTTATTAACTTTTTCTTGTCACGTTTTTAGATTCTTGAAAAACTTTCAACTTCATTTTATTCATACAAAATGAGTGAATCTTAGCGGAATTACAGCGACTTGATAGTATGATGATTTCAGACATAGTCCTACTAAATGATAAACGATTCTGGACTCGTACTTCCACTTTCATAAATTTCGTATGATTTTATCGCTCTTAGCATTTTCATAGTTTAATTTCTTGCTTAGAATTCCTGCTCTTTGCAAGTGTGACTCTCTATCAATGAGTTATATATTATATTGGATAATATAAAGTCAAGTGAAATAATCAATAATTTACAATTATATTTCTGTTTGATTTTACCCTATCTAGATAAACTATTGATGTAGAATAACGTTTCTAGAAAAATCGAAATAATTTTTGATTTCTCTGAGGTAGTAATTAAATTTGTTGAATAGAAGTAACTTGAATGCCGCACATCTTAGCATACATATCTTTTGACGTTATTTCTTCAAGTATGTGGTTATAGAATCGCATAAAGGAAGGGAGCTATCCAATATTAATTGAAATGTAATCACGGTTGTTGCAAATCTATATATATATATGAAAGCGAAATCGCACTCGCTCACTGACTGACTGACTGACTGACTCACTCACTCACTCGCAGAACTAAAAATCTACTGGACCAAAAACGTTCAAATTTGGTAGGTATGTTCAGTTGGCCCTTTAGAGGCGCACTAAGAAATCTTTTGGCAATATTTTAACTCTAAGGGTTGTTTTTAAGGGTTTAAAGTTCGTCTTTTAGCATGTATATTCTTCTTCTCCCAATCTCTTAATTATAATTGAAATTTCCATATCATATGTTACTATAGAACTATAATCTAGATAGAGTACCTCTTCGAAACAGTTGTTAACTGGCAACTAAATTAATAATATTGTCAGGTTGGCATTAAGTTGAGTTGACTTTGTTAGGTTGGTACCAAGTTGAAGATTTAAATGCATTTATCGCGGAAAAATTGATTGGGCACTGCTACTTCAATCCTGGGAATATTATATTACTAGCCGTCAGGCTCGCTTCGCTCGCCATATCCGTTTAGCCAGACGTTTAGTCTGGACCCCCGACTGGATTGTCCTAACATATGATAAAATGCTCAAATGAAAAATGCAGGCGAGCGAAGCGATCCTGCTGATCTCATTCATGGACGATCCAGTCGGGGGTCCAGGGGCGGAGCCCCCTGGCTAGACGGATATGGCGAGCGAAGCGAGCCTGACGGCTAGTAATGTCTAAATACTATAAATTATAATATTATCATGAAAATTCTCATGCATAATTAATTATATAAATAAACTAGAATATTAAAATAATAAAGTAATTAAACTATTATTCTATTGAACTAATTAAATCAAGTGATGATGCAAATTAATGATGCTGATGAGTGCATAAGTATCAAATTATATAATTAAACCATCATATAAAAGTAATAATAAAGTGATTAAACCAAAACCTACTATTAAAGAAATGTGAAAAAGAAAAGCATTACTCAAAATGTCTCAGTAACATACTAATGAAAAGCTACCACAACTGCAACAAACCCAATACAACAAATAAATTCAATCACCAGACACATAACTGAAAAAAAAGTTTAAAAGTGAAAAAATAACAAATATTCATCAAGTTACTATGGAAATGTAGGAGATATGTTAATTAATGATGATGAAGATGATGACTAAGACGATGAACGATGATGATTATGCCGACCCTAATAATGTGAATACTACAATGAAGATGTCAATTATTATGATATGACAACAAAGCCCGAGTGATGATGCAAATTATTTTTTAAATTGAGTCTGCAAACTATCATTCTGATAAGTGGATTAATATCCCCGTCCACAAGAGTTACATGCGCACATTATTCAGAAGGTTTTCACATTTACTTTTAAAAACTAGACTGACCATCATGAAATATATCCAAATCCTTACTGTACATATTATACAATCTAGTTGCTCTTTTAATTGGAGAAAAGTACCCTACCATGGTACGGCACCTATCGACAGAGAACAAACAATGTCTTCTTGGATGTGTTGTTGAAGGCACATGCAACTTGATCAGGTTGGAAAGATGACTGCAATCAATCCCATCATGCAATAATGAATGCAGAAACAGAAGAGAAATCAGATCACGTCTACACTTGAGCGAAGGAACCCTGAACAGCTCTCTCAATTCTCTACTGGGTCTTTCGTATGGAAACCAGACTTTAAATTTCTTGTAGTACAGGAGACGAAGAAATTTGTTTTGCACTGACTCCAGTTGACTAGAAGTTATGTTGACATAGGGATTCCAAACAATTGCTGCATATTCAAGAATACTGCGAATTATAACTTTGAACAGGAATATCGGTGTATTCTCACTAGTGAAATCAACACAAGTTCTCATTATAAAACCCATTAGCTGACTAGATTTACTTTTTCGCCCATCCACGTGATCTGAAAATCCAAGTTCAGAGTCAAATATTACTCCCAAATCTTTTATTTTGGACACTCTTTCCAGCTCATTTTGGTTCATCATGTACCTATCACTGACAATACCCCTCTGCCTAGTGAACGAGATCACTTTCCATTTATCTATGTTAACAGCCAACTTGTTGTTCGTGCACCAGACCTGCAACTTATCTATGTCCTCCTGGAGTAGCATGCAGTCATCTGAATGCTGTATCTCACGGTACACTTCCGCATCATCCGCAAACAGCAAGCATTTAGAATGTAAAAAGACATCAGGCAGATCATTGATAAAACAAACAAACAATAATGGACCAAGGTTTGATCCCTGGAGTACTCCTGTATAGGTGCAATAATAATCAGACTCCTGCCCATTGATAGAAATACATTGTTTCCTCCCATAAAGGTAATTATCCAACAATTTGATGAGCTGTGCACTGAGTCCAATTTTATGCAACTTTCGGATCAATATATTGTGACTCAGTTTATCAAAAACTTTGGTGAAGTCTACATAAATTGTGTCCACTCTACCCCCTCTATCCAGAATTTGAGATAATTCATCTGTGAAGCATAGTAAATTTGAGATAGTGGACCTCCCCTTTAGGAAGCCATGTTGGAAGACGGAAATCTTAGGACCGACTTCGCCTTGAACCCTTTTGGAAATAATCTTCTCAAACACCTTTGCTAGTGAATTGAGGATTGAAATTGGATGATAGTTCTGAATCAAATTTCTATTACCTGACTTGTGGATGGGAGTCACTCTGGAACGTTTCCAAGCATCAGGGAATGTACCTGTTTTTAAAGCTAGATTGAAAATTATTTTTAAAGGTCCAATCAATAAGTCCATACCCTTTGATAAGGTATGGAGGAATACCATCAGGCCCACTGGAGCTCCTTGGCTTCAGGCTTTTAATAGAGTTTTTTATTTCTTCCTCAGTTATTGGCTCATACTCACAGAATGTCTGTAGATCTTGAGAAAAAATAGAGTTTGAAGGCCCATCCTTGATTTGAGCATTCCTACAGGTGTTCTGCTTACCGTAAACCGAGGAAAAATAATCGGCAAATGCATTAGGAATTTGTGCACCATAATACTCTTTATCTTTAAATTTGAAAGTCTGTTGATTTTGGGAACCCTTACGCTTATTATTTACATAACTCCAGAAGTATTTTATATTTCCATCCATTGCAGATTCGACCCTATGTAAATAATCAGAATAAACTTTGAGCCTTCCACAAAAAGAAAGAAAACCAACTATACATAAAAATGCAATGTAACGATGACCGTAGCTTACACACTCCAGCCGCCAATGAATGAATTAATATCCAGCAATGACAAAATTATTCATAATTATTTTTGTTGTTATGTGTAATATTTAAAATTGAAAGAGAGTAATAGAGATTAGAATCAGCATAGAATTAGAGTGAGGTAAGCTAATATGCAAATTGGAATACCGTGCTCTCACGATTAAAACATTTCATTTTCTCATTCTCAACTGGAATAAATCAAGCTATCGATCCCAATGATAAACAGTTTAAAGAGTTTAACAGTTGAAACTTCCCATCACCGAGTAGATAACAACAATAAGAGGAAGTTAGCAATTCCTAAAGGAATACAATTTTATCGTATCAAATTAATCTTTGATAGTATCACCTATCTTTGAAAGATGAGAAAGAAAACAACTGCTAAATCCATCTACATTTGAAATAAGAATTATGGGAGAAGGAATCTTTATCTGTAAGTCAAAATGAAAAGAAATTCGACAGTGAACGAATGATAAGCCACTAAAATGTAATTCAATTCACATTTCGGAGATAAAATTAATCAGAGTATAAGCTACAATCATAAAGAAACTATAGCATAAGTAGATATCCCATGGTATAGGGAATTTATGTCGCAACTTTTACTGTTATCTCAAGCTGATTACTGTCGATTATTGTCGATTTTCACTGTTTTGTTGGGGTGATAGTGTATGAACGGCACAATTTGAGAGACTACCAGCGTCATAAAGCTTCACATGAAAGAACTACGTGGACTATCAGCTTGAGATAACAGTAAAAGTTACGACATAAACGCCCTATACCATGGGATATCTACTAAATGCAATCGTTTCTCTATGCTACAATCTTGGATATTATCAATCACTCCCTCTTACCTACCACCCCTATCACACATCAACTTAACCTATGTGAACTAAGGTAATCCAAAAGTCACAATACTTATACTCGTACATGTTGCATAATCATTCCACAATATCAGTATCTTATTACAGTCTCTTTACTCTAATCAATTACATACTACTGTACCCTATCACTCAATACATTATTTCCATCAGTTTTATGTTCAACAATGCTCTCTTTAAACTCGGAAACAAAATTCTCCAAGTCAACTTCAGAATCTATCACAAACGCTCTACCTCCTTCCACGAGACGAATCTTCACTCTGCCGGCGCTGTCCACCCATACGAATTTGAAGCCGTTCTCGCGCTGCATAGTTTTGGTTTTAGCGAGCAAGACTCTTCGCACCGCTCTCAACGACCTCTTGATGTAAACAGGACTCGTCTCACCAGGGATTCCTAATTGTCCAGAATTGAGCTCCTTCCTCCTCTTTCTCCGTTGAATCAGCTCCTCAGCATCCCCTCGACGTACAAACTTGACTGCATTGCCCGACGTTGGAGGGTTATTCCTTTTCTTTAGTCGATGACACGCGTCTATGGATTCCTTCGTGGCGTCCATCCCTAGTGTCTTGCACACATCAACGACTATTTTTGTTACGTCCTCATCCGATTTCGAGGGAACACCATAAATTTCGACAGTGTTTTTCCTCGAATACTGCTCTAGGGAGTCAAGTTGAGCTGTTACCTCGTTCAACTTGTTACGCAGAGCTTGATTTCCATGAGAGAGTTCATCAATTTTTGTTTGTTGCGTTTGAATTAATACAGACTGTTTTTCGGTACAAGATTTTATAAGATTAGAAAGATCTTCACTCAGTTTTTCATGACTATTCAAAAACATAGTCTTTATCTCTGCCAACGATTCATTAAGAGTCTCCAGAGTTATAAATGAGCTATTAGAAAGTTGGACAGTATTAAATCGAACTGGGGTTGAGTCAGAATTAGCGCGTTGAAGTTTGAAATTCGAAGAACATGTTTTACATGACAAATCTCGTCCCGCGAATTCTTCTATTTCAGTATCACGGAGGCCCACACACTTCCCATGGAAATAAGACTTGCACCGAGCACAAATGATTTTGTCTTTACTATTTCTATTAGACAGATTGCAAGAACTACACACTGGCATGGATTTACTGCTAATATACACTGCACCCAACAAAACCCACAAGTCACTGACTAATATAAATACTAGATATTTTAGCTTATACGAGTTCTATTGAACGATTTTAGAGCGGCAGGAAAACGAAAACAGTCACTCAGACATTGCACGCACAGACAGAAAAATCAGATTACACGTCCGCTCGCTTCGGCTGCTCAACGATAACTGATGAGATTAGATAGCTATAGCATTGACAGAAGAAACTGTTATTGCAAAGGGCTGTTCAACAAATGTAATACTATATAGTGGGAGGAGATGTAGTGTTTTTATTGCTTTATTTCACTACAAATTATCTGTGTCTTTTTGGATTGATGCTCCAACCTTTGAACCATTCAATTCCTAATTGATTTAGGAACAGACTTAGGATAGTTTCAAATATGAAACTTTAACTTGTCTAGAACAGATGAAAGTTTTCCGAATGTTCACAAAATATGTTTAAATATTATGTCAATTGATCCATGTTTTACTGAATACTATTTTAGTTGACCAATGGAATAGGATATATTTTCGGAGCTTCCAATTTATTAAAAAATGAAATGAAATCCCTACGTGAGCAGAATTGAAAATACAAATTATTGTCTCTTGAATAGAACACTTCCATACTCTGGATATTACTTTTGACAGTTGCAGTGCACAAATGTTGAAGTTGTTCTATTGCAGTTAAAATTTGTCTAATCATACTCATTCAGTCACTTGGCGCCATGTGGTGGAACGGGTTGCTTGTAAAGGGTGATGTGGAGCCCAACTATTATTATTATTATTAAATTTGAATTGAATTTTATTAGTTTTTGGCGTCTGCATGAATAAGAATGGTGGTTTTCTGTGATGATGTAATTTGACGTTACTTACTTGGGCATGTATGTGTGTGCAGATTTCTGGTGACTTGGCCTATGTAACAAGCATGGTTAGAAAAGACGTCCTGCGCACTGACCGTCATCATGTGTTCTATGCTGGAAGCGACGATAACAAGAATATTGTCTCATTGTTCAACATACTAACAACGTAAGATTTTCAAACCTCACCTCACTCATTCTTTATATAAAAATATAATCAATGATCTTCTTTTTATAAATTCAGATTTCTAATATTTAATCTTATTCTAGTTCTAGTTAGTTTTAAAGTCACGTACATAGTTATTTCTGTTGTCAAATCGTTATTGGCTATTAAGAAATATAGTAAACCAACAAAATATTCTATCTTAATCATAAAAATTGATTATAATATCATGAAAAATATGTTTTTCGGCGAATAAAATCTATTTGGGTTCATTTTTAACAAGAACAGCAATTAATATTATAATACTTCATACTATGTCATTAAGAAAGGAATTTAAATCAACAATAACGGGGTTGGAAATGCATGTTTGATGCATTATCACTTCTAAATAATTACTGAACTGATTAACATGAAAATTTCATAACGATTTAAATTTACCGAGGATGGTTGTAGGCTTATATTAATTAATTAACTCTAATTTCAATAATTGAAACAAATTTAGCATGAAGCGAAACAAGGGTACTTTCCAAGCGTGATGAAAGCAGATTGCAAGCATTTGAGATGAGATTCCTCTGTAGAACATATGTATGTAGCAGAGAAGATTGCTACAAGAATATAGATATACGGACTCAGCTCAACATCATTTATGTATGAGATATAATGAATGGGAACAGGAGTGACTGGTTGGAGCTTGTTATAGGATGAGTGATTACCGGATCCCCAAACAGGCCCTATACGAAGCCATTAAGTCATTTATAAGAAGAGATTGCGGACGTCCCAGGAAGAGATGGGTTGATTTTAGAGGCACAGAGGTTCGGAACAGGCAGTAATGCCTAACCCATGAAATAAAGAAGAAGAAGAATTAAATTTATTCAATTTCGGCAACTCAGTTTCTCTATAATTTCCACTGACTATAACGTGAATCTCACTTAAGAACTTACTATGCTGTGAAAAGTATACAATAAATAAAGTAGAGTATAACTAAAGTATACAAACTAAAAAGTATATAGTTTAAGTAGTTTTTATAGTTTTTAAGTATATAGTTTAAGTTTAAAGTAATAAACTAAAAAAGTATATAAACTAAACTATAGTTTCAGAAGTAGTGTCGAACATTTTAGGGTATTGTTCCTGGATGATAGGAGACTACAAATGTCGTATTTGAAGTGTCCAAAACTCAGCGGTTATCCTTATAGCTGCCATTTTGTTTTTTCACCTAGGAATTTTTATCTCAAGAACGAAATGTTGTATTGATCTGAAATTTGGCAAGAATATTTATGCTATGAAGACTCAACTTTAAAAAATAAAAAAAAATCGATGTAAATTTTCAAAATGGCGGCCATTTAAAATTTTTGATTGCAAATTTCATGAAAACCGTTCACTCTACAAAAAATTTACAAGAGACAGAAAAGTTAGCAAATTTTATCAAGATTTCTTATTTATTAAAACTGGATACCTATCTTATTTATTAAAACTGGTCGAAGAATAACAAATAAATTAATATCAAATCAAATCAAATAGCTTTTTATTCACAAAACATAATACAAATTTATGAAATTTCATTTACACATTTAACAGTGAATACTCTCCACAAAGACTTGAGTCTGTGAGTGGAGAGTGAGTTCTTTCAAGTTGATTGACATTATCTTCTCATGTTTTGTACATATTATAATTAAAACTATTTCAATTGAATCAACTAACATTCATCAGCAAATCAAGAATATAAATTGCACACAATGAAATTCCATACTGGTAATAAGTATATACAGACAAATATATAAATAGTAGCTTAAAGGCTATACTTAATCATTATAAATGGCAAATTCACTAAGTTCTGAATAAGAAGGCGGATTGAATCAGTTGCTTTGCAGCATCCCTGCCAATTTCTAATAACCATCTACTCAAATGTTGCTTGTAGGTGTTAATACTGTAATTTTCAGACTGTTTTAAATGATTGGGAACGTTTCTATATAATATTCTTTTTATACTGCATGCATAACCACTTTTCACCATTAAGGGCCGTTTGCACAGTTGAGTTAAAGCTAAAGCTTTAACCAAATCTGGAATTTTTTTGTTTAAACTAAAATTCCGTTTGCACAGTATCAGTTTAAACTCTGTATTGAGTTTAAACTCTGGGAAAGTTTAAACCTCCAAAGGAAACAGCTGATAGTAAATTATTTTTCGACGTTTGTTTTGAATGCTTCTGTAGACGATGATTATTAATTAATTCAGGTTAAAATGAATCATTATTATTTGAATATAAAGATAATTATAATGGAGGAATTGATAGAAGTTTTTAAGGCGATTGATAAAGATGACTGCGAAGAAATTTTAAAACTGAGAAAAATTGGGCAAAAACGAATGATTTAAATTTCTGGGACGATAGAGAATTTTCTTAACGGTTTTGCTTGAGTAAAGCAACTGCCAATCCAGTATTTGATTAAATAAACCACTTGATAGAAAATAAGACAACTTTTAACAGTGGTCTTTGATTAGGAAATATATTTTTAATAACACATAACTGAGATATTTTGCTTTCGAGAGATTTCTAATAAACGAGGAAGACCGTAGTAGATTTAGCGTAACAAAATCGCTTTTTTAAAAACATTCTCAAATATATTTTTTGAAGAATTTCTTGATCGCTTTTCACTTTTATTGCTGTACAGCTTACAACTCTGTGGATTTTGAACAAGGAAATAGTAGCTACATAACCTCAATTTACTGATAGTTTGTAAACAAATAACAAATTTCCTGTAAAAATCAGCCTTCCTGATATTATAAACGATGACATTCTATTACCAACTTAACGCTAAATAGTTTAACTTAAACTCGATTAGTAAATGCACTGAGAAAACCGATTCAAGTTTAAACTTTCAGATTAACTTAATCGAGTTTAGCAATCTATACTGTGCAAACGGCCCTTAAACATCAATATTAGATTTTCAATTCCAATTGTATTTAAGCTTTGAAACTCGGTATGGCTCCATATGGCCATCTAGCTGTTTCTACAATGTTTTTCAGATGATCTTGTTTGTTGAAGGTCATGCATGCAGTACGAAAAGAATCTAATACAATATTATTGTGAATGTTGTTTGTTGGCAGATACGCGCTGAACCATCCAGCTGTGAGCTACTGCCAGGGCATGAGTGACCTGGCATCGCCCCTGCTGGTCACCATGAACGACGAGGCGCATGCGTACATCTGCTTCTGCGCACTCATGCGTCGCTTATCTCCCAACTTCCTGCTTGACGGCATCACCATGACTAAGCGCTTCCAGCACCTGGCTGAGGGCCTCCAGTACTTCGACCCCGTATTCCACAACTACCTCAAGTCGCAGCAGGTATTTCAACACTATTTTAGCATTCAATTGTTCAATCTAAACTAGTACCAAGGGTGGCCTTGGATTGGATAGAAACTAGGATCTATAGTGAAGTCCACGTTATAATGACAGTGGATAAAGATACGAGAACAGCGTTACTTTACTTACTTTATAATGGCAGTGGATAAAGATACGAGAACAGCGTTAGCCTACTTAACTTACTTTATAATGACAGTGGATCAAGATACGAGAACAGCGTTACTTTACTTACTTTATAATGACAGTGGATAAAGATACAAGAACAGCGTTAGCCTACTTAACTTACTTTATAATGACAGTGGATAAAGATACGAGAACAGCGTTACTTTACTTACTTTATAATGACAGTGGATAAAGATACGAGAACAGCGTTACTTTACTTACTTTATAATGACAGTGGATAAAGATACAAGAACAGCGTTAGCCTACTTAACTTACTTTATAATGACAGTGGATAAAGATACGAGAACAGCGTTACTTTACTTACTTTATAATGACAGTGGATAAAGATACGAGAACAGCGTTACTTAACTTACATTATAATGACAGTGGATAAATATACGAGAACAGCGTTACTTTACTTACTTTATAATGACAGTGGATAAAGATACGAGAACAGCGTTACTTAACTTACTTTATAATGACAGTGGATAAAGATACGAGAACAGCGTTACTTTACTTACTTTATAATGACAGTGGATAAAGATACGAGAACAGCGTTACTTTACTTACTTTACTTGTTCGCCATAATTATGAAACTGCATTAAGGGAGCAACACTCCCGAAGTATATTACACATCAAAGTGACACCTGACTATAGTGACTAGCAACTAGCCATTAGTTCTAGCTATACATATACGGATTATACAGCTCACTCGAATCCTAGCTTGGAAATGACTTCGAATTAGCAATTTCTAGCTTTTATTCACTCAACCTATTGTGTACGTTTTTTCGATCCTGTATGTGCGTAATCAAAATAAACAATGTGTGTATTTGTACTTCGATTCCGATACTCAACAAATACTTAAGCCGGCTCCAGACATGCATCATTCGGCAAACACCGAGCAGCGACTCGCCGAATCGCTAGTAGTGTGGATGGATGTTTGTCTATTCAGCAAGAAGCGAAAATTCGTGCTCGTTGTTTCAGCCGGCTCCAGACATGCGGCATTCGGCGAACACCTAGCATACTCGCCGAATCACGAGTAGTGTGGATGGATGTTTTGGTAAAATCACTTTAATGAAATAACTATGATTGGTGTTAGAAATTAGAAATTGATTTCCTGAGAAATTTACTTTTATGGATTTAGTGGATTTTCCTTTTATGCCCACGTATGTTAGTACCAAGTTGAAGAACTTACCTATATTATAATAAAGGAAAAAACTGGCTTATACACGTACGGGATAGGAAAATTATGTTTCATGTATCATCACGCCTAAACTACTGGACTGAAATTAACTTGAAATTTTGCATATAATTAACCGAAGATGGTTTTAGGCCTACTTCAAGCTCTTCAAGATTCTACTCGCTCATGTTTTTAATTAGTCAACTTTTAAAATAGACCCTTGCTGAGCACGGGTTACCTGCTAGTTAATTAATAATTCAAATCTTGATGAAAACTAGATAATAATCAGTCCCGTCCAGGTTATTGAATTATTTAAATATTTTTTTTAATCAATTGAAGTTAAAATTCTAGGGCTTTTCATGTCCTATACAGTTATTGACCCGGGTACATAGGGTTAGTTTGGTTTATTTATAAAAGCAGAATAAGCATGAAGAACATCTTCAATATCGAGATCCATGTTTATTTATTTATTTGGTTATCACAAACAATACAATACTCGAGAAAAAAGAAACAGGCTATTGCCTAAAACTTTTCCAATTTCCTAATTTAGTTTCAAATTGTCCAAATATAGGACATAGGTTATGTCCATTTCAATTTCTACACCAAATTACAATCTGAGAATATAGATTTGAATAAAACAAACAATTTTGAATTTGGATAGATTGATAGTAAAACTTTCGTAAAAGCATGAAACAAACTTTAAATTCACAAAAAAGAATGAAACCACTTAAATTTTGAGCTCGAAAATATGACGTTCACCTTAGCTACATAACAGCTCTTTCATGTTGACGGTAGATTACATTTAGTTGACGAGTATTTGCTATTCCCAAAACTAGCATTCTGCTCGGCAAACCACGCATGTGTGTAGATGTGTGCTCATTAATCGTCAAATATCTAGACGAATAGTTCGCCGAACGCCGAACATTCGCTGCTTGCCGAATGACACAATCATGTCTGGAGCCGGCTTTACCTACGAATGTCAGACGGCAGGTCTGTATAATTAATATAAGATATTATTTTCTTCTATAAAATCTTATTATTTATTGTCAATCTAATATAATAATTGTTTTTTGAGCACAGCGAATAACCGAATCATTGAATAACATGGGAATGAACTTTAATTTAATATTGTGTTTTGTCCTTTGTCTTGTTTTCTGTCCATTCTTCTCCTTGTATGGCGCTACAGCCCATGGTGAGCCTTGGTCTCCGCAACTATCAACCTCCATGCATCTCTATCATTGGCTATGCCTTTCCATCCCCTCACTCCCAAACTCCTCCCATCATTTAACACCTCATCCAAACATCTGTTTCTGAATCTCCCTCTTTGTCTTCTATTGTAGAGCTTTTCCCGCATCACAACTTTAGGAATTCTGCTCGCGGTCGTCCTCTCCACATGACCCAACCACCTGATTCTTTGAGTCCTTTTTAGATCGAAATAAATAAAATAAAAACTTATAAAATAAAGGTGACTCATTCAATACTGTTTTATTCAAGTGTATATCTGTGCATATGTGATTGTGAACTGATGTATTTACAGGCCGACGACTTGCTATTCTGCTATCGCTGGCTTCTGCTGGAGATGAAACGGGAGTTCGCGTTCGAAGACGCGCTGCGTATGCTGGAGGTGATGTGGAGTTCAGTGCCGTCGACGCCGCCCAAGGCGGAGCTGCCACTCAGCCAGCAGAGCGACGCCGAGGTGAGCACGACGCCGACGCCGGCGCCAATGAGTCCGCGACCACCGACGCGTGAGACGCCTTACACCAAGGTGTGTGCGCTGAGACGCCAAAGCTCGTCGGCGTCGCTCAGTCTGGACGGCGCACTGGCCGCTCGCAGTCGTGGACGCCTCGCCAAGCAGCCCAAGGCGCGGCCCTATTGCAGCATGGACGACAGTCAGCTTACCAACGCCAACGAAAACACCAAAGTCATCAAGAACCTCAACGAGTTCCTCAGCTTCGATAAAGGTGGCTCGTCCAAATCTCGGTCCCCTGACAACCCGTCAAAGAAGAAGCAAAACGTTGAAGACGACAGCTCACCTGAGGAGCCAGCAACTTATCACAACAAACCAACGTTCCAACAAGACTCAAATGCCAGAAAAGAAAATGGCGAACGAGTACCAACGTTCGAACAAGACTCAAAAACCAGGAAAGAGAATGGCGAAAGGAGCTCCCCAGAAGACTCATCCGAATTTTACCCCATGACCACATCTATGACCAGGGAGCTTAGACTGGAGCTTGAAAGCTTGGACAGACAGGTGTTTGGAAATGAAAAGCAGAAGCAAGAAACCGCTGTCAACTGTCTAGACGATGTGTTTGTTTGGGAAAATCCGTTGCGGGTTTCCACCACACCCGATGAGCAAGTTGACCTCGAATACGATTCCAATGCAGGCGAAATATTCGAAACCGAAGGCAACAGTGTTAAATCGGTTACACCTATCAAATTGCTCAGAAAGACAACGTCGCAGACGAGTAGTAACAGCAGTTTCTCGGAAAGCAGTTGCAGCACAAACGATGGCAGGACTAAATCGCTGCTGGAACGCCGGAAAGGCACACTGGCTGAGGTGAAGTTGCCCATTGATGAAGACAGGTACAGCACCAATGGTAATGTCGAAGAGGCCACTGAGGTGAGCAGTTTGAGGCAGCCCAGAACAGGAAGTCTACCTCCCCCTCACGAGTTCGGCGGTGGCAATCCGTTCCTCATGTTCCTCTGCATCACTGTTCTGCAACAGCATCGCGACTTCATCATGAACAAGGGCATGGACTACAACGAGATGGCCATGCACTTCGACAAAATGGTCCGAAAGCATAATGTCACCAAAGTTTTGAATCAAGCACGATCAATGTACGCTGATTATATGAAGCAATTTGATAAAGCCAACTGTCATCTCAAAGCTTGAACCAAACATATCTTGAAATTGGGTTTCTATTGAAACTAAGACATGAGCTCAGAGCGCTATTTTTAATGCCGGATCTACATGTTGGCCCGATGAAGGCCAGTGGGTGGGTGGTTTGCCAGCTTGTTGACTAGGTATTACCATGCTGGGCCAACAGGTGGACTAGGAATAAAAATGGGAGAGCAAGCATCCAATAATAAATAACATTATTCTGCTACAACAGGGAATTGTAGCTTGAATTCTGCTTGGAAGGGGATCGTGCTTACGGGTGAGGGTTAGTATAATCATAAAAGCATAAGAGTTGTTAGTTACTGTTGGTCATATTCAACTTTAGAGTCTTGATAATTCGATTATACCTCTCAAATTGTTTTTTTACAGTAATAATTCCTTGTAATTTTAGTACATCTCATGTGAACTGGAAGAATTATTCTCACTTGAATAGCACATAAATTATTGAATCATTATCTGAAAATTTGAGAGTATGTAATATTTTACTAAAATAATAATGCTATTATACTGATTCAATTGACGCTTTTTGATTTCTTGATAGTTCTCAATAGACCTCATTAATCAAACACTTTCGTAAATAAATGTTGCGTTTTTAAAGCATTCATGATTCAGATATTTCATGTAATTGTATCAACAAATAAATAAAGAAATAGATTATCCAATCAAATTAGGGTTATATTATCTTATAAGATTAACGTCCAACAGTATTAATTTAATTAAATCTGGATTTAATTAAATATTATTTTATTTTCCCATCTAAAAGAAAAATAACTATAGTCATTCAATAAACTCATCATATATAATAATTCTCTTCTGCCAATCTTTCGAATAAGAATTATCAAGACTCAATAGTAAGAGAAAATGGAACTGCAATAGTAAATATATAAATATAAACTACTCAATAGTAAATGGAACTGCAGTTATTATTCTAAAAATGTTTCCAAGGTCAACTTAGGTGACTGATTTAAGAGTCTCACCTAAACTAAATAAATTTTAACACCAATCAGTCTCAATAGATTAATTACCAACTAATAATCCAATCTCTAGAGCCCAAAGATTGTAATAAATTACCTCACATTGGCTGAAATATGTAGACAATAGTAATATCGTCATAGATTATGAAGAATGAATGCGTTTAGCAAGTAACTAGTTTTTTTATAAAACTAAGACTCCATTAGCTGTTGATCTTATTTTGTTCCATAGTTCCTTCAGTTTTCTAGTCAAAATTTGCAAATGTTCATGAATAGGAATTGAGGATTACATTTTCTCGCAAATCCAAATAATATCTTCCTAAGATAAATGAATGAATAAATGGAAAATATTTTTGATGTCCGTTATCTAATGCATTGAATAACTCTAATCATAGAAATTTTCATTATTGTCATAACTGCTGATAAAATAATAATTAAGATCTTCAACAAATTAATACGAGAAATTGAAGTCTATTCTGTGTCATCATGAATGAAAATTGTAATAACATTCCGAATCAACTTGTTGAAAGTTGTGAAGTCGTTGAATTAGAAAATGGCTTTCTTCTTGAAACTGGTGTCCATTGGTTTGCTCACAAATAGACTACTCTTTGCGTCGAAATAATTATTAATAAACCAGTGGTTTTGACAATAACAAGTCGTTTTCATCTAATATGGATATTTGCCTTCACAACACAGAAAATTGCTTATTACATTTATATTGCTTCAACCATTGATACCATTTTTAAATAAACCAAGCAACTATTCAGACAATACAATACTTGTAACTTGTATCCTGGACACACATACGATGTATATATTCACACTTTCACTGTCTCTGTTGGAGAATACCAGTAATAATGCTAATTATTGAACATAACTTGCAATACGTGTAGGGATGTTATTCATCTTGAAATAAATAGTATTAAAACCACACGCTTTATTTGAATCCCTGTAACAAATTGTAGAAAATTTGCTGTTAAGATCAATCATGTGAAATTGTTGGAAGATTGATTGAATGTGATATAGTTATAGCCTATGTACTTAGTGAGTTATTAATAATAATTGCTGACAGCTCCTCCATTGTTGAATCATAATACATATTAAAAAATATATTGAAATCACAGTGAATAATATAAATAACATAGAATCATAGTATTTTCAAAATAAGTAGGCAGCCCAATCCACATTTAAATCGAAGTTAAATTTTTTTCAATAATTATAGGCATTTTTGTAGTTTGGAAGGATTCATGCTCATTCAATTACGTTTATGTTGAAATAACAATGAATTGAACAATTTTTTAATGATTTCGTGTTTGTAACAGTACTTTATTGTCAACATTTTTTTTCAATAGAAAATGATTATTTTAGATAGTTATCTTGAACAATTGCAGCATAAAAGTACGTACAGCACAAAGGTACGTTCTGTGACCGTATGTTCCACGAACACGTTCATTTCACTTTTTATCAACTGATGCTATTCTTATTGTATCTGTACGTACAGATAATAAGAATATAAAGTGAAATACCCGTGTTCGTGGCGAATAATTCTGTAACGCACCCTTACATATTTTACATTATAAACATGTTTGTCTGTTATCAATACAATATTAAAAATGTATGTCTGGATTCAATCTTCTAGTACAGTACTGTACTATAAATTCTTCTCTTGAATCATATTTTGAGCATGTAAAATTCTTTCAAAATTCATAAATATCTGAGATCGTTTTTATTCGTGTCATGCTTATTCTCTGGTCGATCTTTTATTTGTGTGAAAAATGTATAATTTTGAATCATTCCTTCTTCACATTAAAAAAGAAAAACGTTGTGAGCTTTAAATCTGCGTTTACACTAAATTTATTAACAAAATTTTTATTTTCCTGTCCTTATAGATTCTATTAGATTGAACATAACTTATCATACACATGATGCTTATATGTGTATGTCAAGCTCCGTTTAATGTAATAGAATCTATAAAGACGAAAAAATAATCATTTTGTTAATAGCTGTGGTGTAAACGCAGCTTTATATTTGGAGTTTGTTGTAAATTTTGGATTAGATGTTTTTTTTTTAATATAATTTTAAACAGTGCCTAACATTCAATTGAAATCAAAGATTGGATTCGAGGTAATCAGATCAATATATTATACAGATACAGTTCTTGTATTTTCACCAACTGATTAGCACTTGTTTTTCATTTGATAAAATTTAGATATAAGTGACAAGGCAATAATATTATATCCAAGTTTGTAAATCTTTGTTGATTGAATTTTTCAAATTATTTTTATCCAGATTTGTTTCTTCACTTATGTTAGTTCCAACGACCTAGTAGTATATTTCCAAAATAGTTCGAAATTGTATATTTAAAGCACAAAAACGCAGCTACTAGAACACGTAACTAGGCTCGAACTTTCAAATTTATCAATACTATTTATTAATTTTTTACCTAAATTTTCTATCAAATGATGATTTTTCAAATGAGTTAGTTCTGTAATTGGTAGATTTAATTTGAATACAGTAGACATTATGAATGAATTATAGTGAATTTATGCGCCTGGGTATCGCTTGATTATTAATTATAGTTGGTTTTTGTAATATGATTTTATTTTGCTAGTAATTGAATTATTCGTAAGTTTTCTGAGTCAGGCTCAATTGTGATATTTATTGTAATTTGATTTATATAAAAAATAATGATCCATGAAACTTGTTATTATTTAATCTAACCTAATCTTCGTCTTCTTTTTCTCTCCCCTCTATGCCTTTACAGCGTTGGGGTAGCCTCGACCCAGTTCTTCCATACCCGTCTGCCCATCGCCATCGTTCTCATCTCCGGAACAGTCTTCCCTCTTCTCCTCCCAATCTCCTCAATTCTGTCCTCATGTCCTGAGTACCTCTGTCATCCTACAGTTCTCCTTCCCTGCACTCTCACGTTCACAAATTGTTTCGCTTTTCTACTGTCATCCATCCGCTGTACATGTCCATATCATTATTTCAAGCTGCCTCATTTCAATCCTCTCACTTACATCTTCCAACTTCCTCTCTTATTCTGGTGTTTCGGATTTTATCCCATTTTGTCTTCCCCAATTAACCTAATCTAATAAATATAATTTCGTAAATTCAAGACTGCATAAAATTAGATCTTGCAGAATCCTGCAAAATGAATTTATTTTACTGGAAGTAATGGAATGGGATAACACTATATTTTTTATAAAAACATTTTACATCCGATATTTAGTTCGCTTACATTATGAGTTGCAATTATGTTGCAACTAGTAGTTGCATTATGAGAACAATAATTGTTTGCCTCATATATAATGCAGTTGAAAATGCTATAGAAAATCAATATTTCTAAGAAATCGAAAATAAGGATTGTCAATTGTTTAAAATAAATGCGATTTCACTTTGAAAGCAGGTGCCAGTCAGTGCAAGTTGATAAATACCGATTTTGGTAGCTTTTGTGGGAGGGTTGTAAAAATTTACAAATCCTTGTTTTAGACATGTTTTAATGTGAAATGTAACATGATCAATTTAATATGGTGGATATTCTTTTGAAGTTGAGTGGAATGAAGTAATAGTAAGGGCAGAGAAAACTTCTATAATGCAGTTCATACCTTCTATAAACTGCTGAATTCTGTGGTAAGGGTCTCTCCACACATAGCAGAAAAAATACGTCTTCGGAAGACTTAGCCGTCCTATCTCCCAATATTGAAAGCAGAGACAAAATAATACCTTTTATACGAAAATAGATTAATATTCTTTTCTCTATGATTGAAAGCTACGCTACGCTCATGTGAACGGAACAGATTCTTAGCTTGGATTTAACATTGGGAGATAGGTCGTATTTCAGCGTAGAGTAGCTAAGATGTGTAAAGAGACCTTAAGAGTGTAATTTGTTACAAAATTTCAGTAGTTTCATAAAAATGTAGTCAACATTTTGAACTTTTATTATTTTGATTTTTTTGGAAATTTATCAAACCTATTAAGTTGACGGAGGGAAGCGTTTAAAATAAATAAATAATATTTCTTCAAAACTTTCATCACAGTCCATCAAGCAAAAACAATTCGTTCCATAACGAAAGAATATTGAATGTCACCACAATACTTTACGTTCAGAAATATTTTTTTTGTTTATTAACAGGCCCACATCATAATACACAATAATGATTGTGATAGGACAACAGGCTGAACCCACAATTAATAAATGTAATATGAAGTGTTACTTAGCTTGAATATTCTTGAAGCCATTTGCACATTAGAAGCCTAAACTGAATTGAAATCAGTGAACCAAATAAAAAAACAAGACTTTATTATAGATTTAGTCTAGTTTAATTTGAGATTTCTTTCAACTGGCAGTCTGACACTGTGCAAACGACACTTAGGCCTAGTATTATTTAATTCCATAATTTTTAAAGATCACATTCAATAAAACTAATTTGCATAATTTTTCCACCTAAAACCGAATAGGCCTACAACAGCTTTACAAGTAATTTACTTGACAAAAATATAAATTAGAAAATGAATATTATTTCACATATAACAAATTATTTCAATAAATCAGTTTTTATTCATAAATTATAAAAATATGATACAAAATAAGCCTCATTATTATATTTGTTACAATATTTGCCGTCAATCATGGACTGAAATCAATAATATTGCCAAACCAATTCTGATGTCATTACATCAGCCCTGTTATCAAACCAAATTGATGATAACAATGACAAAAATGCTTTACTATTTCTAAGTAAATTCATTTCTCTTATTCTTTACAAACAGAGGAAAATAGTGAAAATACTACAACACACAATCAACTATTATTATCAATCACTATATTCAGATGGTCTAGCGTTTCTGTTAATGCATTTTATGTATATTTTTGTAAGATTTTAGTCTAACAATATTAAAAACAAAACTAAATAACCTACAATGATCTAGTATGATGTTTTATTATTATTTGAGAAAATTAATCTTAAAAGTATTAAATTTTCATTGTTAAACTCATTCAATTTGTTGCACAATGTTGAATAATTGAACAAAACTTTCTACTTCTCACTTAGAGGCCTACTGTTCTTTAGATCAAACAGAAAATCGAATTGTCGAAATGAATGGTCGAATTGTCAATATAGGCTATATTCAAATACCACTATCAATGTAGTATAATTATTAGGATTCTAATGATAGTTAGGCCTATATTCATTCCAGGGGTAGACAATAATAATGCAGAATGATGTCATGAAGAACTTATTTTTATCTCGAACATATAGTAAACTCAAAAATGAATAAACAGTAATTATGACTACAAATATAACTGTCAATTTTGTGTCACATTATTGTTATTAGAAGCACAGAAGATTTTTTTAGAATATTGGTGTTGTACAAAGACGATAAGATAAGTAGATGCAAGTCCAGCTATCTGAAATAAAATTCAAAATCAATAATATTATGAAGGCAAGATAGGTAATATTCTACTTCACCGTATAAGTATACAGGCCTGAAAACTATAAGGTTGAATTTTATAAATATTCAAGTTATGTAATACAATTAAGCCTGGATAGAGAATAGGCAAACCAGCAGTATATCAATATTGTTTTTGAATGCTTCACATTAATTTATTAACTTGTTATTTTAAATAATTTGATCAATATTTAGCATGTAAATTATGATAGAATAAGTACGGTATTCATTTTGTTCATTCTTCTTTAGTAGGAAACTCAATTCTATCGACATCGCGTGCTTTCATGAAAGCGTGTTGGGAAGATAATTTTTGAAACGAGATTAGCGTAGAGCTTTGCAAAATACGAGAAGTCAACTCACATTAAAGTGTCAGTCATGTATTGTCCAGGTCAGATCATCCAATAATTTAAAAACAGTTAGCTTACAAGTAACTAATACCGGTATATAATTATAATATCTAACTATGTTGAAAAAATAAAATTATTTCATAATGTAATGTCTAAAAAACTTATCAAATTGAACAATCTTTCTAAGAATATTATTTATGGTTGTGTACAGGATCACTGCATGCCGATAATTGTTTGAATAATATGATATATCACATATTACAGGAAAATATACATAGTTTACTCACCGATGTGATAAGTGACAAGTCAAATTTGAATAGCCCACGAGCAGTGAAATCCGCATTGTGGAATCTTAACAGTTGGATGGATCTTTGAAGCTGTGAAAAAGGATTTTTTTTAAATTATCATATAGTATTTAATGGAATATCAGAGTAGTATAGAAAAATTCAATATTTATCATGAAAATATTATAATGAATAAATTTTGTGAATTGAAGAACTACAAGACTTAACCTATTTTGAACTATATGTGTTATCTAAATTTGGGAGAGAAATAGCACAAGGTTACCTTATTTTTCCTCTCCCTATCATTTTGATAATATAATTATTGTATAAATGAATGAATTTATCGATAGATAATTGAATAAATTGACAAATAAACTATGTAATGTATAATAATTAGGAGAAGCAGATTTGAATGAAAGAATAAGAGTTTAGTTGTCCCGTTAACGGTACGCCTTTCTAAAAGCATATTTTGGATTAATTGTTTTTCAATTTTGAATATTTAACAGTACAATTTTACTTGATAAGTAAAAGTTGATTAGATAATTACCTTACATTACTCATATAAGCACATAGCTACACTGTCTATACCGGTAGAACAATATTCTGGTCCACAAAAAGAGGCTAGCTATAGTCCGAGGGATATTACTTTTAACTTGAAGAGGGAAAACCAGTTTCTCATTCCACCGTTTGTAGTAGCATGGGCAGAGTTTAGTGGAGTAGTGGAGTAAGCATGCTGCGCACAATTGGATGTTGAAAAAAAAGTCGGGAGAATGTTGTTAGGTAGTGGGAGTAATTAGTGAAGGAAAGAGTATCGGGCCTCTCTGTCTTCGAGTGAGAGCCGTGTTAAAAGTACCGTAAAATCTCTTGGTCTATAGAGTTGGAAATTTTCTCAAATGTTAGATACATTTAATGTAAGTTATTATTGTGCATGAAATCGGATATGTAGGCCGTATCAGGTAACTTGGTGTGCAATCAATAGAAATAAATAAATAAATTTTATCCACGAACCTGTATATTAACACTTGTAGGCGAATTACGGTCCAGTAATTGACTGACTACAATTGAGGTTCTCTTTGCCTGGAAAATTGAGATACTAAATTATATTGACAGGTAAGTTTGAAGGGAATTTAATTTCTTGTAGAGAATAATTTGATCAATACCGTATTGAAATTGAGATGTTCAGTTGAAAACACCTATTCAATTATAGAGAGGATTACTGATTATATGATGAGCTACTCTATCAGACCGTGAAAGGATCTCATCCCACTTCAAATCAAATTAAAACTGCTCCTGAAACTGCTTATGAATAATAATAACCTTCACTCAAAAATTATTTTATTTCTCTAAGAAATATACTTGAAACAATTGTATGTCTAGTTTGTTGGTGAAAGTAATTAGGCTACTAACAGAACATTGGAAAATATTAGTTTCTCACCTCCCTTGATGTTCGAACGCAAGGAATAATAAGCAGAAGGACTTCAATTATATACATCAAGACTGTCAAAGTTTTCCGAGCTGTAAGGAAAACTTCCTCCCTCCCTATAACTTTTGAATCCATCCAAAAGATTATCATCAAATAAGGAACATGTATGATTCGAACGCATGAGTAGATCATCACTAACAAGACCTTCATTCCAAGGTAATCACTAAATATTTCAACAGTTTTACACAGTGACCAGTGTAAATCAATCAGCACTTGTATGGTGAGATGCTTGTTTCTCCTTTCTGAAAAATAGTTGAAAGTGGGTTAGGCTTGGAAGAACACTAGAACTTATACCGTAATTTATATAATTAGTACCATTCTATTAGTATTTCATAAAATATGTATAAGAGTTTGAAATGCAAAATCTACAATTAAATTTAAATTGCATTAACTTGGTAACTACTCAAACATGAATGTCTCGTTTTAGATGTTATAGCAGAAACTGATATGATTTTTGATATTGATATGATTGTCCAGAGAAAAATAACACTCAAGGACATAAGGCTAGCCGCATATTGAGACGTGACAAGACGTGAGTCTGATAGATGAGTTAATATATTATGATCATATTCATATTATAATGCTCAAATTGAGACGAAGCTAGCACATGTCAACATTAAAATATTAACGCGTCGTGTCACGTCGCGTCGCAATTTGCGACTTGCCACTAATACAATTTATAGAACAGTCAATAAAGTTTATAACGAAAATGGGTTGAAGACTGATTGTTAATGTTTTATATTAATTGTTCAAGTTATATGCTGATTTATGTAATTTTATTAAAATGAATAAATATCAAAAGACCTGTACTGCTTGGATTTCAGGTCTGAACCATATTTTCAAATTTTCATTCAGATCAGCATTTCTGAAAGAGTATTACCACCGGTTCACAATTTTCAATAAATACTGTTGCGTTATATATAAACATACTGATTAATACTGTGCGGCAAGATAATTATTCAAATATCATCAACGATATTTATTAATATCGCACAGAATAATAATTATTCATGTATTATCAACGATGATTTGATTGAAACTTCAACAAATAAATAAATAAGTTATTTTTTCAGACTGGAATGCAGTAGGTTTGATGTTACTAACCTGGAAAGCCAATAGTCTCTATGAAAGGCAGAAAAGACCTCACAGTAAATATATCACTTTCATATCTGGCAACCACTTTTTCCAAGTTTTTATTCACGTCCTCAAACGCCGATTTTAGCTTCAAATTAATTTCATAGAGTTGGATCATTATGAAAGCTACATGAAATTTGATGAACACCAAGGTTGCTGTTTTAAGAAAATGAGGATAGTCCCAGTAGAAAAACGTGGATGATAGTACAACTGTTTCCAGTAGAATTAAAATGGACCCTTTCGAAAAGAAATCTCCAGAACGTTGCGAGCTCATAATTTCAGCGATTTGAGAGAGTTTTCCAGAAATGAGGCAGATATTTTTCGCGTCATGAGTTGAAAAAAATAAATTCAAGTACACAATTAGACTTGCTATCCAAAATGGAATAAGAGTTAGAAAATGCATAAATTTGACTTCAATTAATATGAAATTAATAACTATAGCAGTGAAAAGGATTACTAGAATGCTAACATAGACTAGGAAGCGAAAAGAATGCCCTATGAATAATTCCCCATTATGAAATTGGATAGGTGCTACTCCAATTATTTTAAGAAAACCCAACATTGGGTACGACGTCCGCAGATATAAATAATCATTTTCAAAAATTCTGGATAGTTTGATTTTGTTAATCCTCTTAGAATTTGGATATTTTGGTCTTTTCCATCTGTTTGCTCGTTTCACAAAAAGAGCTTCATTTCCATTTTTTTTACCTGAATAATTCAACTGTTCAAACCCCATTCTCAAAGATAACAGAGAAATATGGAAACTTAAGCAAGTTGATTCTTTTTGAACTGGAGGTGAAGCTTTCTGACCTGAAACTAAAGATTTCCTTACCACTATTATGTTTGGGGTAGTTTTTAATATGCGTCTATACCCCACACCATAAATACCTAACCAATCAGAGAGGAGGATGAGCCTTTTCAGAAGTCATTTTGCGTTCAATAGATTCGAAAGACTTCAAAGCAATCAATATCAATTTTAGAGATTGTATTTGTATAACAACAATGATTGTAATGCTACAAAATCATTACTACTGTACTGATCCAGATATCTTTGAAACTATTTCCATATTCTGTTCCCATGCGTTATTATTATTTGATTTTAGTGGTATGACAATAGGTATAATAATTTAATGTTAACATACTGGGCTCAGAATTCTTATTTATAATTTCTCTAGTAATGAAACGATGATGATGGGATTTGATATTCAGTGACATGTTCTAGAGTTTTACCCTATTTTCCAAAAACATAACAAGCGCTGGACATATGTCATTTTTATATTATAAATCTAAAAGTTTGAAGTTGCTTGTTTAAAAATTAATTAAATCATTTCAAACGTAAGGATTAAGTCAATTTATTCACTGATTGAAGTATGTATTGAATAAATTTAAACACTTTTCTAGGGTACAGTATTAATAAAACTGATTTGCTATTTTAATGAAATTAGCTCTGAGTTTCATTCTTATTGGTATTCACGAATGATTTCAGCGAAGCTTCGTGCTGTACAAATATAAGCAGATAGGAGGTGGCAAATCCAGCTATCTGCAAATAGAACGTATGATTATAGGCACATTATAGATACATAGGATATTAACAAATAACCATTTAGATAGGAATTAAAATGGAAAAAAACTTGTTAAGATGTCCGTAGAAGAGGAATATTTCCAGCATCTATTGCATACAGTAATATAAATGTATTGCTGGTGAATTACATTAATTCATTTTTTGAAAATAAATTCCTCATATTTTCTTCAATTTCGAGAATTATTATAAGTGGGTTGCGTGGTAATTGAGTCACCCTGTTTTATTATCGCACGTGAATGTAATCACATACATAATCACGATTCTCTTTTTAGACTTAACATCCCATTTCTATTTCCTTTTTAGACACATCACTCGTTTGAATAAGTTAAAATAATCAGAATTACTCGATCTAAATATTAAAATCCTCTCTATTATTATTGACAACAATAGCATACACTTATTGATTTTCTTTCCTTTTGCAAAGATATTGTAGTACTTTCAGCCACACATCAACACTTTGACAAAAATAGTGTGACATTTACAAAGTTAATGAAAGATTGAAAGTTATAGTTACCGTAGTCATAATTGATAGATCGAATTTCAATAATCCATTAACTGAAGTTTCAGCATTATGCAATTTCAATAGTTTTATGGATCTCTCAAGCTGAAATTGAAGAAAGATAAACAGGGAAGAAGTAAAATTCCTTTTCACATTATCATTCAATGTGGTCTGAATCATGTAATACCAAATGTACCTAAAAACAGTGTAGGCCTACGGTAGGTGGGTGGGTCGTGGGTGCAGTGACGAATACATGATTGCAAATCGTTCTCACGTGAGATTCACTTTAAACTGTTATTATTGCTTATGATTAGCATCAATAGCCTACTCACCACACAGCCAATAGTGATATTTTGAATTTTATCTCACAACAAGTTTTTGTCACTTGCACACTTTGCTGTGCTTAGAATACGTGAAAAGAAGAATATCATAAGAACTTATACATAACGAATATTTGTAGCATAAAACTAACAAAAATTTATCGAAAGCTACGTAGAAAGTTCACTCCACAGTCCACTCCAACACCTAATAACATCATCTACTACTTGTAAATATTATTAATTTCTTTATTTATTCCATATTGTTGGTAGGCCTACATTGTATGCAATTATTGAAATAAACGGACTTATGCTCACAACTGTTCCTATTTCAATGTAGCCTAGGCCTACACCACATTCAAAATCTAGGTTAAATTCATACTACTCAGATTTTATTTTATTTTTAGAATAAAGGTCACACTAACAAACTGCGGATGTGAGGCCACATTTCTGCGAGTCATTTCACTCCACGAGACATATCAAAATGGTCTTCAATCTTGAATGGACGGAAAAGTTTATTATGTTGTGTTTTGAAGGGACGAATTCAAAGAACCTCACACGTCAACCGAAGCTTATTGTGTGTCCCAGAGTATGTTAGTTAGGCAAACCAACTCCCGTGTCCTTTACAAGATCCAGAAGTTTTTTCCCTATATCAACATCCCATTCCTCACCTGGTTGCTTGCAGCCAAATAGAGCCCTTCTTCTAGTTCCAAGACTTTCGCAATCCAGTATGATATGCTTGGCAGTCTCTTCAGACTGATTACAAAGCCTACACATCTGGCTTTCATTTCTGAGTCCAATTGTGTTGAGATGTTTCCTGAAGTGGCCATGTCCAGTTATCAGGGCAATCAACTGCTTGGCCTGACCTCTACCCAGACTCTACTACCAGCCAGCTGGTGAAGCGAGGGCCTGCGTCTGCCAACAGCCTTTTGCCAAGTGCTTGACCAGGGTGACACTGCCATTGCTGGTGATGTAAGTCCCTGGACCATTTACTTATTGTGTGGAAGGCAGTTGTTTTACTTATGCCACAGCCTGGCTCTGGGCCAAAGAATGGCATACTAGAACCCCGCTTAGCAAGCTCATCTGCACGCTCATTACCTCCTAGGCCTACATGGCCAGGTACCCAACCATCTTGTAACTCTAATTCTCAATTATAGGCTACCACCTAATCATAATTTTAAAACCATTATTAACCAAAATAGGCCTACGAACCTGTTTTCTAATTTTGGTTGGCAAATCCTTGTTCATCAGTTCACTGATCACAACTGGAGTTTTCTTTGCCTAAAAAATGAAAAACTTATATAAAAACGAGTTCTGGTAGTGTACGTAGTTTATTCATGTATTTTTAAAGTATTCTCATAAATTAAATATTGAAAAGACGAGGGGTTGAGTTTCTGTCAATGTGTGCGGAATTGACGTATTCAAATTTACTTAAAATTTACTATTATACATCTTATAGTTTTAATAGTGCTTCCTAATTACGTCCAGTTTATCACTTCAAACGTTAAATATCTCTCGTAAGAGACTCATCACCATTAAATCATATATTATTGAAACAATAATCAACTTTTTGTAGATACTGCAGAACATTTATGTCGTTGTAAAACTTATTGAAATATTAGTATAATAATACTATTCATGAATGGAATGAGTTTGAAGTAGAACAAGACTTGCAAATAAATCTTTCTTACCTCTCTAGCTGTTAAGACACAGGGCACAATAGGGAGCAGAATTTCAATTAGACAAGTTGTAATTTTGACTACTTTCCGAATTATACGACAAATGATTTCAAGATTTATCTCTTTTTCGTCGGAGTCCATCCAATAATCGATGAAGAAAAAAGTAACACTTATCATTCTTGCGGATGAATTGAACATAACCAATAGAACTTTGAAGCAAAGAAGCTCACCAACTGTTGTAACAGTTTTGCACAATGTCCAGTGCAAATCAATTAGCACCGGTATAGTAATATGATTGTAGTTATCTGCAACAATGAAAATGATTGATTAAATAAACTGCATTCATATATCATTTGAATTCACCTCTCGTCTTTACTACGAGGATCGTTCCATAATATCAAGTTACATTATTCTTTTAAAACTCTGTAAATGGCAGGAAAAGGCTGAAATTTTCATTGAACTGTCTTCCTTCCAGGTTTAGTGGCAGTGCTGTAAGAGTTTTATGCGGCTGCCATGATTCATTCTTCAGTTACTAGCAATCCAATATGGAGCTAACACTCACTTATTTACTGGTACGTATTGAAAAATACGTAGTCATTTGTTTTTCAACAGGAAATAATAAAAGTGCAACTGGAATATTCACCACAAGTTGTGCAGTGTGAAACTTTTACAGCACTGCCACTAAACCTGTTTCCTGCCATGTAAACAGAATTATAAAAAGTATTGTAACTAATTAACGATCCTTTATTCATATTGAATACCGTACAGAATACACGAAAATACTTACAAAAAACTACATACAGTACACACTAAAACTCGTTTTTATACAAGATTTAAAATTTCCCAAACAAATAGGCCTATATCTCCAGTGTACTGATGAACAATGATTTCTCAACAATTATTAAAATGAAATGAATGAGTAGGTAGGCTACATTAGAAATCTAAGTTGAAAAAATTTACTTTTCAAGTGTAGACACTTATCATCTACTCACATAATTTGACACTGATTTAACAACACAATTGATTCGACATAATTTAACAACACATAATTTTGATGTCGGATTTTTAATGTAGCCTACTCATTTAGCCTGCTTCATTTTTGTTTGATACGGTATTTAAATGTGAGTATCCTTGAAAAGGTTTGAGATATCGATGTGAGGTTTTCGTCACTCAATTCCTCTTAAAATTCTATATAGAAATAATGTATCATATGACCACCTTCCAATTAAAAAAAAAAATGAAGTTGAATTCTAAATGGCGGACTAAAAGTTTGAAGTGACATAAAATTAGGTTTTTCTATTTGAATAGGACCCCTAATGAAAAATTCCCTGTGAAACTATATTGTAAAAGAAATACTGACCTGTTTCATAGCCACCTCTCATAGTCACCATTAGATTTGTGTATTAGAGTTGGCTATGCCTGTTTCCATAATCTTCACCAACCCTGTATCGTTTTTAGATATTTAAGTACCTGTACTTTAACCATATTTAAGAAGCAAATATAGATGTTGTATAACCGAAATCGGGTTTAAATAATGTGGTTATCTTAAATATGGTTAAAGTACCTGTACTTTAACAATATTTAAGAAGCAAATATAGATGATGTATAATCGAAATTGGGTTTAAATAATGTGAATTTATTATATGTTTTTAGAGAACAAATATATTTTACTATTTCATTTTGATATAAAGTTATTCACGTTGAAAAAACTCTTACGGAATGAAATAATCTTAATAATATTCTAATCAAATATATCATTCATATTTCATCATATCAAGCAATCATACTAACATTAGAGACAGAGACTACAAACTCTCCAAAATTCAAAAAATCGTTATGATTCGAAGGTTCAAGTTTAGAATTTGTACACTTGCTAAGGTCACTTGAACCTTAAATTTAAACTTAAATCTAGTCTATGAAATGGGCAGAGGAGATGAATGCATTCAGTTGAGTACTAACCTGTATTACCAATGACTTCCACGAAAGGCAAAATGGAATTGACAGTGAATATTTGACTATCATATCTGTCAACAATTCTCACTAGGTTCCTGTTCACTTCTTCAAAACCACATTTCAATTTCTGATGCATTTCATACAGTTGCACGATAACAAATGCCAAGTGACTTTTAACAAACACAATGTATACAGTCACAGGAATTGAAGGAATATCGATGTAGAAGATGATGGATGAAAGAACAACTGCTACAAGTAGAATGAAAGTAGATCCTTTGGGAAAATGGTTTCTACATCGCCGGCCGCACATCATTCTATTGATTTGAAAAAGTTTACCAGCGATCTGACACAATTTCCTTGATTCGTCTAATGAGAGAATGAGATTCCAGTATATAGTAAGACTAGAAGTCAACAATGGAAAAACGGTTAAAAAGTGCATTCGAAAAGAGTCATCTAACATAAAAAGCAATGTTACAGTTGTATAAATTAATAGTAATAAACAAGAATAAATTAGATATGGTACGGTGAATTTTATAGAAATATTTTCACCTCGACAATTCATTGGGGTGATGCCTATAGTCTTCATAAAATAATGAACTGGATAGGACGTCCACAATGATAGATGATCATTCTCTAAAATGTCGAGATGTGATAAATTTTTCTTTTTTGAACTCAATTTTTGAATAACTTTCCATCTATTTATCCGTTTTAAGAAAAGAGTCTCTGTTTTCTTCTTTGAATCACCATGATTAGTCTCTCCATTAACCATTTTTAATATTGTTATGAGGATTAAGTTTTTGTAATTATTTTGAGATTACGAATTGGCTCATACATAGTTTTATCACAAGAGATAGATGTGGATTCCAATCCATAACACCTAAGTCGATGCATGGAAGAAATAGACAGCATAAATGCTGAATTGTATTTGAGATCAATTTTGATTCATTTGGAAATTGCTTTGTTATATAGATAAGCGGTAATGGTATCTCGCACTCAATCCAATTCCTAACAATCAATAATCTCTATCATCGGACAAAATAAGCACTCCCACATTCAATTTTAGTGACAAACTTATCATTTTTGGTTTTATAAAATAAATTATTCCTTTCATGAGCATCAGAAAATTGCATATTAATAGTCAATATAACATGTATGATATAGCTAGTCGTGATCATAAAAAGACGAATATAAGGGTACTGGTCGAATCGTTTGAGAGTATAAAATATTATATAATAGACATAAAAATTTTTGTAGAGGCAGTTAAGCAAAATTCCATTATATCAAATTGAAAGAAACAATTCTAACTTTCCGAAGAATTTCGGGACTTATTTTAAAACACATTAAATTATTTCGTTGGCTGATAAAAATATTTTGTCAGAGGGAAACATTCAAAAATAAATATTTTCTTGTACCCATAAACATTCGAATTTCATATTATGAGGGTGTGGATTTCGATTAATTTGATAACACTAGAATCTAAGTTAGGTAGCAAACCTCCATTATAAAAAAAAACATCTCAATTTTAATGAATATACATTTAATAACACTGAATATAAGTAAAGTATAAATACATAGTGCAGTACTGCAGTATAACATTTGTTTTCGAATGGTAACTATTATTATTATACATCACAAGGTGATTGAGCCTACAAAACTGAGAGTAAACCAATGATTTTTCATAAAAATGACTACAGTATTTGAAAAGCTTATATAGCTTACACTTCTAAGATTTCTAAGATAGCAAAGCAATTCAAGATTGTTCATACTCGTTAATTCAAATTCTCATCATATGGAAAATTACATTTGTTTTGTAGATGGTTGCTTCAAGTTTGAGAATAGTTTTGAGTGTTATTATGATTGAGGTCCACATAAATCTTCGCAGAAGCTTTTTGTTGTACAAAGATGATGAGGTAAGTCGAAGCAAATCCAGCTATCTGTAAAACAAATATCAAAACTATTACTTGATATTCATCGGAAAGGAAAGTGGAAAGTACATTCCCTCCCAGAAACTCCTTTCACACAGTATGGTTTTTGAAAAAAAACGTAGGAATAATTTAATCAATTATTCCATTACTTGAATGATGAGAAATAAGCGGCATAGAAGATAAAATATATCAATTACATTTAATGAATTAAATATTATTAATAACATAAAAAATATCAATGCGATCAATTCATCTAGGATCATTACTTAGGATTAATATTGAAAATGCTGTGAGGATTACCAATATATCAATACAGTAGAATGATTGCAAAGAATTTAGAGTAAAACTTATTTTTAATTTGACATACATTCGCCACAAACATAATTTTTTTATTTGACTTGAATACGCCTGTGAAAGTTAGGGCGTTGTGTTCAAGCTGTGTAAAACTGTGTGTTAAATATAACTGCCATAAAAAACATATCTAACTGCCATTAGAAACATATCTAACTGCCATAAGAAACATACTTAACTGTCATCAGAAACATATCTAAATGCCATCAACAGTAGAGGGAAGATGCCAACTTAAAGGAATGCATCCAACGGTAGCCCTTCTGGCCGCAAATCGAAGATTACTCTGATATCTCTCACAGAAAATTAGTTTTTTTTATAAAATTAAATTTTTCATATGAATTTGTTTTTTACAAAGTGTATTGCTGCAGAGCGCAGAGGCTTGCGTTCAACACAGCTTTATACTTACAATTACTCGAGTTAGGCTTGCCAGGTCGTTTAACATTTTGAAATAATAAATATTTATAACGCCTATGAATAAGTGGATGGACTCACCGATGTAATAATTGACAAGTCGAATTTGAAAAGTCCCATGGGATGGAAATCAGCATTGTGCAATTTCAAGCGTTGAATGGATTTCTCAAGCTGAAATTAAATAAAAAAAATTTTTTAACTTGGTTCAAAAAAATGTATAATTCATTTGTGTGACCAAGTATTTACAGATCTAGACTTAAGTTATACACTTGCTCATTGAAATTCTAATCAATTACAAATTAATTTAATAAACCAACAGTTTTTTCAAAATGAAGATTTTAATTATTGTATATTATTTTTTCTTAGTTAGTTCACGACACACAATGTGTGTCATTTCTCCTCTGAAACATAAACTAAATTACGGATAGAATTCCAATGGAATTAGCAAGTACTAAATTTCTTGAAATATTTAGGGATTTCAAATTGTTGATTTAGATGGTTCGGTCACATGAAAAAGGTAATTTGTCCTTATGCCGCTGCAATTTCAACCTTTTCTGGTTACTGAACCATCTATAGTAGTACATTCATCCACTTCAATAAATAGAGCAGAGGTGAATATTTTTTTCTAAAATGGCGTTTTTGATAATAACAAGTAAGAACTTTTAACAAGCTCTATTTAATAATAGGTTATATAAGATCTGGGAAGGTCACGCATGATTGAAAGAGAACTGAATCCCATGAATATTCAAATGATTGGAAATCAGAACGTAAAATTTCTGTTATTCCTAAAAATTGAATGTTAAATTTAGAATGAATTAATGAACAAGACAAAGGACAAAACACAATATTAAATTAAAAATCATTCTCATATTATTCAATGACTTGGTTATTTGCTGGGCTCAACAAACAATCCTATTATATTAAGCGAGCAATATCTGTACAGGGTGATTCATAATTATGGTAAAATAATTTAATACGTGATAGTAGAGGTAAAAATAAGAAAAAAAGTTCATATAAACATATATCCATAACCGCTTCATTAGCGAGCTATACAGAGTGAAAGATTTCGCCCGGAATTCAGTTCCTCTGGTGAAATACACCGATGCTGAATTGTTTGGCGACTAGTTTTTGAGAAAATTATGCTGGATTCATATTATTAGTTCTCTCCTCATAAAACAGCAAATTTTTGTGGTGTAATGTACTACATTAGAATACATTTTATTCAACTTTTATTTAAATTTAGTTTACACAGCTTACATCATTCTTTTCAGAATTAAATTCTCTACAATTTTTATTTCAAAAAAAAATTGTTTACTGGTCATTAAAAAAAGTTATTGGGCATCAAACGTAGAAGTCTGTGTTTTTCTACGTAGATTTTTTTCATATTTCAACTTTTTTCTCAAAAACTACTCACACTACAGCTTCCAGACTAGTTTTATTCAATTTTTCAGATATTTTTCCATATGAATCCAGCATAATTTTCTCAAAAACTAGTCGCCAAACAATTCAGCATCGGTGTATTTCACCAGAGGAACTGAATTCCGGGCGAAATCTTTCACTCTGTATAGCTCGCTAATGAAGCGGTTATGGATATATGTTTATATGAACTTTTTTCTTATTTTTGCCTTATTTTACCATAATTATGAAACACCCTGTATATCTGGTTTTTATCAGCTGTATTTTTATATTTTCAATACCGGGAACCGAGATTCTCTAAAATGATCGTGTTTATATTTTATAGCTGGTTATACGTCAGCTTATGAATTTTGGGGATGCGATATTTTGATTTTCCACAGAATCACTCGCTCACTTTTTAATATCCACAGACGACGAAAGTCTCAGCTGTTTCAGTCAAGGATGAATTATCCTTTTATTGTTGTTCAGCGAGTTTTCCTAAGGATGAGACCTAGTGCAATCGAATTTTTATATCATAAACCTACTATGTTCCAAATTTCGTGAAAATCGTTAGAGCCGTTCTCGAGATCCGTTGAACATAAATAACCAGATATCCTATTATATTAAGCGAGCAATTTCTGTATATTTGTTCATATTTTTATATCTGGTTATCTGGCTATTTATGTTTAACGGATCTTGAAAACGGCTCTAACGATTTTCACGAAATTCGGAACATAGTAGGTTTATGATATAAAAATTCGATTGCACTAGGTCTCATCCTTGGGAAAACTCGCTGAACGACATTAAAAGGATAATTCATCCTTGGCTGAAACAGCTGAGACTTTCGACGTCTGTGGATATTAAAAATTGAGCGAGTGATTCTGTGGAAAATCAAAATATTGACAATAAATAATAAGATTTTATAAAATAAAATAAAACCTGAAATCATCAATACAGACCTGTCGTCTGACATTTGTAGGTAAGTATTTGTTGAGTAATGGACAGATCACATGCGATGTTCTTTTTGCCTGAAAAATAATGAATTATGAAGCAAAAGAAAAATTTTCATTACTATTCATAGATACAGGACCTCCTAAATATTAGTTTTTAGGAGGTCCTGATAGATGTCAATAAATTGAAGGGTGATCACCAGAGAGTGAAAGTTTTACAAATAAACTTGAATGAAGTTTATTTAACTTGAACATAAATCATTTTTACTACTTAGAAATACTTGTACTAAGATGCCATTTCAGAGCATAAAATTGTGTTATTTACGGAAAACAACATTAAATAGTTCAAATCCATTTTCTTGAATCTGTAAGTTCCTTTCTCTTAATTTTTTATTAGACTTTTGACAATTGATTAGACTTCACTGAGAGGTTTTGATAATATAGGATACCATTCAATTCAATTTGTCAAAATACAAATTTATCAGTTTTGGATGCAATATCCTAATTTTGATAAAGATTGAATTCTACAGATCTGCCTTGATGCAAGGTTTGTGCTTGCATACTTGATAATTTGAGTTACTATAACCTTTCAAAAATCAAAGTAATTGAGTTTGGGAATCTTGACGGCCGCAGCTTGTTGCCGTGCCGAAAAAGGAAATTAGCCTGCATACATTTATTTTAAGGAACCACAACCAAAATAGTTCCTTGTGTTACCATAACAATTTTTTTCTTAGTTTTCAGTTGATAAATCGGGTATAGAGAAACAGCATACTGTAATAGTATTGCTCTTGATTGCGATAATTGACCTAGATTTAGGACAATTTCATTTAGTAAATTTGTAACTCTGGACAATAAGACCAATTAAATTTTGTAAACTATAGTTGACATGTTCTCAATTTTTATTTATTTCATTTACAATGAAAATGACACTAATGTATTAAAATTGTCAGATAAAATAATAAGGTAGTCCAAAATAAACATTAAAACTATAAATTTTATAGTTTTAAATACATTGTTTATTATTAAACCATGTATTTAAAACTTCTCTGAGCCGGCCACTGACGAGCATTCCAACAAGCCAAAAGGTACGGTAGCATGCTATTGGAACGACATAAATGGTGAAACTGCTCGTTATTTTGGTAGACTGAAAGGCTCGATGGAATTCAAATCGGATGAAAATTCATCGCGCTACACCAAACATTTATCATTCCAACTCTTTGTGAATGCGAAATTCGCAATGCACGTGAAGCGATGTAACAATCGTGAATGTAGTAGAATCCCCTAATCTTTCCTGTTTTGAATGTGTTTGTTCACATAAAAAGTAAGTTGTAAGTTGATAATCTCGAATGCATTTAGTGACTATATCAATAGATGCCAATTGCAAATTGATGGAAACATAAAAGGTTTCTGGAAAGTTGTGAATTCCAAAAGGACAACCTGTTTCTCTGAAAAGGTAATGAAATGGGGGGATGCCACATATACAGGAATGAATATACCCAATGGATTTGCTGATTTCTTTTCATCAGTTTACAGAGATGCTGATTCTGCAGGCATTGAAATTGATGATACAGCTACTGATAATTTGCATTACCCCTCTGTTAGTCTTGAAAATGTACTAAATGCAATAAATAAAATGAGTCCATCGGGATCTGGGGGCCCTGATGGGGTGCCAGCATTCATTATGAAGGGCTGCTCTAACATACTTGCTGAACCTTTGAAATTCCTTTTTGACCTCTCCCTTGAATCTAATATTTTCCCTGATAAATGGAAGGCATCTAGAATTGTTCCAATATTCAAGTCTGGTAATAGAAATCTTGTCAATAATTATCGTCCTATTTGTATATTGAACGGTTTTGCCAAAGTATTTGAAATAATTCTCTACAATTACATATTTAGTCCTGTTCAGAATAGAATAAGTGACTTTCAGCATGGATTTGTTCAAGATAGATCAACCACCACCAACTTGGTTGAATTTACTCAGAGTCTCGTCGATGTTAGATGTTGGTGGTAGGGTTGATGTCGTTTACACTGACCTGTCAAAGGCATTCGACTCCGTGAATCATTCCATATTGTTGAAAAAACTATCCCTATTTGGTTTTAGCATGTCTACTCTCCTTTTTCGAGACTTACCTTGTTGGGAGAAGGCAGTATGTACAAATGCTGAATTACCGGTCACACTGTTTTGTGAATACTTCTGGGGTTCCTCAGGGATCGAACTTGAGACCATTGCTTTTTCTGTTATTCATTAATGATTTGCCTAATGTCATAAACCACTCTAATGTTCTATTATATGCCGATGATGTGAAGCTTTTCAGAAGAATAAGTGATGTTGTTGATTGTGAGCTCTAGCAGAGTGATGTGGATGGTCTGTGTGGGTGGTGCGTGGCTAATGGATTGGATGTGAATGTGGGAAAGTGCAATGTCATGAAGATCACCCGTCAGAGGAACATTACATTGAACAACAATCCGTATCATATTAATGATATAATTATTAAAGAAGTAGATAATTTCAAATACTTGGGAGTTGTTTTCGATGACAAGCTCAATTTCTCTCTGCATGTTGAAAGGGTTGTGAATAAGGCATATCAGTAGCTTCGTTTCATCATCAGAACATGCTCACATTTCAACAGCATACGGACTCTGTGCTATCTGTTCAGGACACTTATTCGTAGTGTTCTGGAGTATGGTTGTGTGGTTTGGAACCCATACCAGAATTCACTGATACATCCTTTGGAGTGTGTTCAAAACAGATTCCTTAGATATTTATATTTTAAGAAGTTCAACAATACATGTCCCTTATTCTTTCCCACAAAACAACTCAGAACGATGTTCGGTTTGGAATCATTAAAATTGAGACGTGATTTTAGTATGCTTTTGTTCGTTTTTAATGTATTCAATGGCAGAATAAGCTCAATGTTTTTGCTTTCCCAGTTAAATGTGTACATTGAACTTTTGAACAATGTGTACATTAACTTTCCCAGTTAAATGAGCACTGCATTTCTGCAGTGCCTCGCCGTTCCAGTTTTAAATTATTTATACCTTATTGCAACACTTTAAATCATTAGAACTCTCCCATGTATAGATCATCATTCATTTTCAATTGCTTCTCGGATCATCTTGACTTGTCATTCGGTTACAGCTTCCGTAGGGATTGTAGGCGACTTCTGCGAGTGTGACTGTCGAGTGTTTTAATGTGTCTCTTGTCTGTTGAGTTGATGTTGTATGTTTGTTGAATCCACTTTTGCACTAGTCCTCGAGGGTATGATTCTGTTATTTTGTTTTTTCTATTTGTTCGTTTCTTTTTTTCCTCTTCTTTCATTGTAATTTTTCAATATTCTTTTTTATATACTCTTACTATGTATAATGAACTATTGTAATTGTGTTGTTATGGAATCAATTTTTGGGTAAAATCCTGTATGCTTCCATGTTTTTCATAAATAAATAACCTAACTGTATTCACGTTGTGTATCCCCTAATACTGGAGTCACAAAAAATGGAGTGATTGTGAATAGACCCACAAGAATACACTGTTTTGGATCGTTCCAGCCTGCAAAGACATCGCGACACTCAGGCTGTTTGTAACGTTGTTCATCAATGACGCTTAGAACCTTAAAAATATATAGTCTAGCAAATAAATATGCAAACAGACTTGAGCGTCACGAACACGCGCATTCCACTTTTCATCAGCTGATGCTACGCTTATTATACATGTACCTTCTAGTTTCTGCACAGATACCGATATAATCAGCTGTTGAAAAGTGAAATGCGCTTGTTTGTGGCGCTCAAGTCTGTACACAGCTTTAAATTCTGGATCATATCAAGAAAAATACCAGTGTTCAATGTAGGCTACTATTCATAGTATTGTCTAGTAAGTCTAGTACAAATGAAAGATTGAAAGATGTATGACGTGAATGGTTGTACTCACCTCACTTGCTGTTTGCACGCACGGCATTATGAGAAATAGTATTTCAAAGACATACATGAGAACTTCTATGGCTTTGCTAGCCACGACCACGATGTCTACCTTGCCTCTATCTCTAGCATTCATCCAGAACGTGATCAAGGTGAAAGGGGTATTGATGAATCTAAAGCAAAAGTGCACCATCACCAACAACATTTTCGTTCCAAAACATTCGCCCAGCTTGCCAACCGTCTTGCACAGAGTCCAGTGCAGGTCCACCAACACAGGAATAGTCAGGTGATCACTCCTTTCTAAAAAAAAACAACAATGTATTACTTTCTAGATGGAGGATGAATAGCTACATTGAGATCAATGGAAAAGATCTAGTAGTAAAAGACTACTGCTCTTTTATATTCTCGCATTATATTCGTAACATTCAATCTTGGATGATAGCAGGGAAAGATTGATAGCAGGCACGTATCATAAACAATTACGGAGAGGACAAAATTTTTTGTCAAGGAAACGAACGGAGGGAGAAACTAGGCTTACTGTGCGCTCAACATGATATTATATAATGTAATATGATTTTTAGACCTGCTTTTCAATGAGTTTCTGCCTTACTGATCAGAAAGAGAATACAGTTGACTCTTATGGGAGTGTTCACATATTGACAGACTGCATGCAATATGAGAACACTCACATGAACCAATGGTATTTTCTTTCATCCAAGCCGAACAGAAATTCGCTGGAAAACAGGGTTTTAGTAAGAAGTGTCTGAAGCTTACATAGTAGAGCCCTCATACAAAAATACATGCGAGTGTTATAACGTTTTATAAACTCCTTATAAAGAAAGCCCATATCAAGAATACCCTGATAAGATAATAAGCTATTGAACTACAATCAACAATTTGCAAGCTACCTATTTTCAAAAATGGAATATTAATGATTCCATTAATAGATAATTTTTTCAATTTTTCAATAAATGTGACAATGTGTTTTTGGGTATTAGGTCTTATAAACAACAAGTAATTTCACTTACATTTGTATATGATTGAAAATGTTATAGCATTTGAGATAAATAAAAAAGTTACTAACCTACTTGACCAACAGTCTCTACAAAAGGCAGATAGGGCGACGCAGTGAATATTTCATTTTCGTATCTGTCTGCTACTTTTCTCAAGTTTTCATTTACTTCTTTGAATGCCTTTCTCAGTTTTAGATTAATTTCATAATGTTGTATCATTATGAATGCTACGTGACAGTTAATCATAAACAAAAATGCTGTTTTCAAGAAGTCGGGTAACCTATAATAGAAAAGCGCACATTCCAGTACAACACACTCCACAATGATAAAGATTGATCCTTTCGTGATATGATCTTCAGAATGCTTTTTGCACATTATTTCGTTTATTTGCGAAACCTTTCCTGCTATGAGGCACAAATTTCTTGAGTCACGTGTTGAAAAAATCAGGTTCGAAGCTACAATTGCGCAAGATACCCACAATGGAACTAAAGTTAGGAGATGTAAATGTTTAGTTTCAGTGAAAACGAAATAAGTTTTGATGGAGAAAAAAAGACTGAAAAAGAAACTAACGTAAACTTGAGAACATAACGAATGTTCAACAAATAATCTTCCCTTATGAAACTGGAACTGGGCGACTCCAATTGCATTTAGACAAAGTAGCATTCGATATGATGTCCACAGAGATAAATGATCACACTCCAAATTTCCAAGAACGTTTGTCTTTTTCAAATTGGGATGATCCATACATTTCAATCTTTTTAACCGGTTTAAAAACAAAGTTCTATTCCCTACTTTCTGACCTGTAGAATTTAATTGATCTTTTACCATTTTCGAGGATTGCAACGAAATGTAGAAGGGAGTTTGTATTAATTCAAAATTAAGAAATCAAAAACAGGTTGAGGTTGGTTTCTTGTGCGCAGAAGCCATTAATAAATGATTCAATTCGTACAAAATCAATCAGGGAAATGGACTTTTTCTGACTAAGCCACTTGAGCTTCAATTTGATTTTGAAAACAGCACTATCAATCTCGACCATCGTCAGTCAAACAGCTCAATCATGGAACTATCAAGAAATGAATTTCAAATTGCTTTCAATGAGCAGTATTTGCCACTAAATTTAGTGTGATCGTGTCCAGTCAATCAATAATCTAAATTCACCCAACCAAGTTTCCGACAACCACAACCAAACCAATGGGAAGGTTTAATCTCTGCCTAATCATAAGACTCAATCTTAACAATAATAGCTCTGGGACTAGCAGCAATCACTCTATCTGACTTCTCTATCTGACTATTGGTTTAGTCAGGAACAGAGACGTTCGCTGGTTTCAAAATTAATTTAATAAACAATTTTCAAGCTACACTAAAAATGAGTTACCTGAAATGTGAAATTCCCCAATTATAACTCAATTATTCGAAGAGATTAGATAGTTCAGTATGGGTGGTTGGGCTTCGATTTCAATAAATTGTTGAAAACAATTTATGATTACCCTTATCATAGCTATTACACCCAATTTTTCAGAACGATAGTTTAGAGAGAATTGAATGAGAATTACTCACCAGGAAGGCTTCTCACTGATGAGATGTATTGTTCATGCTCCAAAGATTAAAAAAAATATTTTCATTAACTCCATTTTGTTCAGTAATCGTGACTTGGTAGATTTGATTAATCCACTTGAATCAACGGAAAACATATATTAATCCATCAAACAGCAGCCTTCAATTTGATCTTGATCATAAATCAGCTAGGTAGCTGATTCATTATAAATGTATGATTTTTGTAGGATTCAAGCTATTAAAAGTTCTGGGTCACATCAAATTACTGTCAACAGTATTATTATAATTTTTGCTGTTCAATTTCTGATTTCAAGAACTCTATGAATACGTGAGGCAATAATTCCTTGATATTATTTTTGAGCTTCAGTTTCCCGTTGATTGGAACTATGTGATGGCAGAATGATTTGACAGCGCTTGTCTTGAAATATTCCTGTGGAAAAATTAAAAATAATTTTAGATTGGTTTTACAGATGGAAATAGAAATACTTTATTTTCGTTTAATAATAATTAGATTGGTTTTATTTATTATGATTAATTCATTAATTATTGAAGTTCAATATTTAATTATATAACCAAGCAGGTGTAAAGTACCAAACAATATCCCATTTCAGACAAAATACTCAAGAATACAATTTTGGTAGAAGTTGATAAAAAATAACTGAAGAAAATAACACTTTTTTATTGAAGACATCATTGATCTCAATTAGGATTGTTACTATTGTAGGTATTTCAGTGGACGGAACTGCGTACAGTACATATTTGTCACAAATAACATTTCAGTCATTTTTAACAATTTTAGTCAATCAGGTTTTTTCAATAATATAATACATTCTTAAGGCTGTTCGGTACAATTTTTTTCATTATTTGAATTTGTTAATCTTTTTCTATACAATTGTTAAGATCATTATAAGAGTGAGAACAAGTGGCAACTAAAATTTTTAAGTGGTCTAATGAGCGAGTTATGAGCTGTTGAAGTGCTAATTTTCCAGATTCCGTTTTCTTTCCAGATCATAAACGGTTTCGACTATTTCAACAGAACTTCTCTTAAAAATTCAAAAAATGTATCTTTCCAAACTAAAACATTTTATTCCCCATATCATTCGTAAATAAAAAAGTAACATTTTTTGTAAATTCGATAATATGTTTATTTTGGCATAAATTGAACAAAGCCAATGATATTCTGAATATATTTAAAAAAACTCCAATGGAAAATTGGAAACCGTTTATGATCTGGAAAGAAAATAGAGTTTAGCACTTCAACAACCCATAACTCGCTTATTAGACCACTTAAAAATGTCAGTTGCCACTAACTTGTTCTCACTCTTATAATGGTCTTAACAATTGTATTGAAAAAGATTAACAAATTCAAATAATGAAAAAAGTGTAGCGAACAGCCTTAAGTTTTATGGATGACATAAGTTGATTGTGTCATGACGACATAGCGGCGTCAGTGAAGTCATAAGCTATTGATAGTTGCAAATAATTTTATTAGGCTACTCAACTTAAAATGTGCTCCATCTACGAAGCAATTCAAATTCTCTAGATAACCAAAGTTGACGTTGATGTGAATGGAAATTACCTTGATAGCATTATTTTTCTTGGACTTTCGCTGTGAGACAATATACTTGACTATTGTCGAAGGAGAATGTGCTGGGAGAAGCAGTCTGGATAGTAGCTCTGCCACGAGGAAAATTAGAGAGGTCCTAGCAGTCCACTTTCGTTGATGCTTCACGTACGGAAGAAACTGATCATATCCCAAGATCAACAGGCTACAAAAAACAAAATAATTAGGAATAGTTAAATTATAGAATTGGAATTCTTTTGAACATTTGCTACTAAAAAAACTCTTCTTTTTCATACCCTTTTGCCGTTGAGCGTCGAATTCCTTCAACCATTCTCTAAACTTAATACGATACTGTGCCATTCTCTTAACTTCATTCATTGTCTTACCTCTTCCAGCAGCTATACTCTCTACATACTGATTGCATTGCTTTCCAGTGGTGGTCGTCCCCTGCCTCGTTTTCCTTCCGGTCTTGCCTCCATAACCAGCCTTGCCTTTCGTTCATCACTCATCCGAGCTACATGGCCATACCTAAGGATAGTGTATAGCAGGTTGCCTCGATCGCGTTTATTTACGCGCATGAGATGGCATGAGCCATCTACGTCAAATTCCGACCTCTCGGCCGGCAAACGCCGGCTTCCCATATGAATTACATACAAAACACCGCGTCAAATATCAATTCCTCACATAAAAACTGCTGTATTGATAAAAAATTTGAATATGCGATTCAATTCAGAAAGAAACTAGCTTTACATCAATATTTATTTTGAAAACATTAATTCATTTCGAAAAGTGTAGAAAGTCCTTGAATCTTTCACTATATTCAATCGGTAAAACCGATTCATATTTGTGATAAGGCTGGCAACTTATTTGTTTTGGACTTATTTTGAACAATAGTACGACAAAATAAAGCGAACAATAATATAATTTTATGCTGGTCTTCCAATTATATTTGAAAATGGTTGTTTCTTATTTGACAATCGTTTGTGAAAGTTGATAGTATCGTCGCCCGGAATGCTAGTTGCAAACATTTGTATATGACTATTTGTTTAGGACTTTATTATTGACAAATACCTAGAATCAATTTAGCGAATATATGGAACTGTTCACCATGGTTACAAGCTATTTTTAGATCGTTGAACTGGTTGATAATTATTTCAATTGACTACTGGAAAGCATAGTGCCAACACGTTGCTCTTCTATTGTGTTTTTTTTCTACTCAGTGCAGTATTATTATTATTATTGACGATTATTAGTATATTTTATTGATTCTTTTTATGGAACACAAATTTACAAAGGAAATATCATATTATTCACAGCATAATTTTATTTTTGATTTCAATGTGTCCATGGTATACTTATGAATGCAAAGAACACTTGTGTAAAACAAGAATAGATCTCAATTACAACTCAAATACTTATAACTCTAAATACCATAACATTAATTTTCATAAAATGTTTCAACTACCTTACAGTATGGTAGTGTAATGCGCTTTATTTGTTGATAAAATAACAGCATTGAAGACATTGAAAGTCGTGATTATCTATTTTTTGTTCATAATTAGGATAAATAAAAATCTTTATAATGTTTATATGATGTTCATACATTCTTAGGGCTTATCTAGACTGTTCATTTTTGTGATAATGCTAGTGCTAGGCAACCGTTGATGGGTTCGCATTGTTCCAGGAGTTGTTGATAAGATAATGTTAATATTCTGAAATTCCTAAAGAAGTTGTTAGTTCTTTCCAAAGACCTTCATAAGGATGAAATTTTTAAATGATTTCTAAATGAGAATAGAATCTAAATAAAAGAAAGAACTAAAACGATGCAGAAAAAGTACAAAAACGTATTTGAAATTGTATTATCAAATTGAATCGTGTGTTCAAACGATTTGTTTTAGACTCGCCAGTAACATTCATAGGATTTTTATTGAAAATTGGTTTTGATATTGTTTCAAAGAGGATAAAATGCTTTGATGAAATTTTGATGTCACTCACTTCTATGTTAATTTGCTATACGGGCTCAAAATTGGGCATTTTACGTTTGAATGCATGTTAAGCCGGGCCGAGAGGTCGCAGCATGACGTCACACCCTAGCCGGCTGCGTTTTCCACGCGTCTTATGTGATCAAGGCAACCTTCTATATACCATTCTTGGGCCATACCATCCCAAGGTTTTTCGTTGAACAGTGGTAATCAGTTCGTTTTAATGTTTCTCTGATCACACTTTCTGAATCTGCCTCTTTTGGTTTTTTCAACCACCGTCCTTAGGTATCTCTGAGGAGGTAATTCTATTCTTGTGTTTTTCTATCATTGTGAGGCATTCTGTTCCATAGAGTGAGACTGGCTTGAATATTTCTATTCAATATTTCTACTCGTATATTTCTATTTTAGTTCCCTGGCTTATTTCTCGTTTTGATGGTTAAAAAAACTCACAATGCCAAAACTATAATAATTCGAATTATACTGAATATCAAATTAGTATTTATAATTTTATAGGTGAATATTGAAAATTTTACTACTGGAAATTTGACTCAAATAAGAGTAGAAACATCATTTTTAGAATAATCTATGAAAATTCGGGAAAGGAGTTTTGTAAGCCTGTTCTCTACCAGTCATGGTATAATTTGCGTGTCTATAAGTAAAATTGATATTACTGTTTCATCATCTTAAATTTTTTGTTAGAATGGAGAATATCTATTTTACAAATTAATAAAATAAGAAATTACAGTTCACATGTTCGGACTACTCACTTCAGTTCTGAAGGCATAAACTCTCCTGGAATTTCAAAGATGTAGAATGGAAAGGGCGGTAACAATAGGGGATACAGAAATGCATCACTTTCACACATCAGCTTCAAAAGTTGAGGAGGAAATTTGGCAGCTCTCAGTACAAGTTCATCGTGCGCTCTATCACTGGAATAATCAGAATGAAAAAGTGTCAGTCAATAATAAGAAAACATTAATACAGTTCTACAAACAAATTGAGATACAAGATAATTTCATTTAACCTACCTTACCACCTTAGGTAGTGAGTTCCTACGAAGCAAATTACGTGTCTTTCATAATGTGTCGTGGTATATCTTATATTCTATTCACTGTAATGACAGTTAAAAATGTTCAATTCATATATTTGGCGATTGTTCTGGTGAGAAACAGATATTAGCTTGTGTGTGCTCCCAACAAGTCACTGTAAACAAGACACATGTCACATTGTGATGATGACACAAGGTTTACAAAATTCAACACCTATATTTTACCAAAACTAGAGCGAAATTTTGAAAGCACTAGGTGAAACCCGGCATCACAAATTAATTGAATCATCACGGACTGGCCTAGTAAAATATTTAAAATTATTATTACAATACACTATAAGGCAGTGTATTGTCTCTATCTTCATTTAATTTGCTCAAATTGAAAATATTAGCTCCAATTCGGGAAAAAGTGGATGAAACAGTGATTGAATATTGAAATTCAACTATGTTAATCTTTTGCATAGATAACAAGTACGTATCTATCAATCTATAAGATCCGGTTACAGAGCTCGACCGACCGTCAGTGCGTATGCACCATCCTGACCATACGCATCTATACATCAGTTTTTCTGACTCACAAAATGGACGCCTTTACAGATTGTTTCGTAAACGGAAGATTAAAAGACGTAGATATCAAGTTCACCCGATGGTCGCCCAAAGAGCATTTCAAAGGGAATTTGTACCATTATATACATCATTGTTTGGGGATGAAGATACATTTTTTAACTAGGTACCTCAGAATGTCCATAAGAAATTTTGATGATTTATTTCGAGCTTGTATTGGGAATACTTGCAGTCACTTTAAGCTACGGATCAAATAAATGTAGATAATATTAATAATATTTGTTTTTTCCAATATAAGATTTAGAAATGATTGGAGAAATATATAGAAAAACTCATTTCTTTTCTATTATTATTGTTAGTGTGTAAAAAACGTTACCATACTTATTCATGTATTGATGAATGAAGAATGTTATAAATTTTAAATGTACCTGACCTTGTTATACAATTTGTTTTGTAATGACAATAAACAATTTTGATTTGATTTGCGATCGGGCTACTGATCAGTACAGATCTGAAAGCTTCTATTTGTTTCAATAGCGCGTCAGTCGACCGATGGAACGGATGCGCACGATCTCAACCGATGGTCTTCGTACGCTGTATAAAACGCATGGTCCTGACCGTGCGCATGTGTGCCGTTAGTCCTGCTCTGTACGGATACATGGAATATCTATGGAAAAGACAAGCGCGACTAACGTAAGCAGTGACGGTCGGTCGAGCTCTGTAACCGGCCTAAGCATTGCATTTTAAATAGAGAACAGAAATGGTGAAAAGTGTTACATAAGTGAGCTCAAAAAACAACATAAAACTCCGTTAGTGAAGATAATTTTCAGCTTTTTCGACCTTGCTATTACTAATGAAGAGAGTATATCTTGAAATAATTTAGTATAATAATGATTTTGTGAATTACAAAATACTCCGTTTACATAATATAGATTAATTGAGTTTGGAAAACATTAATAGGCTTACCTAAGTTCCACTTCATTCTCCATGAACCTGAAAATGGAAAATTTGTAGATTATTTTGGGATCAATCATTCATATTGTAAGATAAAAATGGTTAATAGAGTGCACCGCAAGGAGAAAAATGATTTCACATGTAAGAGTAGTACACTGAACAAGGATATTATGAATAAGCTTCTTGATAGAACAACTATTTCATTCACTTCTCATTTGTGCTGATTTCCAAATATTTTGAAATTACCAATAAAAAAATGATACACTTTACTCACTTTATTATGGATTCTCCAGTTTGTGGGTCATTGACAAGGTTCTCCCAGGACTGAATAGCTGATAGTGCGCTGTCCAAATTGTCAATATTGAACAGTGAATGCTGGTTTGCTTGCATCAAACATTTCAAACTAGTCTGCAATGAGTAAAATGTTCAAAATCACACATATTGCAACTTTAAAAAAGAAATTTTTATTGAAAAATGAAGAGAAACTTAGGTTGAGCAGAAAAATATTTGACAAGTAGGCAATTTATTTAAAGGTACACATTTTGTTAAAAATTGGGTAAGAAGCATTTTCAGGCTAATTTTTCATATATTTCTCCACGTTGAGAAGACAATTTGATAACTCCGTTAATAGCATTATAGCATACAATCTGTAGGGTTCAATAAAAACTACTTGACCATAGAGTTGACGTTGGGCGATAATTGATGTACATTACTGAGCAATAATTAAACATATTCATCAGTCCCATCTACAAAAAGTTGCAATAATTGTTTTATTTCAAGGGATGATAAGCTTGCTTTGCTTGTGTGTGGGTGATGAAATTAGGGAATGAGGTGATCAAACGTCCAAGACCCAAAAAATTGTGCATGCAGGTTAGAGAAGAGAAAAATAAAGACGACTCTGGTGATTTAACACAGAGGAAATATTTGACTGAGAACTTAAAACACGACTTTTTTATTCAAGTTACGACTATCATCCAAATTACCGAATTGCACAATTGGAACGGCAGAAGAAGAATACATAAAATTGAAAGAGGCAATCCACAACGCAGCTTTTGAATCACTAGGAGAGATCAGGAAAAGGATAAATAAGATAAGTGACATGTGGTGGACGGAAGAAATAGATAAAATTGTAACAGAAAAGAAAAGGCTTTATAATAACTGGCTGATATCAAAAAATCTACAAGACAGAAAATTATACCAACAGAAGCGTTATGAAGTAAAAATGATGATACTGCGAGCAAAAAATGAAGAATAGGAAAGAGTTTGTGAGAAGTTGGATCAGTGTATAGGAGGCACAAGATCAAAGGAGGCATGGAGCATACTCAAGAATCTGAGGAAAGATACTAAAGGCTCTGCAATCAATATGATAAGTATGGATAAATGGAAAGAATACTTCTCTGAAATCTTAAAAGAAGAGAGACCACAATATTTGCTGTAGCTGATTTGGAGCCAGAAGCTGATGATCCAATTCAAGAGATTACTGCAGAAGAGGTGAAAAAAATCAATCAATGAAATGAAGTATGGAAAATCACCAGGTCCAGGAGGTATCCCTGTTGAGCTATTGAAACACGCAACCTCTAGAACTCATGAAATACTCGCCTACATCTTCAACAGATGTCTATTCAAGCACGATACATTACCTGAAGATTGGAGGACTGGTTATTTGACACCCATACACAAAAAAGGACCAAGAGATGAGTGTAATAATTATACAGGTATTACAGTGTTGGCTACGATAGGGAGACTGTATGGACGAATAGTGAGAAAGAGAATTGAAAGGGAAATTGTAATTGGTGAAGAATAAAGTGGATTAACTGCAGGACGCTCTTGCACAGACAATATGTTCTCATTGAAGCAGTTGATTGAAAAAAGACGATTGAATAAATATTTGGAAACGCATTTAATTTTTATAGACTTGCAGAAAGCTTTTGATGCAGTACCAATCCAACGACTCCTTGAAATTTTAGACAAGTCTAACATCAACAGGCATTACATGTGGGCAATAAAAGAAATTTATAAGGACCAAACGAATTTATTAATGACATCCAATAAAATATCCGCACCATTTGTCACAAATAAAGGCGTTCGTCAAGGTTGTTGTCTATCACCATCCCTTTTTAAATTGTACATGGAGCACATATTGATTGAGTGGAAAAGAAAATGCCGATATATGGGAATTCCAATAAATGAGGATCACATTATTTTACTCTCTGTTATTTGCTGATGACCAAGTCATAATGGCCGGAGATGAGCATGGTCACCTATATGTTCAGAAAGCTCGTAGAGGCATATGAAGAAAATGGTATGCAGATCAACTATGAAAAGACAAAATATCTAGTTCCAGGTGGTGGTGCAAACGATCTCTGTGAAGGTGGTCAAGAGAGATCACCAATATAATTGGGTAGGCTAGGCATGCTACACAGAGACTAAACTCTATGCTCTGGTCCAAAAGCATTAAGACCAGTACCAAAGTTAGAGTTTACAAATCCATTGTACAGAGCATCCTGATATATGGCTCAAAAACATGGGAAATGACAAAAAGGGACAGCCAGAGACTAAACGCAGCAGAAATGGATTTTCTTCGAAGAAGTTGCTGTGTATCTCGGATGGATCGGGGCAGGAATTTGAAAATCAGGGAAAGAGTCGGGAAGCAGATTTCAACAGTCGATGAGATCAAAAGAAGGCGCCTTGTATGGATGGGACACATGCAACGAATGGATGATGAACGGTGGCCCAAAAGGATATTGAATTGGAATCCACCAGGAAGAAGGAAGAGGGGAAGACCACCTGAAACTTGGATGAAGCAAGTGAAGAGTGACATGCGTGCGAGGAATTTGGCAGAGGGAGAGTGAGATGACATGTGGGATGCGAGAGACGGCTTGAGATGTAAATTGAACTCGCGATATATACCTCTTAAACGAATATGCTATGAATATTGTTACTCCAATTCCATCTAACACTCCTCAATCAATGAAGTAATTTTTCTGTTTGGATAAATGAAAACGCATGTAATCTATATATAATAAAGGAAAGAATCGGCTTATACATGTAGAGGATAGGAAATTCACGAATGACGCATTATGACGTCTGAACTACTGAAATTTAAATTTTGCATATAGATTCTTAATTTACAAAGGATGGTTATAGGCCCTATTCAAATTCTCCAAGATTTCAGTAGGTCAAATTTTCAGTTTGTCAAGTTTTTAATTAGACCCTTGAGGAGCACGGCTTACCTGCTAGTATGTAATAATAATAATTTAAAACATCATAAAAATTTGAAACGAACAGTAAATTAAGGTTTGAAAGAATTTATCTATCAAGAGAATGGAAAATCACTAATTTCTAATCTGCAATACATTCCAATGTGCCATTTAGGTACTCACTGCAAGCCGCTTTTTGTTAGCCTTAGAATATTGACCCTACCATCACTATGTTATTTATTTTATGCTCATAGTAATTTAGACAGGTATTACACAAACAGTAACTTTCATCACTTCAATGAGAGAAATATCGAAAATCTAAGAGTTCAGCAAAAGCAATACACCCAAACCAAATCACAGAAGAATGTCTCTTACATGTCTGTTAAATTGTACAATCACACTCTCAACCATTTCAAGCATCTGCCACTCATCCAATTTTAGCGGGTTTTAAAAGATTTATTAATTTCTAAGTGCTTATACTCTGTTAATGAATATTTTGAGACTGACTGGAGTTAAGTGTTACTTTACTTCCTAATAATTAGTATATTAGATATTAGTATATCTTACTGAGTCTTGAAAAAAAAATTGTGGTACGTAAATACTGGTTCTTTAAATTTAAATATTTCAAACTACAAGTTTCAAATGCTCTGAAGTGGACTGTATAAAACGAATCAAATCTTTGAGTTGAATAATATATCCATTCAGGAAAACCACATACAAAGGACATAGAAAATCAGAAAATGTACTCACCAAATCCCAAATCCAACATGTCGCGAATCGAATTGCTTGCCTACTTATATTTGAGGTAAAAGGTGGACAGTTGGATAGGATATAGATGAGAGGAAAAGATAGGTAAAATTATGCAACCGAAAGTGCGACTATTAAAGTTGGTTCCTTGCTGTTTTCCCATTCTGAGATGAAGTTTACTGTCTGTATAATTATATATATATATATATAATATATATATATATATATATATAAATTATGTAAACTTAAACAATTGATGTGCTGACTACTATTTTTGTCAGTACCGCTTAGTGTCGCTCTCAGCGCGCTCATTTTAGTTAGTCTACTTCAGCCACTTGATGTGTTAACATGTATTTTTTGCAAATAAAATTTCTTTTTAAAAACTGAGTTTTAATGAACGTGAACGTGTTTGGCGCCCGAACAGGGACCCTGAAGAGTTTTTCGTGAAAATTGTGCTGTTCATTTAACCGCCAGTTTATATTGATCAATTATCAATCACAAGTGATCGCGGAAAATTCGAAAGTCGGGGTCGCAACTGATATGAACCATCATCGAGACCGTCAAGTGGAAGAGTGACTCATCAACACCAACAACCAACAACCACCATCCTGGGGAAGAAAGGCAAGAAGGATAGCAGACCAGACCATAAACTTCTTATCGATTACCGGCCAAGGTTAAGATCGTACCTGGCTCTGGCTGCAGCTGTATCCAACTCCACAGTTCAAGGTAACACGTCTTCTACATCTACAATCAGTGACAGTGAAGATAACAGTGAAAGCACAATGGATAACCCCCTTATTTCAAGACCAATTGCGAAACATCACCTACACATAATACCTGAATATACAGGAAACCCAATAGAACTACTTAGCTTTCTCGAAGTTGTCGAAAAATTGAAAAATGACTATTGTAATAATCGTATCGCGGAAGCAGCAGACAATCATTGGATTCTCCTTCACTATTGTAAAAACAAATTACATGGACCTGCTAAAGATGTAATCCTCAACAGTACAGTAGATGACCTCTCAAATTTGATTGATGTTTTGAAAAACAACTTTGCCGATAATAGGACAGTAGAACAATTAACTATGGAACTGCTTGCTATGAAATCACACCAAAAAGAACACCCTATTCAATTCATAAATAGACTGCAACAAAAAAGAACCGTGATTATCTCAAGACACAAACTCGATGGACTAACTGGTCCAATTCTTGAAACTATCTCATCTCAGTTGGATAAACAAATTGTAATGATTTTAGTCGAAGGAATCAACCACCAGCTTGGAGCTCACCTACAAACGCTAGGAATCAAAGACCTCAGTGATGCAAGACAGGCTATTATCAATAAGAGTAGTGCTTATTTGAAACATTTAGGATTTACTACTGATGTAACACAAATGAATCAAACTTTCAGTAAATCTGAAGGAAAACAAAACTCGTCAAATTCCAATCAAAATTCGCATCCGAAAAATTTCCATCAGTTTCAAAACCAAAACAATTCAAATCAAAGAAACTTTTCTCAATCTCAAAATCGTAATTTCAATTTCAATCAGAGAAATTTTTCTCAACCTCAAAATCATTTCAATCAGAGAAATTTCTCTCAGCCTCAAAATAATTTCAACAGAGGACAATCCTTTCAAAGTAGATTTCGTAATGGACAAAGTTTCCAAAATCACAACTTCAATCGTAATCCAAATGCAAACTTCAATAATAACAACCAAAATTTGAATCAAAAATCAAACGATGTGAGCATGAGAACAGTTTCCAACTTTCAAAAGTTTCCAGTTCACAATATTGAATCTTCTGAAAATGAGTTTTCCGAATTTGAAAGCATGAATGCTAGAATGAGTTCTATGGAAAATGCTGTAAGTGACCTTTGCGAGAAAATGAATCATTTTTTAGAAGTAGGCTCGAACAACAATCCAAAAACGTAGTATTAGATTTGAATACGATCTCTCTTGATTTGCCTCATATTCATTACAATGATTCACGAATTTTGATCGATACAGGTAGTAAATATAATTTCATTAAACCTCAAATGGTTTCTCCTCAGACAAAAATAATTGATTGTGATTATAAAATTCGTACACCCGCTGGTGAATCTAATGGAAAAGGTTGTGTAAATATTAATGTTAAGAATATGCTTGGTGTTGATAAAGATGAAAAATTTTATGTGTATGATTTTAGCGATAATTATGATGTTCTTATTGGAAAGCAAACATTGCAAGGGTTGAAAGCAAAAATTGATTTGGAGACCAATTGTCTCATAACGAAAGATTGCACGATACCACTGTTAGGAATGAATCATATTGAAATCAACAAAGGTTGGAATGAATTGAAAATTAAAACTAATGTTTGCACTCCATCAGATAAGCTATGTGTTGTTAGTATTAAGGAATTGCAGTTGTATAATATTGTAACTGATATTGATAGGAATGGTTTTATTGAGATTGAATATTTTTCTGATTGTGACAAAACGTTGAGTATCGAAACAGTTTCTGTAGAAGAATGTGAATTGTACATGGGTGAGATGATCGATAATCCCCTCTCCATTGACGAAATCACTTCTTTATTGAGAACTGAGCATATGAACTCAGAAGAGAAAGAATGCATTATTAGTACTCTTATGAAATATCCCGAAATAATAAAATTCGAAGGTGATATATTAACTGCTACTAACTTGCTCAAGCATAAAATAGTGACTACAGACGAAGAACCTGTTTATTCAAAAAACTACCGCTATCCTATCTCATTTAGGCAGGATATTAGTAATGAAATAAACAAGTTACTCGAACAAAAGATAATAAGACCGTCTAATTCTCCGTACAACTCTCCCTTATGGGTTGTGCCGAAGAAACCTGATGCTTCAGGAAAACGCAAAGTTCGTCTTGTAGTAGATTATCGGAAATTGAACAACAAAACTAAAGATGATAGATTTCCTCTCCCGAATATTGAAGACTTGTTCTCAAAAATCGGTCGAGCAACGTACTTTTCGGCTATTGACCTTGTTTCAGGATTCCATCAAATTGAAATGGAACCCGAATCAATACCAAAAACAGCTTTTAGTACTGAAAATGGTCATTATGAGTTTCTCAGAATGCCATTTGGGTTGAAAAATGGTCCACCTCAATTTCAAAGGACAATGAACTTGATATTTTGTGATTTACCAAATGTTCTTGTATATCTTGATGATATTATTATTTTTAGTGATAGCTTACAAGAGCACATGAAACACCTGAACGTTGTATTCAAACGATTGAAAACTCATCAACTAAAAATACAATTGGACAAGACCGAATTCTTTAAGAAAGAACTTCTATTTCTAGGTCACATAGTTTCGGAAAAAGGCATTCAGCCTAACCCTGAAAAAGTAAAAGCAATAAAAGATTTTCCCGTTCCACAAACTACTAAACAAATAAAACAATTTTTAGGTTTGGCAGGATACTACAGAAAAATGATAAAAGGATTCGCTAAAATAGCTCAACCTTTAACTAACGCATTGAGAAAAACATCCACTATAAACCCAAAAGATCCTAAATTCATTGAAGCTGTCAATTTTCTGAAAGAAGCAATTACTAACGCACCAATATTGCAGTTACCTAAATTGAATGATCCATATATTTTGACAACAGACGCATCCAATGTAAGCTTAGGGGCGGTCCTTAGTCAAATGACTGACAATAAAGATCTCCCAATTTCATTCGCTTCTAGAACACTCAATCCCGCTGAACAAAATCTTTCTACTATTGAAAAAGAAATGTTGGCAATAACTTGGGCAGTGAAACATTTCAGGCCATATTTGTATGGAAGAAAATTCACCCTAAGAACAGATCACAAGCCACTCCAATGGCTTCATTCTCTAAAAGAACCAAATGCTAAATTAATGAGATGGAAATTGTTAATGGAAGAGTATGATTACACCGTAGAATTCATAAAAGGTCGCTCAAATTGTGTTGCTGATTGTCTCTCACGGCCTTTCAATGTAAATATGATGGAAAGTAGTGATGAATTTACAGGTTTTGACGATTCAGAATTATTCCCAGGCTTTCCCGCGGAAAATAATGCGAACAATGCCAACGACAATGTCAATAACAATGATGAGTACGATGACATTGATATCAATGATCTGCTAAGATTCCATAACAATGAAGCTCCTCCGTCGGTAAATGAAAGTATATTGAATGATCTTGATGAACAATTAGGTAACAATTCGATAGTTAATGCAAATATTGATAATATTAATGAAAATGATGTGGAAACTGGCAACGAAAACCTTGTAAATAATACTAATAATGATAATGACAATGACTCACTAATGACACAACATTCTCAAGAAAGTTCAGATGATAGAATAGGTATAATGGACGAAAATAGTATCATAAACACTGAAGCAAACCAAATAGTTATTTCACGAGGTAAAGGAAAACCCCAATTCAAAAAGATCTTTAATAAAAACAGAATAATTTTCAAATACAGAGACGCACGTGACATTGGAAACAACGTAGAAGAAATACGAGAGTATTTGAAACCTGATACTGTGTACGGTATAGTATTTTCAAATAAAAGTCCATTGTTTGAAGCTCTAAAAACAGAAATTCTAAGTTCAATGACTAATGAAATTGTCAAAATAGTTCCCAACATAAAATTCCGAATCTACAAAAGAATAAACGCCGACATAACTGATGTAGATGAACAAACAATGATAATAGCTCGATGTCATGAAGACAAAAACTTCCACAGAGGAATTAACGAGAATTATAAACAAATACGTAAAAACTACTATTGGCCCGCAATGCACAAAGACGTAACAGAATTTGTAAATAAATGTGAAATCTGTTTGAAAACCAAGTATGAAAGAAACCCAATTAAAACTAAATTCAAAGTAACTCCCACACCTACTAAACCTTTCGAAAAACTTCAGATTGACACTTTCACGTATAATAATATTAAAATCCTCACAATTGTCGATTCGTTTTCTAAAAGACTTTCCGCCTACACATTGAAATCAGCTAACAGTATCGAAATAATAAAAAATCTAAACAACTATCTTTCAGTTTTCCCAATTCCAAAATGCATTCAACCGATAACGGATTAGAATTCAACAATGCACTATACAAACAATTCACTGAAATAAATGGTATTGAAACTTACTTCACCACACCTTATCATCCCCAATCTCAAGGACTAATAGAAAGAACACACTCCACAATTATTGAAATTCTACAAGGACTCGAAATTAAATTCCCAAAATATAGTGTTGAACAAAAACTTCGATTAGCTTTGCGAACCTATAACAATTCGATAAAAGATCAATTCAACTTAAGCCCAAATGAACTAACTTTCGGAATTCAGAATTATTTACCAAATAATCAAGATCAGGATAATCCCGCAGTAATCACTGAAGAACTTGCTAATCAATACTTCAAAGAAATACAAGCGTTGAATGATGCCGTTTACAAGAAAATAATCGAGGAAAAAGAAAAACGAACAGAAAAATGTAACAAAAATAGAGAGGAACCACCTGAAATACCAGATAGGATATTCATCAAAAACCCGAAATTTCACAAAAATGTTCCAAGGTATAGCACAGCTACTAAGGAAGGTGATAGGTTTAAATTGAAAAGAAATTTAATCAAAATCCACCCTAACAGAATGAAAAGGCCTCGTAAAAAAGTAAAAGATAATCTAATTGTTGCAGATGAAGGCAATGACCATCCTTCTGTTGTTCCTGATCCCAGCAACGTTGACGTACAGACTGACAGACTTGACAAAGACAGCAGGAATAATTCCGATTAAAATAGGACAATCTATGCTCATTAACGACACATACAAAGTTATCCATTTTACTAACGTGACTGACCTTAAAATACAATCTTTGAAATTACAGACTCATATTAATAATCTGCAAGTCGCTTACATATCCTCTGACATTATTGAATCTTTGAAGAAAATTTCACTCAACCAATATTTTAAATTAGAAATGATTTCTGAAAATAAAAATAAAAAGGTAAAACGTGGACTAATGAACGGATTAGGAAACGCCATATCATGGTTGACAGGACTTATGACTGCTGACGACAAAGTACACCTCGACAAAGTTATTGATAAAATAGAAAATAATGAATTACATCTTGTTAAAAATGAAGAACATAATTTCGAAATGAACCATGAGTTAATTAAGAAATTTAATTTCGATGTTGAGCATATTAATTCAAATAATAAAGCATTAGAAAATATTACTAACGAAACTGCCAATATTGTCGAAAATATGCAAGCTGTTGACTTAATTACTTTGACTATACAATTGTTGGATGATGAAATAAATGATGTTGTTAACTCGTTGATGTATTGCAAAGAAGGGAAACTTCATCCATCAATTTTGAGCTTTGATGATTTTCGTAGGTTAATTAATTATAAGAATTATTCATTAGCTAGTAGAGATTCCAGTATTTTATGGGAAATTAGTAATAGCACTTGTATTTTATCGAAATCTGTTATAACTTACATTATCCATTTACCGAAATTAAACGATTTATTTGAAAAATATGACCTTCTGTCTTATCCTGTTGAAATGGAATCAAATGTTCACACCATGAAATTCTAACTAATTCACCACCCATTAATCTTTTGGAACAAAACAGTTTCTAGCATGTTGAAAATTTCATGTTTTCTGCACGAAATGTCTCGACATTGACGAAAATAAAAATAACAATAGGTTGGATAATAATGAACCAGAGACCAATAGGAAGGAGACATTCTCCCCGTTATTTTTATAAAAAATTCTCATGCATTACGACGCCCCATGATTCTTAGAGAAGTGATATTCAAAAGAAGAGAAATTTCGCGTTGTTTCCAATTTCATAAAAAAAAGTTAAATTTCCTTTTAATTATTCAATCCTGAATTATTAGTTTTAGCACTACTGGGGTATCGGGGGATATTATTTTACATTCAGTTCTGAAGTTAAAATTGAAATTCGAGAAAGTTGCTATTTTGCCAAATTTTGCAATTTGGCAACCCTGTAATTTCTTCAGATGGAGAGCCATGTTTCAACTTATTTCACACAGACTATTATTTGTAATTAGTGAAAAAATTCAAACAAGTGAATCAGTTCCATGATGTAGAATTCCTTTAATCTAGAGGATAAGCCGCCAAAGTTTCAGGGCTTTTGAAAGTAGGGTTTCCTAAGGACATAGTATAAAATGCTTTTTGAGTGAAGTTAATACGGTTGGTGAAATCTAGTGCGCATAATATTAATACTTCAATTAAAACAAAGTCTCTTCTCAAGAAAGACTATTGGATAAAAGGCAGAAATAAGACTGCTAACTAAAATAATCGTTCCTAAAAATGATCCTTAACTTATATTATAGATTTTCAAATAAATTGTTTAATCTAATACAATAAACTTTAATTAGTAATAAAAATATAATAAAATTCATACCAGTTGTACTGGTGACTTCTGAGTTTTCTTTTTATCTTTATCTTCACTGGACATCATTTCAGTGTATTCGAATAACTCTTTAATCAACTCTTTCACTTCTCTTCGAGAAACCTTGACTCCTCTATCATGACGTAGTTCTTCCATATCCTCTGAAATCATGAGTGGTTTTATAAGTTATTAATTTCACAAAATGGAATCAACCGTTAACAAAAGCAAACTATATTATTTATAAGTAATGCGATATAAATTTTGATATAGAAATAATAAGATCCGAGAATTTCCAAGAAATTCAAAGAGTAAACTCAACGATCATATATGCTAGTAATCAAAAAATTCTATGTCATAAAGTAATACAAGTGAAGAAAGCATGAACAGTCGCATTAATAGTAATTTTGACATCAGACCAATTTAATTAAATTGTTATACGGAACTAGGTTTTCCAGGATTAAATAGTGGAGATTATAATGTTAATATTGAATAATTTTATTCTTATAGTCACTGAATTTGTAGTAATTTTTAAACAATACTGTGAGCATGCATCTCTGTACTACAACTAATGTTTTATGAGCAGCAAAATAGAATAAGCATACATGAGTAGTGAGTTTGTCACAATGTTGGAAGAAATTCCTTAGCGAAGACTAACCGCGCGGCTCGAGCCGCTGGATAGTCTGCTAGCGGCTGGAACACATAACCTATGAACTCTTTAGATTCAACGATTGATTAGATTTGAAGATTCATTCGATTTTCATGTTGTATAAGCATTATGGCAGAAGATGAATTAGAGATATAGATCTTAATAGAAGAGATATTGTTGGCCTCTGAAAATATTTTAAACTGTCTTGAAAACAGTCCATGCTTTGAGCCGTTGCGGCTGTATCGACGCGGCTCGAGCCGCCTCACTAGACATGTGGCTAGAATCGTAGATTCGTCGCAATTGCACCTTTGGGACGGAGTTTTGATCCGTTAGCAGCGCTTCCTTTTAAAACTCTGTGGAATTACTTTGATTAGGGGTTCGAAAATGTATGTGTTCAAATGACGAGACTACCGCCTCATAGCTTGAAGTAACATAACTAACAAACCGACACGGCGTGCCCTATCCCGTGAAAATCTAATTGTGTGTGCTTCATCTAAGGAAGCATGGATGGTGACTAAATTTAGAAACTCAAAGAGAGTAAACTTTTACTAGAACTATAAGACTGCTTCAAGTTATGAATTTGCGTTGACTTTACCCGTTAATGTATCTTCATCAGCAAGAACGTTGTACTCAGGATCCGCTTCAACATCATCCACGGTTTCATTCATATCTGGCAAAGTATCTACAAAAAATGGAAATCATGACTTGAGAATTGAATGAATCATACTATTGTACATCTAGAGTGGATAATATAGAACTTGAAAAGTTAGTAATTGCTGATAAAAACTATATACTTCTCTTTCCGCTTTGTAGTTTAAATAATAATAATAATAATACTGAGGGTGATGCCCACATAAGCTCTTAGGCTTTTGCGCGGGTAATGAGTGAGAGGATTGATGATTAGAAATTACTTCTTTTTAGGTGGTCGGGACCGAGGTGGTCGTCTCCTCCAAAAGACGGTGCGGCTGTGATAGTGCTGTGGTCAAAAACGTTTTGCCCGGTCGAGATTCAAACTCGGGTTCTCTTGATTATTAGATCGGCGCGTTATCACTTACTCCAACGAGCCACCCATAAAATATCATAACATACTTTAATAATAACTTTTATGAAAGTAAACATATTTTAGTCTAATTACCATAACAAACTTTAATAATAACTTCAACTTTTTATAATAGTTTTTACTGAGATTCAAACCAATATCTTTAAAAGAGTTTGCAGCTAGAGCAAAATTATTATGGTTATAAACATACGAAATTATTTATTTATTCATTTGCATTAACCAATGCACAAATCAAATACATGATTGGAAAAGGACCAACAGGCCTAGTCAAAAACTGTTCCCTTTCCGAATTTTGATAGTTGTAAGCCAATGATAGTAGTATTATTTGATAGGTTTCAAGAGATTTCAAAAACTGCCTAGAAGTCAGATAGTAGTATACTAGCTATGAAGTGGATTTAGTCCAAATTAAACTAAACTCACCTAGAGGTTGCGTAAATTCTTTCAAAAAATTAGTCCAATCATCATTATCACAATTGAAGTCGTACATATCACAGGTAATATCTGGTGGAATGAAAGCTTGCTCAATTTCTTCCAATGGAGTTTCACTCAAGCAGAGTTTTGATCTAGTTCTTTGTCCAATGCTTTCTCTCTGAAAACATGAAAATATATAATCAAGAAATAGTTTGTGAGCTTACCATAAAAGTAGAGTGAAATTTATTGAAGTAATCCATAAAACTCATGTTTACAATACTGCTCATTTTGCAATCTTGAATATGAAATTAGTATTGTTAATTTCATATCCTCTTGAGGTCTGTCGTTAACAAGTTGTTTTTGAGAAAATAGAAAAGAATCAAACTACATAGTTTAAAATTAAACATATTTGAGTATTTCCTTTAAACATAAATTTAAACAAAAGGAATCGGTAATGATTAAGATTTATTGAGAAATATCTTTTGATAGCCTATCTTCAATTATTCAGTTAATTTTAGTGGTGTTTTAATATTATTTTTATACTTTTGAGACTCTAGGCTAATAGGCTTGTACTTAGCGAACGCACACAGCAGCAGACAGATTGGGTTGGTCTAGTGGTAAGGAGTGTTACAACTTTGGTCTGCTAGCACCGCCTGGTTTGTGGGTTCAAAATACCGCCGGTGGCATAGACATTTGATCATCTCATCAAATCACCAACGCATTTTCGATTACCCACACACAAGCAAAAAGCTCATGTTAGCATCATCCGCAATAAAAAAAGATAGAGAAGAAAATCATACGTCTGTTTGCAGACGTGAGCAGACATATGCAGAAAGACCAATATCTGTGTGCGTTGCAGCAATGAAACCTCTGTGGAGGGAGTTTTCCTCCGCCTATCTGTTGCTGTGTGGGTTCGAATCCAACCCAGTGCAAGGTATTCATGTCATAATCTAATATCATTATCTTAGTATATTAAATAAGAGAGAAGCTCATGAGGACATTCAGGAAAGACTATTAGTTTATAAGTTTATCTGTCTGATGTAGAATGCTTAATTTTTGTAATCAGTGATCTTGAATCAGGTGATAGAAAAGTTTCTACATGCCTCAAGAACAAGGTTTTATATTCCCATGAAATTCTAACTAATTCACCACCCATTAATCTTTTGGAACAAAACAGTTTCTAGCATGTTGAAAATTTCATGTTTTCTGCACGAAATGTCTCGACATTGACGAAAATAAAAATAACAGTAGGTTGGATAATAATGAACCAGAGACCAATAGGAAGGAGACATTCTCCCCGTTATTTTTATAAAAAATTCTCATGCATTACGACGCCCCATGATTCTTAGAGAAGTGATATTCAAAAGAAGAGAAATTTCGCGTTGTTTCCAATTTCATAAAAAAAAAGTTAAATTTCCTTTTAATTATTCAATCCTGAATTATTAGTTTTAGCACTACTGGGGTATCGGGGGATATTATTTTACATCCAGTTCTGAAGTTAAAATTGAAATTCGAGAAAGTTGCTATTTTGCCAAATTTTGCAATTTGGCAACCCTGTAATTTCTTCAGATGGAGAGCCATGTTTCAACTTATTTCACACAGACTATTATTTGTAATTAGTGAAAAAATTCCAACAAGTGAATCAGTTCCATGATGTAGAATTCCTTTAATCTAGAGGATGAGCCGCCAAAGTTTCAGGGCTTTTGAAAGTAGGGTTTCCTAAGGACATAGTATAAAATGCTTTTTGAGTGAAGTTAATACGGTTGGTGAAATCTAGTGCGCATAATATTAATACTTCAATTAAAACAAAGTCTCTTCTCAAGAAAAACTATTGGATAAAAGGCAGAAATAAGACTGCTAACTAAAATAATCGTTCCTAAAAATGATCCTTAACTTATATTATAGATTTTCAAATAAATTGTTTAATCTAATACAATAAACTTTAATTAGTAATAAAAATATAATAAAATTCATACCAGTTGTACTGGTGACTTCTGAGTTTTCTTTTTATCTTTATCTTCACTGGACATCATTTCAGTGTATTCGAATAACTCTTTAATCAACTCTTTCACTTCTCTTCGAGAAACCTTGACTCCTCTATCATGACGTAGTTCTTCCATATCCTCTGAAATCATGAGTGGATTTATAAGTTATTAATTTCACAAAATGGAATCAACCGTTAACAAAAGCAAACTATATTATTTATAAGTAATGCGATATAAATTTTGATATAGAAATAATAAGATCCGAGAATTTCCAAGAAATTCAAAGAGTAAACTCAACGATCATATATGCTAGTAATCAAAAAATTCTATGTCATAAAGTAATACAAGTGAAGAAAGCATGAACAGTCGCATTAATAGTAATGTTGACATCAGACCAATTTAATTAAATTGTTATACGGAACTAGGTTTTCCAGGATTAAATAGTGGAGATTATAATGTTATATTGAATAATTTGATTCTTATAGTCACTGAATTTGTAGTAATTTTAAAACAATACTGTGAGCGTGCATCTCTGTACTACAACTAATGTTTTATGAGCAGCAAAATAGAATAAACATACAAGAGTAGTGAGTTTGTCACAATGTTGGAAGAAATTCCTTAGCGAAGACTAACCGCGCGGCTCGAGCCGCTGGATAGTCTGCTAGCGGCTGGAACACATAACCTATGAACTCATTAGATTCAACGATTGATTAGATTTGAAGATTCATTCGATTTTCATTTTGTATAAGCATTATGGCAGCAGATGAATTAGAGATATAGATCTTAATAGAAGAGATATTGTTGGCCTCTGAAAATATTTTAAACTGTCTTGAAAACAGTCCATGCTTTGAGCCGTTGCGGCTGTATCGACGCGGCTCGAGCCGCCTCACTAGACATGTGGCTAGAATCGTAGATTCGTCGCAATTGCACCTTTGGGACGGAGTTTTGATCCGTTAGCAGCGCTTCCTTTTAAAACTCTGTGGAATTACTTTGATTAGGGGTTCGAAAATGTATGTGTTCAAATGACGAGACTACCGCCTCATAGCTTGAAGTAACATAACTAACAAACCGACACGGCGTGCCCTATCCCGTGAAAATCTAATTGTGTGTGCTTCATCTAAGGAAGCATGGATGGTGACTAAATTTAGAAACTCAAAGAGAGTAAACTTTTACTAGAACTATAAGACTGCTTCAAGTTATGAATTTGCGTTGACTTTACCCGTTAATGTATCTTCATCAGCAAGAACGTTGTACTCAGGATCCGCTTCAACATCATCCACGGTTTCATTCATATCTGGCAAAGTATCTACAAAAAATGGAAATCATGACTTGAGAATTGAATGAATCATACTATTGTACATCTAGAGTGGATAATATAGAACTTGAAAAGTTAGTAATTGCTGATAAAAACTATATACTTCTCTTTCCGCTTTGTAGTTTAAATAATAATAATAATAATACTGAGGGTGATGCCCACATAAGCTCTTAGGCTTTTGCGCGGGTAATGAGTGAGAGGATTGATGATTAGAAATTACTTCTTTTTAGGTGGTCGGGACCGAGGTGGTCGTCTCCTCCAAAAGACGGTGCGGCTGTGATAGTGCTGTGGTCAAAAACGTTTTGCCCCGGTCGAGATTCAAACTCGGGTTCTCTTGATTATTAGATCGGCGCGTTATCACTTACTCCAACGAGCCACCCATAAAATATCATAACATACTTTAATAATAACTTTTATGAAAGTAAACATATTTTAGTCTAATTACCATAACAAACTTTAATAATAACTTCAACTTTTTATAATAGTTTTTACTGAGATTCAAACCAATATCTTTAAAAGAGTTTGCAGCTAGAGCAAAATTATTATGGTTATAAACATACGAAATTATTTATTTATTCATTTGCATTAACCAATGCACAAATCAAATACATGATTGGAAAAGGACCAACAGGCCTAGCCAAAAACTGTTCCCTTTCCGAATTTTGATAGTTGTAAGCCAATGATAGTAGTATTATTTGATAGGTTTCAAGAGATTTCAAAAACTGCCTAGAAGTCAGATAGTAGTATACTAGCTATGAAGTGGATTTAGTCCAAATTAAACTAAACTCACCTAGAGGTTGCGTAAATTCTTTCAAAAAATTAGTCCAATCATCATTATCACAATTGAAGTCGTACATATCACAGGTAATATCTGGTGGAATGAAAGCTTGCTCAATTTCTTCCAATGGAGTTTCACTCAAGCAGAGTTTTGATCTAGTTCTTTGTCCAATGCTTTCTCTCTGAAAACATGAAAATATATAATCAAGAAATAGTTTGTGAGCTTACCATAAAAGTAGAGTGAAATTTATTGAAGTAATCCATAAAACTCATGTTTACAATACTGCTCATTTTGCAATCTTGAATATGAAATTAGTATTGTTAATTTCATATCCTCTTGAGGTCTGTCGTTAACAAGTTGTTTTTGAGAAAATAGAAAAGAATCAAACTACATAGTTTAAAATTAAACATATTTGAGTATTTCCTTTAAACATAAATTTAAACAAAAGGAATCGGTAATGATTAAGATTTATTGAGAAATATCTTTTGATAGCCTATCTTCAATTATTCAGTTAATTTTAGTGGTGTTTTAATATTATTTTTATACTTTTGAGACTCTAGGCTAATAGGCTTGTACTTAGCGAACGCACACAGCAGCAGACAGATTGGGTTGGTCTAGTGGTAAGGAGTGTTACAACTTTGGTCTGCTAGCACCGCCTGGTTTGTGGGTTCAAAATACCGCCGGTGGCATAGACATTTGATCATCTCATCAAATCACCAACGCATTTTCGATTACCCACACACAAGCAAAAAGCTCATGTTAGCATCATCCGCAATAAAAAAAGATAGAGAAGAAAATCATACGTCTGTTTGCAGACGTGAGCAGACATATGCAGAAAGACCAATATCTGTGTGCGTTGCAGCAATGAAACCTCTGTGGAGGGAGTTTTCCTCCGCCTATCTGTTGCTGTGTGCGTTCGTTTCAACGCGTTTTACGCGTGCTGAATGTCTATGTTCTGCAAACGTCGACAATAGGTTATAAAACAAAGCCACAGAATACTTTTTGTAGGACATTCATCCAAGCATATTCTGAAGGCCTGTCCGTCAGAACTCAGAATTTTTTGGCTCATCACTTTAAATTTTCGTTGAAGTATGTCAAGTTATTTACATACAAAGTCAGGATAAATTTCTTTAAGTCTGTTCGGTACACCTATTTATTTATTTTTAAATTGGATAATCTTTTCCAATATAATTGTTAAGATCATTATAAGAGTGAGAAAAAGTGGCAACTGACATTTTTAATTGGTCTAATAAGCGAGTTATGGGTTGTTGAAGTGCTAAACTCCGTTTCCTTTCAGGATCATAAACAGTTTCAAATTTTCCATTGTAGTTTTTTTCAGTATATTTAGTATATCATTGGCTTTGTTCTAATATGCGTTTTTTCGCGATTAATGCCAAAATAAACAAGTTATCGAATTTACAAAAAATGCTACTTTTTTAATTATGAACGATATGGGGAATAATATGTTTTAGTTTGGACATACATTTTTTGAAGTTTTAAGAAAAGTTATAATAATATAGTCGAAACCGTTTATGATCTGGAAAGAAAACGGAATATGGAAAGTTAGACTTCATCAATCCCCACAACTCGCTTATTAGACAACTTAAAAATTTCAGTTGCCACTTTTTCTCACTTATACAATTATAATCTTAACAATGATCTTAACAATTATATTGAAAAAGATTATCCAATTTAAGTACGGTAATAAATAAATAGGGGTGCAGAACAGCGTTAAGAATCTACATTACATTAATCTTTACAACTAATTGACTAACCACTAAATCATCAATAAAAGATGGCGAGTGTGGTTCCTCATCAGTAGGCGTTTCAGGAGGAAGATCGAAAGTGATTCTCTTTCTTTTGGGTTGGCTTTCATCTTCACAGATCGTATCCTCCAAACCTAACTCTTCATTGTCAAATATTTCGTCATCTTTGTCAGGATGGTTCAAATCCTCAAGAACTGAAGTTGTAGTTGATTTGTTAATATCATCATCGTCACTCTAAAAAAAAACAAGAAAAGATTTTGTGTTGAATAGATACCTACACCAGCTAGATTCTGTATTATTCAACACATAACTTCAAAATATAGCATTATATTTATTGCGTACTGGAATACGTGGTATGTTGTACTTCAATCATGACTGAAGCCGTGTCCACACTGAACAATGTTCGACATACAGGTTCGGCAAACATGTTTGTTGAGGAGCTCAGGGACAAACATTTCAAAAAGTTTGGACAATCATTGTTTGTCAAATAAAAAAATACTGTTTTTCCAAACATTTTCAGTGTTTACAGCGGTAAAACATAAAAACTGTTCTTCCCAATTACAAATATTTTGTTTGGTGACGCGTCCACACTGGCCACGGGCAAACATAATAAAATTTGCCCAAACTTTTTCAAAAAACATTTTTGTAAAAAATTTGTTCAGTGTGGACATGGCTTAAGAGGTAACGTTCTCATATTAAAACAAATGTATTTTATATTGGCTATTAAAATAAAACAGTATATCAGAGTAATAAGATTCCGATTAACTCTCGACTATAGTGAGGTCCACGTTATAATGACAGTATTTGATTAACATTGGTGTTGCTATAAGGTCTATCATTCGACAAAACAAATAGCACAATCCTTTCTTAGCTCCGCAATGTTTCCAAGTCCGTTTTTGAAGATGTAGAAATGTAATTAATCAAGGCAGACAAACGACAACGCTTTTCTCCTATCTTTCTCCACTGCCATTATAACGTGGACCTCACTATAGTGTCGTACGGTTTCGGTATGACCAAAATAAGAGAAATATTTTTACTGTGAAACATTACTATTAACTTACTATTAACATTACTATTAATCATAAACGGCAGCGATGGATTATTGATTCGTAGTCTACTGAATTGCAGTCATTATTTAACATTATTAAAACTATGAATAAATGTTTCCAACCGACTGGTTGGAGCACTTTTGAGTCGATTGAAAAATAATCTAACTTGAAAGGTCTCCTGTTAACGGGAAAAACTTATAGTTCAATCAAGTCACTAACCCAAGGCAATATAAATTAGATTAGATTACATATAATTTTATGAAAAAAAATACTGTAATAATATACCGGTTCATCTTCACTTGGACGATATTCCTCATCTGAAGAATCCTCGGGGTATTCTTTTTCCATGAGGATTTTTGACTTGCAAGGTGTTTGTTTTGATGGAACTTCGTGCAAAGGCCAAACAACTGACAAGGCTTGCTTCTCCATAAGTTCTCTGTGTAACAATTAAAAATAAATAGTTTCATTGAATCTTGTATTAACATATGACCAACGATTTATCAAACAACTCCATATGATTTTTTAAGAGTGAAATGGAAAATATAATATCTACTCAAATGAAATTTAATATAGCTTAATTGTAGCTTTGTTGTGATTTGATAAAATGAGGAATCGTAAAGAAAAAAAAATCTTTCCTTATTGAGATTGTAATTTAAACTGATAAATTTGTTTTGATTATATAATAATATATAATTTTTTTAACAGTGAATCCGGTATCTGAATAAAAGACTGCCGATGTGCTTGGTGTACAATAAAAAGTAAATTCGTATGACTTTTGTTGGTGGGGAGTCCCTTGCGGGAAGGTCCCACCGCCTGAATATATTATAATTTAAGCCGTCAATGGGCCTTACGACTGTCATACTTCAGCCGGGACCGACAGTTTAACTTGCCCATCCGATAACACGGGAGTGATCTGGTTAAAAAACGTTTGATATTGAGGGTTTGAACCCGGGATCTCTATGCTGCTACGCAGGCACTCTATCCACTAGACCACGGATCACTCCACTGTACAATGTAAGTTTACTTCAGGTCCACATGACATGATAAAATACTATAGTGAGGTCCACGTTATAATGGCAGTGGAGAAAGATAGGAGAATAAAGTAGCCGATCTGTCTTGTCAATGCCTTCTATAGATGTTATCTGATACAGGTTTATTGATTAACAGTTCATTCTCGTTTTAAATAATCAAATAAATTCTATTAAGCAAGAAATTATATTTTTCAATAATTTCCATAATTAAAATGAAATATTTTGTTAAATATTAATTCTAAATTGTTAAAAGACGATCTGGCAACAGAGCAAAGCGAGAAAGAAATAGCGCTATTAGCTTTGTTGAATGACAAGGTCTATAAATACAGGTCATGACACTCATGTTCCTTATGGAGCGGCTATTTTATGGGGTCTTCATGGAGGTACATTTGAAAATCCAATCTAATTCAATTTGCTCGTAACAAAATTGTGTATTTTAAAAACAATATTCTAGTTCAGATAATATGTGAATTCAGGTTTTCAAATTTTAATAATGAAATTTCAATAATAAATGCTTCAATTATCCATTTATTTATTATTAAAAATTGTTATTATTCTTGTAACTCAAGGATTATGATTCAAAAGGCATTGGGACAAGACAGAAATATGCGAGACCAATTTCAAAAAGAGTTTCAAGTTCCCGATCAATTAAATCTAAAAATCAACAATTCAGTTCCTAGTTGGAATCTAAATATTATTATATTCTGTCGGAACAATTTATTTTACAATTCAAAGCCAAGCAATATCTCTTGAACGATATTACAAAATAACACACATCATGTTGTTCAATCCATAATATTGGTAACACCTGATAAATTTGAAAATTGGTGAACTAGGACCCCATAAAATGGCGATTTTGCAATGCATTACGGGATTGTGTCATGACCTGTATTTATAGACCTTGTTGAATGATAGACAAGGATAGCAATATCATTGCTAATCAAACACTGCCATTATAACGTGGACCTCACTATAGCAATTAACTATTGCCAAGAAAACTTATCTTTATTGTTTACAAGAACACAAAGAGAAAAACTATCTGAATTGGAAAGCATCATTTTAGGAAATTTCACACCAATAAACGGCATTGGAGACTAAACTGTTAATAAAAGTGTTCTCATAATTTTGTTTTATTTTTATCAAAATTATGGAGAGAAACAGTTTTGTTGGGTTTATCCTGTTAATTTTCTCCAAATCATTAATTTGATTTTGTGATTGTGGAATGTAATAAATAAATGTATTTTTAAATGTTATGTTATGTAGTCTCGAATATTTTGCAGAATCCCTGTCCATTTTTCATCTGATTTGCTTAAGACCTATAAAGAAAAAAGTTGTCCACGCAAAAAAATATTGCATCCTAAAGATGGAAACTATATCTGGAATGAATTCTCCAATATTGATTTTGAATGGAAATTCTTGGAATGGTCACAGCCAAAAAAATCATTCGTGATCGAACGAGAAACTAGTTGCGGTTATTACACCGTGATAGAAACCTATCGAGCAAGATCATTTTAATCAATTTGGACATCTACCACAATATTATCTTTACTGATACAAAAATGTATTACTAATGTTAAGTGAGCTATGTTCAAGGATGTGCAGCCTTAAACTAATACTGATAGCCCAAATGTGTGACAAACAATGTTTTAGGTAACTATTTATTTAAATACAGTACATACCTTGCTTTAGCTCTTGTCAATTTTGGTTCATATGGAACTTCAATCTTTTTGTCATCCATCGATTGTCTAACCATTGAGATTACGTCCTTATTCATGATCACATCCTGTTCAAAAAATATAGATTTACAATAAGAAATGAGAATGGTTTGAACGACTAGTCAACTAGTCACCTAAGTAACTCAATTCGGAAAAGCTGCATATCAAAGAAGAACTAATGAAATTGTCCCGATTCAGTCAGAAAAGGCTAAAAAATCTCAAAAGAAATATGTTTTACTATTCAGCCTACCAGTACTACTAGAAATATTACTGGAGTAATGTTCAGAAATAAAAATAAAATTATTAAAGTGGAAGAGTAAACAATGTTTAGTATTAATAAAATGAAAACAATATAAAAACTTGTAGTACCCTTTTATTAAAAACGTTGAAATATTTTAACGTTTTTAATAAAAGGGTTCTACAAGTTTTTATTAATTTGAATAAAGTAGCCCATATAAGTGAAGTGATTTCAATGTTTAGTATTGTTTGAAAGGGAAAAAGAACTTGAATAATCAATAAATTTGCAAATTCTTATAAACTTACCCTTATTATTTTCTTGATATTTATTACTGTTAGCTTGGATTTTTCAGCTTTTAGATCAAGTTGCCTCTCAATCTCACCTTCGACTTGATCCAAAACGTTAGGAATTTTTGAATTTGGAGAGAATAATCCTTTCGAGTCTGGAGTTGAAGCAACACTGGAATCAAATTGAAAAGAATTATTGATAACAGCACAATACATTTTGAAAACGGAGTCTAGTCCACTGTTGATCCAGTCGCTGACCCAGCCTAGTAACGTTTAGTCCACATCCAGGCCAGCGCTGGCAAATCACCCATTCAAAATCACCACTGGAGCTGGTCGTCATTGGTCTTTATTGGACCAACATGTGGATGCGGCTTCAAAGTTTCGGGTGTTCAAATCTAGCAAATATCGTAAAGGAAAGGCAAGGAGACATTATTTGTCTAATTATTTACCTTCATTCTTCTTTCATTGTCTATATTCAGTGAAATATTTAAGCAACGCCCTCGCTTACACTAGAAATGTTATTAAATTGTTGTACAGCTTAAACTTAAAATAGTCTATTATAATAATGCTCTAGATACTGTAAAATATATCGTTTACAGTACTGTATTCAAGGTAATAAAATACAATCACGTCTTTCTGAAGTTTAAGATCCTATCCAGGAAGATTTTCTTACTTCTATTTACTTTTCTTTCTATCTCATTACTGGCAACATTAAAATTCATATTGCGAATACCTTATATGAACATGCAAATTGTGATATAAAAACTTTGTGATGTTACAAATTTTCTCTAAATAAAAAAATCTTATCTCTGATTCGATATTGAAAACCATGAGCCTACGTTAAGACCCGTATATAAAAGATAATTACAATTTAGTTTGTAAGTTTTATATCTATCAGTCTAAAACTGGAATCATTGTTTCTAATTCTGAGAAAGCTTTTGAATTTATATTAGATGATTGTGTCCAACGTATTTGTAACTTTAATTATGTTTAATCTATGTTTGATTGTTTGTTCTGATGTAATCTGAATTTTTCGAATCTTTGAAAGTCATGAAATTATAATTTGATTTGCTCTAAACTGGAGTTTTTATTCAGAAACAGTGAACCCATTCATAATTTCTGCCAAGATATTGCTGAAAGGAACCGATAGCTTTCCTTTAGGTGATAGGTGAAAACTATCAAACATTTTGGTGAAAAATGGTAGCATGGCAAATTAATGGTACCCTGTGGTGGGACCAAATTACAAAATATTATGTCCCAAGTGGTAGGCCTACATTCTGGTGAGAACTTTACCAAACATAAAATCCCTAGTTATAGAGATTATGAATAAGATAATATCTTGATGTAGGTATTATGAATGGTAAAATACTGCTGAATAAGAGGTCGATTCGAGAGCAATCAAATTCTAATGAGTAGATACTTTTTATGCAGTAACAAGATGGAAAACATTAGAATTGATGATGAGTTAATAGAGCTTTTAAAACAAATGAGGCAAGAGCAAAATCAAATGAGACAAGACTTTCGTGATAGAATGAATCAGCAAAGTGCTAAGTTAGACCAAATGTTTAAAAAACAAAATGTTAGGTTTGATGAGAAAATTTCTAAATTTGACAGACAAGATGCTAGGGTTTAATGAGCAAAATGCTAAGATTGATAATTTGAAACAATATCAAAATGCTAGGTTTGATGATATGAAGCAAGAATTTGCTAACATCAGATTAGAACAGGTTAGTATAAACCTTCTATTGAAAGATACACACATGAAACATTGATAAATAATTGTGAAATTGAAGCAGGAATAACAGTAAATTGAAGCAGGATAGTAGTAGTGTTGACACACAAGATCAATTCATGCAAGTTTCTGATAAGGTAGGCATAGTTACTGTTTTTGAAAAAGTCAACCCTAGTGAGATAGTAGAATTGAGTAAAGAAGTGGGTAGGGAGATGTCTTCACTAAAAGTCAACTATCAAGAAAGTACTAATGCTATATTGAAGATTAGGAAAATTGTAAACAAATTGAAAGTTTCTATGAATCAAATTGCTACATCAAAGGTTAGGAAAACTGTAAACAAATTAAAAGTTTACATGAGTGTAGAGGTTAGGAAAAATGTAGGCAAAATAAATACTGCTTTGAGTCAAGTTGATGAATTCGATTTTCAACTAAGAATTGAGAAGGTGTATGCAATGCAATGCATTCTCAAGTGAACTTGACTGACTTTTGTGAGCAAAATGGCTTTGTTGAAACAAATGAACCCATGAACAAAATCATGAGTTTGATGAAACAAAGCGGGCGCAAAGTCACCAATAATTTGTTGGTATTCAAAGGTTGTTTCAAGCTGTATAGGCCTACTGATATGAGGAGAGTAAATCACATGATAAAAAGGTATTTCCCAGTAACATATTATAATTAGGAATCCTGTGTTATGCCGGGATTCAGAATAGCATAGTTGCCACCCTGCGTATGGTAAAAGTCCATAATTGTGTCTTTTTTTCTATAGCCTATTTTCTTGGCCCTAAATCTTTTCCAATTTCAATTCTTTCCTGTCTTTGTGTATTATTCAGTAAATTTTCTTCTATGATGCATATCTTAACCAATCTTGTCAATAGTCATTCAAATTTGTGAGTTTTAAGTATTCTTCTGAAATAATGTTGGAAGTTGAAATAGTAGCTTATTTTCCTAATCTTTAAATTGTTGATAAAACTTAGCTTTTCTAGAATTTATCTGCAGTATTATAGTGTAAATAATTGTGTGTTTGCAATATATTTTTTTATCATGTATTACTTATTTGAATTATGTCTATTTTAACCTTACAGTTGTGTTGTGAGTGATGTGGTACTTTTCCATAATGAAAATACAAATTTGAAATTGTCAACCACTTTCACTAAAAAGTGGCTGACAATTTCAAAATTTGTGTTTTCATTATGTCTATTTTGTTGTGTATCATATTAGGTGACTAGTTTTTTAGAGCAAATTATGTCCCCATTCCTCCTCATCTTTCATTGCATATCATGCCATAAGCCATATGTAATTTGGTTATAGTTTTCTTCTGGGCTTTTAACCCATTTTGCATTTTGATTTTATTTTGCTGTCCAATACTTTTGGATCTTTGGTGGACAAGTAGATGTGATTCTTTTAGAGGTGTGGGCATGAACCGTATATGGCTGGACTCGATTATCTGACCTACTTGTTAGTGATATAAAAACCATAAGACTGCAACATCAAATATTTATCAATTTATTGCATAATTTTGATTTTGTGGTCCTATACTAGAGTCTGCTATCACATTACCTTACAGACATCTAGGAACTCTCCACCCAGTCACAATAGTAAAAATCTGGTGTGGTACCTACACTCACACAACTTTCCTTGCTCATTGAACTGTAAGCCTCATTCTTAAACGAGAATAATTTAGGGGAATAACATAATGACGATTGGCGGCAACATATTTGAAACTACGATCAGACTACTGTATCTATATATATATATATTATATATATATATATATATATATATATATATATATATATATATATATATATATATATATAAAAGCGAAATGGCACTCACTGATTGACTGACTCACTCACTCACTTACTCACTCGCAGAACTAAAAATCTACCGGACCAAAAACGTTCAAATTTGGTAGGTATGTTCTGTTGGCCCTTTAGAGGCACACTAAGAGATCTTTTGGCATTATTTTAACTCTAAGGGTGGTTTTTAAGGGTTTAAAGTTCGTCTTTTAGCATGTATATTCTTCTTATTCTATTAATTATAATTGAAAAATGTCCATACCATATGTTAATATAGAACTATAATCTAGAGAGAGTACATCTTAGAAACAGTTGTTAAGTGGTAACTAAATTAATAATTTTGTCAGGTTGGCACCCTTTCGGTCATGCTTTTTTTGTATTAGTAGAAAAAATCTGAAATTTGGTACTCTAATTATATTATTTTTTTAATGATTTTTGAAAGTCTCATAACATTTTTTAACTAATAGTTATGGAAATATAACATGGTCGTTAAAACGGCCAAAATTACTTAAAGGTAAGAAATAATTAGTCTTTTCCATAAATTGCACAAATGTTATTATTGGTGGAAATAATCATCATTTACGAATTCTCATCATTTAATAATAAATAATAGTTCTTTTCTATTGATAATAATTATCAATAATAATTATTATTTCAACTGCAAGAAATGAGAAAAGTAGCAAATATACATTATAAAATTCGAATTTTGAGGTTAAATGATTACCGTTCGATATTCATATAAATAGAAATAATAATAAACATAACAATACTACAATAAATATTCACTGTTGTCTATGTTATTTTTATAAATATTTCTCAGTTTACATTGAGCATTTTTCTCGGTAATTTGAGCAAAAGTCTAAATTTCTGAATCGTGTTTCAGTAATTTTTAGCTGGATGAAACAAACTTAGGTACGATTCTTCCCGCTAGGTCGCGCGCTTGTCGGTTCAGCCATCTTGTTGTGTTCAGCCATTTTGCAGCTCGGTTCAGCCAAGAAGCTGCTGGCGTGTATGTTGAATGTGAATTTTTTGTTCTATCTGTATTTTTTCTGATTCTTGAATGAATAAAAATGAGAATTTTGGCTGAGAATTTTCAACTTCAATTGGATTATTAATTTTTAAATGTATTAAGATTGTTATTAATAACAGCATCACACACACAAACATTTGATGGATTTCAGCCATCATTTTACCTATAATTATTCATTTTTCATATTCAATGGTAACTGTAGGAAAAGTTTAATGTGAAATACGTGAGCAAAGTTCCTCTGCTGCACTCAAGAAGCCATTCCGCCCTCGCCTACGGCTCGGGCGTAAACGTTTCTTTCGGTGCAGCAAACTGTCACTTTGCGCACTAGTTGCACAAATAACTATTTTCATCATGTATTACTTATTTGAATTATGTCTATTTTAACCTTACAGTTGTGTTGTGAGTGATGTGGTTCTTTTCCATAATGAAAACACAAATTTGAAATTGTCAACCACTTTCACTAAAAAGTGGTTGACAATTTCAAAATTTGTGTTTTCATTATGTCTATTTTGTTGTGTATCATATTAGGTGACTAGTTTTTTAGAGCAAATTATGTCCCCATTCCTCCTCATCTTTCATTGCATATCAAGCCATAAGCCATGTGTAATTTGGTTATAGTTTTCTTCTGGGCTTTTAACCCATTTTGCATTTTGATTTTATTTTGCTGTCCAATACTTTTGGATCTTTGGTGGACAAGTAGATGTGATTCTTTTAGAGGTGTGGGCATGAACCGTATATGGCTGGACTCGATTATCTGACCTACTTGTTAGTGATATAAAAACCATAAGACTGCAACATCAAATATTTATCAATTTATTGCATAATTTTGATTTTGTGGTCCTATATTAGAGTCTGCTATCACATTACCTTACTGACATCTAGGAACTCTCCACCCAGTCACAATAGTAAAAATCTGGTGTGGTACCTACACTCACACAACTTTCCTTGCTCATTGAACTGTAAGCCTCATTCTTAAACGAGAATAATTTAGGGGAATAACATAATGACGATTAGCGGCAACATATTTGAAACTACGATCAGACTACTGTATCTATATATATAAAAGCGAAATGGCACTCACTAATTGACTGACTCACTCACTCACTCGCAGAACTAAAAATCTACCGGACCAAAAACGTTCAAATTTGGTAGGTATGTTCTGTTGACCCTTTAGAGGCACACTAAGAGATCTTTTGGCATTATTTTAACTCTAAGGGTGGTTTTTAAGGGTTTAAAGTTCGTCTTTTAGCATGTATATTCTTCTTATTCTATTAATTATAATTGAAAAATGTCCATACCATATGTTAATATAGAACTATAATCTAGAGAGAGTACATCTTAGAAACAGTTGTTAAGTGGTAACTAAATTAATAATTTTGTCAGGTTGGCATTAAGTTGAGTTGACTTTGTTAGGTTGGCACCAAGTTGAAGATTGAAATGCATTTTTCGCGGAAAAATTGATTGGGCACTGCTACTTCAATCAGAGCTATTCCTGGGAATATTATATTACTAGCTGTCAGGCTCGCCATATCCGTTTAGCCAGACGTTTAGTCTGGACCCCCGACTGGATTGTCCTAACATATGATAAAAATGCTCAAATGAAAAATGCAGGCGAGCGAAGCGAGCCAGCTGATCTCATTTTTAGACGATTCAGTCGGGGGTCCAGGGGGCGGAGCCCCCCGGCTAGACGGATATGGCGAGCGAAGCGAGCCTGACGGCTAGTAAGTGTATATATACAGTACTTTTTCCTTTGTGTAAATTGTGAAATTATATTATTTTTTTAATGATTTTTGAAAGTCTCATAACATTTTTTAACTAATAGTTATGGAAATATAACATGGTCGTTAAAACGGCCAAAATTACTTAAAGGTAAGAAATAATTAGTCTTTTCCATAAATTGCACAAATGTTATTATTGGTGGAAAAAATCATTTTAGGTATTTACAAGTCTTATTTGACATAAAATAACATGTTGTAGATATGATAATATATATTACATAAATATGTCAAACATTTGGAGCAATGGAAGTAGAAAATTTGTAAGTTTAAGTTTCAGAAGGTCTTCATTGAAATACCTATGAGAGTAATGGATTGGCGTTTCCATATTGACCACATCCAAAGGAGGTGGTGAATACCAGTCTGCGTTTGTAGTCAAATATTCTAAATCCGATAAATTTCCATCAAAAAGTAGGCCTTACATGTCTTTATCACTTAGTTTATTATCGCTCATGATAGAAGGATAAAATATAAAATATCCACAACATCATAGAGCAAAAGCCACAAGAAAAATCTCTACAAATTTACTTGTTTTATTGTATTTCTCAGCTGATTTGGATATTTGAAATTTGATTTGCACCAACAGTACACTTCCCACTATGTAATCTTGGACGTTAAAACGGTCAACACTTTGAAGGGCCAATTCTCGGTTCTCATAATTAATTTATTTTTTCTGTGATAATATTCGTTTATTCCAACATTTTATTGATGTAAATCAATTTTTTTGCCCAAATAAAACTTGAAATGAAGCTGGTATGCCAAATTGAAAGTTGCGTGTTGTGAAACAATGACAGTCTCCTAACAGTCCATACAAAAAGTCTTCAAAAATTTCGTATTTTTACCGCAAGAGCTCACCACATGAGATATATTCATCACGAATATGTTCGTTCAAACGACCAATATGGCTTAACGGGGTGAAATTAGTTGTTTGTGACTTAAAAAAATTGAACCAAGTGATGGTCGTTATAACGACCACCATGACCAAAAGGGCTAAGTTGAGTTGACTTTGTTAGGTTGGCACCAAGTTGAAGATTGAAATGCATTTTTCGCGGAAAAATTGATTGGGCACTGCTACTTCAATCAGAGCTATTCCTGGGAATATTATATTACTAGCTGTCAGGCTCGCTTCGCTCGCCATATCCGTTTAGCCAGTCTGGACCCCCGACTGGATCGTCCTAACATATGATAAAAATGCTCAAATGAAAAATGCAGGCGAGCGAAGCGAGCCAGCTGATCTCATTTTTGGACGATTCAGTCGTGGGTCCAGGGGGCGGAGCCCCCTGGCTAGACGGATATGGCGAGCGAAGCGAGCCTGACGGCTAGTAAGTGTATATATACAGTACTTTTTCCTTTGTGTAAATTGTGAAATTCGATGATTTTTTTTTAAAGTTGTCAAAACAGCTGTTCCACAGATGAAATATCTCGACTATGTGTTCTTTTTATAAACTGCTCTACCTACCTACCTCATGCACGAGAAGGACAAAAGACTCATGTCAGTTTACAAAGTCCATTTCTCAAGGATGGGGTGGACCCCATTAGTTTACCAGGAAATAGACTTATGCCAGTTGATAGAGCTGATAAATAACTATACAGGGTATGAATTTGAAATTGTCAACCACTTTCACTAAAAGTGGCTGACAATTTCAAAATTTGTGTTTTCATTATGTCTATTTTGTTGTGTATCATATTAGGTGACTAGTTTTTTAGAGCAAATTATGTCCCCATTCCTCCTCATCTTTCATTGCATATCATGCCATAAGCCATATGTAATTTGGTTATAGTTTTCTTCTGGGCTTTTAACCCATTTTGCATTTTGATTTTATTTTGCTGTCCAATACTTTTGGATCTTTGGTGGACAAGTAGATGTGATTCTTTTAGAGGTGTGGGCATGAACCGTATATGGCTGGACTCGATTATCTGACCTACTTGTTAGTGATATAAAAACCATAAGACTGCAACATCAAATATTTATCAATTTATTGCATAATTTTGATTTTGTGGTCCTATACTAGAGTCTGCTATCACATTACCTTACAGACATCTAGGAACTCTCCACCCAGTCACAATAGTAAAAATCTGGTGTGGTACCTACACTCACACAACTTTCCTTGCTCATTGAACTGTAAGCCTCATTCTTAAACGAGAATAATTTAGGGGAATAACATAATGACGATTGGCGGCAACATATTTGAAACTACGATCAGACTACTGTATCTATATATATAAAAGCGAAATGGCACTCACTGATTGACTGACTCACTCACTCACTTACTCACTCGCAGAACTAAAAATCTACGGACCAAAAACGTTCAAATTTGGTAGGTATGTTCTGTTGGCCCTTTAGAGGCACACTAAGAGATCTTTTGGCATTATTTTAACTCTAAGGGTGGTTTTTAAGGGTTTAAAGTTCGTCTTTTAGCATGTATATTCTTCTTATTCTATTAATTATAATTGAAAAATGTCCATACCATATGTTAATATAGAACTATAATCTAGAGAGAGTACATCTTAGAAACAGTTGTTAAGTGGTAACTAAATTAATAATTTTGTCAGGTTGGCACCCTTTCGGTCATGCTTTTTTTGTATTAGTAGAAAAAATCTGAAATTTGGTACTCTAATTATATTATTTTTTTAATGATTTTTGAAAGTCTCATAACATTTTTTAACTAATAGTTATGGAAATATAACATGGTCGTTAAAACGGCCAAAATTACTTAAAGGTAAGAAATAATTAGTCTTTTCCATAAATTGCACAAATGTTATTATTGGTGGAAAAAATCATTTTAGGTATTTACAAGTCTTATTTGACATAAAATAACATGTTGTAGATATGATAATATATATTACATAAATATGTCAAACATTTGGAGCAATGGAAGTAGAAAATTTGTAAGTTTAAGTTTCAGAAGGTCTTCATTGAAATACCTATGAGAGTAATGGATTGGCGTTTCCATATTGACCACATCCAAAGGAGGTGGTGAATACCAGTCTGCGTTTGTAGTCAAATATTCTAAATCCGATAAATTTCCATCAAAAAGTAGGTCTTCCACGTCTTTATCACTTAGTTTATTATCGCTCATGATAGAAGGATAAAATATAAAATATCCACAACAGCATAGAGCAAAAGCCACAAGAAAAATCTCTACAAATTTACTTGTTTTATTGTATTTCTCAGCTGATTTGGATATTTGAAATTTGATTTGCACCAACAGTACACTTCCCACTATGTAATCTTGGACGTTAAAACGGTCAACACTTTGAAGGGCCAATTCTCGGTTCTCATAATTAATTTATTTTTTCTGTGATAATATTCGTTTATTCCAACATTTTATTGATGTAAATCAATTTTTTTGCCCAAATAAAACTTGAAATGAAGCTGGTATGCCAAATTGAAAGTTGCGTGTTGTGAAACAATGACAGTCTCCTAACAGTCCATACAAAAAGTCTTCAAAAATTTCGTATTTTTACCGCAAGAGCTCACCACATGAGATATATTCATCACGAATATGTTCGTTCAAACGACCAATATGGCTTAACGGGGTGAAATTAGTTGTTTGTGACTTAAAAAAATTGAACCAAGTGATGGTCGTTATAACGACCACCATGACCAAAAGGGCTAAGTTGAGTTGACTTGTTAGGTTGGCACCAAGTTGAAGATTGAAATGCATTTTTCGCGGAAAAATTGATTGGGCACTGCTACTTCAATCAGAGCTATTCCTGGGAATATATATTACTAGCTGTCAGGCTCGCTTCGCTCGCCATATCCGTTTAGCCAGTCTGGACCCCCGACTGGATCGTCCTAACATATGATAAAAATGCTCAAATGAAAACATGGTATTTAAGTAATCAGCCTTTTTTTCAAGAGCTCCTGCAATTTTCCCAGAAATGAGACTCATGTCAGTTAATAGGGCTTATAAATAGCTACCAATGGTATAAATTTGAAGGAAATCGTTAGAGCCGTTTTTGAGAAAACCGTGGAAAACATGGTTTTTTAGTAACCATCCGCCATTTTTTCCGCCATCTTGAATTGAATTTCTTATTGTCGGGTCCTCATGGTATAAGGACCTTAAGTTCAAAATTTCAAGTCAATCGGTTAATTAGAAATAGAGTTATCGTGTTCACAGACATACACACACACACAGACCAACACCCAAAAATCATGTTTTTGGACTCAGGGAACCTTGAAACGTATAGAAAACTTGAAATTCGGGTACCTTAATTTTTTATGGAAAGCAATACTTCCCTTACGGTACCTATGGTAGTAGGGCAAGGAAAGAAGGAAAGTAAAAATATTTTTCCTTCACCAGTTGTTTCTGTGGGAGTGATAGCTCACAGTTATAACAAATTAGAGTCATACTTGGAATCTAAAAAATTCCATAGTAGTATATTTAGATGAATATACTTCTTTATGAAAGCAACTGACATGTAGGATAGGCTCTAATTAATCTTTCTCTTATTTGTATTACTAAGGGAATTTATACACCCATTACTCCTTTTTAGGTGAAAACTATCAAACCTTTTGGAGAAAAATAGTAGCATGGCAACTTGGATCATTAGGTTTAATAAGTTAGTAGAATTGTATAAGTTTTCAAAAATCATAGTCTAGAAATCTAGAATTATAATAAAACTTGATAGCCTAAGTTTTCAAGTACATACCTTTCACTTTGAGGCTCTTCAGCTCTTGACAATCCTGATTTGATGGAATCCTCATTGATATCGATTGTGAGTTTATTGCCCTCTGAGCTATCTGAATCATTATCTTCATTGTGTAGTCGGAAGCTGAAGCTCAGATTTCTCGTTTGACTTGTTCCTGTCTGATCTTTTGATCGGAACAACCACACTGGCTTCGATGGAGACTTCACTAGCTTTATCTCCTCCATGTCATTAATTATTCGACTGAAATAATAAAGATGGAGTCATCAGGTTATTAAAAAATGGATGCTCTTTATTAGAAAAAAAAACAACAAATAAGTTGGATCTACTACATAGACATTTCAATATACAATTATTAAGATTTGTTGAATTTTATTTTCAAATCTTCTCAATGAACTCAGAAGTTTAAAAAATAAACTTACGGAAAATACATTGACAATTCAACCTTTGTTAATCGTTGTTCAACAAGATAAAAGAAAGAAAATCAACTCTTCAACTCAGAATATTGATTGAAATTGCTGAAGTGATATGAGGATTAATATTCTTATTATAAGTTAAAGTTGAATAACCCAACCTTGCTCAACTTTTTGAGCATTTGAGGGTATTCTAAGAGATTGGCATTTTTGAGGGAATTTCTTGACAATTAAGTTAATTAATACGTATATTTATAGAATAAAAGGTTAAATTATCATGAGAAAAAAGTTAATTCATGTAAAAATAAAAAACATCAACAAGTTTTGTACATTACAGTATAAAATGTACCTATTTAATTTATAGTCTACATCTAGGTTTTCAACAAGCTATATTGTAACACTACAAATAATTTGAATGTTTGGCATAATGAATGGAATATATTTGGCATAATGGAATGAAAGGAATGAATGGCATAGATGAGGTGTTTAATGAGCAACTCCTCCACCTTGGCCCTGCAGCAAAGATGTGGATCACAGACTTATTCAATAACGTCATAGTCCAAGAGCGCATACCTGCAATTTGGAAGAAATCAAAAGTCATTGCAGTTTGCAAACCTGGAAAGGACCCTGAGTGCCCAAAATCCTATCGACCAATCTCACTTCTGTCCAATTTGTATAAACTTTTCGAGAGAGTTATCCTCAATAGAATATCTTCTCTTATAGAGAGCAAATTAATCCCTCAACAAGCTGGTTTCCGCCCAGGAAAATCATGTACAGGCCAAGTACTAAACCTGACTAAATACATTGAGGATGGTTTCCAGGAGAAGAAGGTTAGTGGCATGGTTCTGGTTGATCTGTCAGCAGCGTACGACACAATTAATCATAGACAACTCCTTCACAAACTATATAATGTGACATACGATTACAGTTTGATAAGGTTATCCGCTTGATGCTCACTGATAGACGTTTCCAAGTCCATATAAAGAACAATTGTAGCAAGTGGTACAAACAAAAGAATGGACTACCACAAGGAAGTGTCCTGGCTCCTGCCCTTTTCAATGTTTTTGTGAATGACCAACCTATTGGAGACAGCACAAAACATTTCATTTATGCTGATGACCTGGCAGTAGCAGCCAAAGGAAACACCTTTAAAGAAGTCGAAGACAAGCTGAATAGTTTCATTCCAGAGTTAGTCAAATACTACAAAGCAAATCTCCTGAAGGTGAACACAACAAAGACTGTAGTAAGTGCTTTCCACCTCAGAAACAAAGAAGCCCAAAGGGAGCTTAAAATCTTTTGGTCTGGCCAGCAGCTGACACATGTGGCAAACCCAACTTATCTTGGTGTTCAATTGGACAGAAGCCTGACATTCAAAGCCCACTGTGAAAAAACGAAAAAGAAGGTCAACTCCAGAAATGCACTCTTACGCAAGCTGGTTGGGTCTGCCTGGGGTGCTGATGCTCACACCCTGCGAACAACAGCCTTAGCCCTGTGTTTCTCCACTGGTGAATATGCTTGTCCTGTGTGGGGTCGCTCAGCCCATGCTAAGAAGGTAGACGTGGCTCTCAACGAAAGCTGCCGGATTGTGACTGGCTGCCTAAAACCAACTAAAACTCACTACCTCTACCAACTGAGTGGGATAGCCCCTCCATCAACCCGGAGAGAGATAGCAGGTAGGGCCGAGTGAACTCGCCAAGCTAATGATGAAAGGCATCCAATGTTTGGCCATACCCCTGCAATTCACCGTTTGAAGTCCCGTCGCAGCTTTCTAACAGAGACACAGGAGCTGGGCTCCTCAGCACCACAAGAAAGAATTCGACTCTGGCATGAGGGTGCAGATGCCACTGACTCAGTGCTGAGGGAGCAACTGCCAGCAGGAGCAGAGCTACCGTACAGTAAATGGAAAACTCTGAACCGCCTTAGAGCAGAGTGTGCTTGCACTAAAGAAAACCGCACTACTTGGAGGCAGATTGATGATCCTTATTGTGACTGTGGAGACATCCAGTCAGATGACCACCTCCTAAAGTGCCGTCTTGCACCAGCATGCAATCGACAAGACCTCTTTAATTTTAATGACGAAGCTGCTATAACAGTGGATTACTATTCTAATTTAGGCATATAATACAAGTATAATCACCTGACACGAACGAACGAACGAATTTGAATGTTTACTATCAAACTATCAATAATAGTTTCTATTACCTACGATATTTGGTAAATTAATAAACTATAATAAAAAGTAATAATATTATATTACTTACCTGGAAAAGACAAATATTTGTAAACTTTAGTTTAGTTAGTTTATAAACTCGAAGAGGAATCAAGAGTTGGAATCTAAGAGGAATTTTGGATTACAATGTTAGAAAGAAATTACTGGATTGATAAAGACTATAAATTACACAAATAACTAGAAAAGAAATGAGTAAATTACTACAAATAAAAAAAATAACATCAAAGATCATAGACGGATAGACCGCGTAAAAATTCATAATTTTTAGGTTATTTCATAATTCAATGTGATTCAACCTTAGACCACTTATAGAATAGACACGCCCTATTGTATATTCATACTGAGAGTCGTTGAAGCAAAAATCTACTGCCATATCGCCCGATCGTGACGTCAGCATTGGATAGAAAACTTTTCTTTAGTTTGTTTACATTGTTTTTCATAGATGATTGTGTCTATCTCAGCGAGAGTCTACCATTCTCATAAATAATAATTTACTTCTATCACAATCTGAAGGTTTTCTATCCGATGAAGACGTCACGATAGAGCGATATTGCGGTAGATTTTGGCTTTAGTGGCTAGACTTCCCGTCGTGTCTATTCTATAACTGGTCTATGAGGGTCCAACCATTGGGAGTTGAGACCAACAATCTATACTAAAGTGCGAGATAAATATTACTTTTTCCTACAGTTACCCGAAAAAGTGCTCATTCCCGCATCATTTATAGTACGCAAAATACCTTATTCCCACACCCAGTGTGGGAATGTAGATTTGAGTGCGGCAAAGTACTTTGCCGCACTCCAAATTTGAAACATAACAACACAATAGTTATTTGTGCAACTAGTGCGCAAAGTGACAGTTTGCTGCACCAAAAGAAACGTTTACGCCCGAGCCGTAGGCGAGGGCAGAATGGCTTCTTGAGTGCAGCAGAGGAACTTTGCGCACGTATTTCACATTCAATTTTTCCTACAGTTACCATTGAATATGAGAAGTGGTTGATTGAATGATTATGTGTAAAATGATGAATGAATCGAATTTTCAGTGAATGGGCCCTAGAAAAGTTGGCAGAAAATCCGCTTTTTTATCGGCAAATTTTGTTCAACGATGAGGCTCATTTCTGGTTGAATGGCTACGTAAATAAGCAAAATTGCCGCATTTGGAGTGAAGAGCAACCAGAAGCCGTTCAAGAACTGCCCATGCATCCCGAAAAATGCACTGTTTGGTGTGGTTTGTACGATGTTGGAATCATTGGACCATATTTTTTCAAAGATGCTGTTGGACGCAACGTTACAGTGAATGGCGATCGCTATCGTTCGATGCTAACAAACTTTTTGTTGCCAAAAATGGAAGAACTGAACTTGGTTGACATGTGGTTTCAACAAGATGGCGCTACATGCCACACAGCTCGCGATTCTATGGCCATTTTGAGGGAAAACTTCGGAGAACAATTCATCTCAAGAAATGGACCGGTAAGTTGGCCACCAAGATCATGCGATTTGACGCCTTTAGACTATTTTTTGTGGGGCTACGTCAAGTCTAAAGTCTACAGAAATAAGCCAGTAACTATTCCAGCTTTGGAAGACAACATTTCCGAAGAAATTCGGGCTATTCCGGCCGAAATGCTCGAAAAAGTTGCCCAAAATTGGACTTTCCGAATGGACTACCTAAGACGCAGCCACGGTCAACATTTAAATGAAATTATCTTCAAAAAGTAAATGTCATGTACCAATCTAACGTTTCAAATAAAGAACCGATGAGATTTTGCAAATTTTATGCATTTTATTGTTTAAAAAAGTTCTCAGGCTCTTAAAAAATCACCTGTTAGTATAGAAGATGATAGATGGATGGATATATCATCCATTTTATCTATCATCTTCTATACTATAATAAAGGAAATGAATGAGAATACATTTTGAAAGGTTTGAGATATCAATGTGTGGTTTTCACCATACCTTTTCTCTGGAAATCCTGTATCGGAATCATGTATCATATGACCACCTTTCAATTAAAAAAAGAAGTTGTATTCAAAATGGTAGTTCCAAAATGGCGGAAAAAATTTGGGTGCGACAGAAAACCTGTTTTTATCATTCGAAAATGATCCCCAATCATACCTATCTTCTAATTTCCCTTTTAAGAGAAATGTTCTGCTGCTTCCCTACAACAAGTGAAAGCATGATAAATAATTGAAAAATTGACAAACTGAAAACTTGATGTAATCAAATATTGAAGAATTTGAAATAGGTTTATAACCATCCTCGGTTAAGCAAGAGTCTATAATGCAAAATTTCAAGTTAATCAGTCAGTAGTTCAGACGTGATGATGCATCAAACATAATTTTCCTATACTACTTTACACCTGTATACGTGTACAATCCAGTTCATTAATAATATAATAAAATTTTTTAATTCTGGCCATATGATTTGGTGATTTTTTTTATGAAATCGTATGTACTATTAATGAAGTTTGAACATTAATTTTGAAAAATCTAGAAGGAAATTTGAAATTTGGGCTTCCAGGTAATAATAATAATAATAATATCGAGTGACCTGACTGGCTCAGGTCTGGTGTCAGAGTTTTCAGGTCGCAACTGATCAATTCCAGGGCCTCTGACATGACCTAATGACTGCTCTTTAGGCAGCCGGGACCGATGGCTTAACGTGTCCATCCGAAACACAGGAGTGGCCCGAGATAAATATCTTGCCTGGCTTCCAGGTGCACGAGATTGATATTTTTAGAATCTATGTTCAAAATTAGCAGATCTGAATTATTTTATAATATGTAAAATAGACGTATACACTATTCTGGTAGAATGTAAGCTGTATGTCCAGTCTTCATTTTCAACAAAATAGTATGCATTTATTTCACATACCATTAAAATAATATATTCTCTATTATTTAATATAGTTGTTTACTTTATGAAATTTAATGTAGCCTACACATTTTATATATATCTAGTTGGACTACAAATGGGTATAAAAGAACCAACGAGAGACGAACAATCTAATAAGTATTTGTTATATTTATAGTTAATTGAATTAAGTAACATTCTTTAGCACCAAACAATATAAATTTTGCACAATACAATTCCATAGTTATTAGTAAGTACATGAATTTAGTAGCTAGTAAAAGGCTATAGTAGGCTACTCCTTAAAAATTATTCACTTTTATCAGTTTTAGTTAAATAGTAGGCTACTCAGTTCAACAAAACATGTTTATAATCTATTAAACTGGGTTTACACCAAAGTTATTAACAAAATGTTAATAGCTTAATCCCTATATATATTCTATTAGATTGAACATAACTTATCATATACATGATGAACATAATATCAAGTTCTGTTCAATGTAATGTAATGTAATATCATAATTAATGGAGATTGATCTTATGTTGTGAATGATAGTTCGCTCCTGGGTTTTGGAAGATTTTGTGTTATAAATAGTCATGGATAAGTACAAATTTTGTGTTAATTTCATTATTAATTGTTTCTTGATCACGTTTTATCATTTTGTTTTAGATTTTAATTCTTAATTCTATTTTAATAAGCCAAACATTGTTTAGAGGTTAGTTTGAGGTTAGGTTTTCGAGATTTAAAAATAAACATAGATAGTTTACTTGACTAAAATTATAACCAAATTAAAATCCTATCATTTATAAATCAATTATTATTATTGCAAGTAATATAATTTCTTAGATAGGAAGATGAGCTCAAGTAGAACACCGAAGGTTAGTAATAGAAATGTACACATAGCAGGAGTAGGCATTCCCAAAACCAAAATTCAAAAACGCCAAAACCAAAAACCCCAGTTCTTCAAACTACTTTAGCCGAAAAAGTTGCTCAACTACAAAGTAGCCACACTAATTAAAAAAACCAATTAGAAGTAACTCTAAAAACGTCTGAGGAAGAAAGGTTAGGGATGGTAGAAGAAATTAAATCTTTGGAACTGATGATAAAATTACAAGATGAAGACCATAAAAAAGAAATACTAAATCTAAAAAATCAATGTAGTCTAATGTCGGAGGAAATAAAGAAACTGAAATCTAAATTTGATAATCTAAATCTATGATAGAACCTCTGTCCAAATGCAAAAAAATAGAATCTAACCTAAATGATGGGAAATGCTCTGAAAATGGTCGAAATAAAACGTACAGTGAGGTTTTGAAGACAGCAACCAAAAATATAGCTGAGGGAAATAAAGATAGGAAAGGGAGAGTTCTGCTACTGACGTCCAGTCATGGACGTGATTGCAGTGATCTCCTTGATAAAAGATTAAAAAATAAATTTGATGTCCAATGTTTTTTCAAGCCAAGTGCATCAATTAATGCAGTTGTAGAGTCAGCTAGGGAACAAACTAAAGACTTTGATGAAAATGACTATCTGATTGTACTGGGTGGCTCAAATAATATAAATGAACCTAACTTGAATCATCTTCCTCAAGTAACAGAAAAAATCAAGGAAATTGTGCCACTCAGCAAAAAAACAAACTTAATAATAAGTACTATTCCTAATAGGTTTGATAGGCCAGAATTAAATGAAGCAATCAATTCGACAAACAAATCAATCCATAATACAATCAACAGCCTAAAAAATAAGAATTCTAAACAACTGGGGATTTGTTTTCTAAATGAAAGGCTTAAAAGACATAATTTCACTAATCATGGGTTGCATCTAAATCGATCTGGCAAAGTAATCTTTTGTAATAGATTGGCAGAGCTGATTGAAAGCCGTTTGCAATCCTCTGGTTTAAAAACAGTCAAAAAAACAAATAACGATTTTTTAGTAAATTGGCTCAAAACAGGGAAAGGGAAATAGCTACAAATGCTAGAGATAGAGGAGCACAAGATGGTAAGGTTTTTAGTATTTATCATCAAAATATTCAGTATCTTCGCAACAAAATTGACAGATTAGAAGTATTTCTTAAACAGGAGGATCCTGACATTGTTATTTTCACAGAGCATGGCTTAAAAATAAAGGAAATAAATCAAGTTAGGATTCCAGGCTATTCACTGAGATCAGAATTTTGTAGAATAGCTCATAGAAGTGGTGGTGTATGTATATTCACTAGCAATGCTAAACATACCCAAACTTATGAACTGGATTTTGTTAAGAGATTTTCTGTTGAGATGGATTTAGAGGTGACGGGACTTAGGTTAAAAATTGATGATCGATTTGAGGTAGCAGTGTTAGGTATCTATAGGTCACCAAATGGAGACTGGCAAAAATTTTGTGAGCTGCTCCATACACTTTTGGAAATTACAACCGCTCGTTTCACAAATGTTATAGTAGTAGGAGATTTCAATACCGATTTTGCCAGGCAGGATAAAATGACAGAGGATATTAGAGATATTATTAATATGAATAATTTAGAAATTAAGGTCCACGAATATACAAGAGTAACTCGAACTTCACAGACAATTATTGATAATATCCTCACAAATATAGAAGGTTGTAATGTCAGGTTAGGTAGCTCAGATCTATCAGATCATAACTATCAAATTTTAGATGTTAAGTTGCAGGGCCAGAACCCAAGCAGAAAGAAAACTTTTGTGAAAGAAATTCAGCAATATGAGCTAGGAAATATAAATTGTTTGAAGCAGGAACTGCTTCAAGAAAATTGGAGTAGTGTTTATAACAGTTGTAACCTAAATTACAAATATAAGCAATTCATTGATACTCTAAGATTTCACATTAGTGTATGCTGTCCGATAAAAAAAGTCAAAGTAAAAAGTAAATTAAACAAAGTAGATGAATGGATAACTGAAGATATTCTTACTCAAAGAAATATTGTTGGGGAAGCTTATGAGGAATTTAAATTAGTGAGGGATGTTCTGAGTAAAGTCAAATACAAATGTCTAAAGAAAAACTATGCAAAAGAAGTGAGGAAAGCTAAGTGTAAGAAAACAGCTGAAATATTAACAACTAGTACCAATTTTAACTCTGCTGTTTGGGAGGTAATTAATAGAAATAGGAGAGCAGCTCAAAAAGATACAGTTACTAATGTCCCTAGGATAATCGATGAACATGGAAATTATATGGATGATAGTATAGACATTTGTAACTTTTTCAATAAATATTATCAACAGGTTGCATATAATCTCCAAAAGTCACTGAACACTAATACTTATAATACAACTACATTAAATGCTGAGCCAATTGAAAAGGTATTTAAATTTCATCCATTATCAAGAGATGAGTTGTCAAGAATAATAAAAAATTTGAATAACAAAAAAACAGTAGGATTGGATGGGGTCTCAAGCAAAATTTTAAAAGAATGTGAAAATGAATTACTGGACCCTTTATTGCATCTCCTTAATACTTCACTAGAGCAGGGCATTTTCCCTGATGATCTGAAACAAGGAAAAATTTTGCCAACTTTCAAGAGTGGTGATTCTGAAAGAGTTGAAAATTATAGACTCATTAGTATTTTAAATGTAATAAGTAAAATTTTTGGAAGAGTAGTTTTAAATAGGTTATTGATGCACCTGGAAGAAATTAATTTCATATGTGATGAACAGCATGGGTTCCAGAAAGGGAAATCTACTAAGACTGCAATAGTATCCCTTGTTGAAAGACTAATAGATATAATAGATTCAGGTGAGAAGGCAGCCGCAATATTTATTGATTTATCCAAAGCTTTTGATTGTGTGAACCAAAGAATATTATTGGAAATACTAAAAACTGTAGGTGTGAATGGTGTAGAACTAAAATGGTTTGAATCATATCTCATAGGTAGAAACCAGTGTGTTGAGCTTACCACGGTGGATGGGAATGAAATAGTAAAAATTAAATCTCAAAAACTGGAGGTCCAGGCTGGAGTACCTCAAGGCTCAATTCTGGGTCCCTTACTGTTTCTGTTGTATGTGAACCAATTACCAAAAGAGTTAAAAGATCACAGAGCTCTGTTGTTTGCTGATGACACATCGCTTATCTTTAACAATTATTTATTAGATAGTCTAGAAATAAATGCTTTTACTGGAGTACAGTCAATTGTCCAATTCTTGAAGCAAAGGCAATTAACAATAAATAGTAAGAAATGTCAATTCCTACAATTCAAAAGTAAATATAATTCAGTAGATGATAGAGAAATAAATGTGTTTGTAGAGGAAAATGAATTAGTCCAAGAAGAGAAAGTAGCATTCTTGGGAATTTTATTGGACAGGAAATTAACATGGCATCCTCACATTGAGAAGATATGTAATAAGATATCATCTGGGGTATTTGTCCTGCGGCAGCTTGCTAGGCTGAATGATAAAAAACTACTGTTAACTGCTTACCATGGACTTATACTATCTCATATTAGGTATGCTATTTTAGTATGGGGTAATTTATCTCAACAAAATATGGACAGAGTGTTTAAGATTCAAAAGAAGGCACTCAGATGTATAGAGAAAGTGAATAGGTTAGACTCTTGTAGGCCTTTATTTAAAAAGCTTGGTCTATTAACTGTGCCTTCTTTGTATGTATATGAAGTTGTAATGCATGTGAAAACGAGTGGTGTGATCCAGAATTCAGATGTTCATGAGTATAATACGCGAAACAGAGCAGATTATTATATAATGGGTCACAATAGTAGGTTATTTGAACAAAAACCAGATTATATTGGTAGGAAATTTTATAACAAGCTACCTCAAATCTTGAAAAGTAATGATGATTTGAAGATTTTCAAAAAACAAATGAAAAAATATTTAGTTGATAGAGCTTTTTATAGTGTACAAGAATTCCTTTCAAACCTAAACTAGGTTGAACTACTTAGTGTTAGAATTATTATGTAATAACATGACTTGTCTTATACTCCATGACTGGAGTCTTTAGGACGTAATCTGAAAAAAATAGTATCTATAAGAATTAAGCTATTAACATTTTGTTAATAACTTTGTTGTAAACCCAGCTTTAGGCTATAAATCAAATCAAAATCCATTTATTTTCAAAGACAAATTACAATTTGTATAGGCCACTTCATGAGAAAATTACATAAATTATTACATAAAAAACATATAATCATACCACATAAAAACAAGAAATCATCACATTAACGTCTTACAAATTCTCCATATTAAAGGCAAAATATTCATCATTAGTATCAAGACAGGTTTCTTATTAGAAAATCTTTAATTTCAAGTTTATATTCACTCACTAGTAAGCCTCTTTATATGTAACGGTAACTGATTATAAAACCTAATTGCACAAGCCCTAAATCTGATATGACTAGATTTATACCGACAATATTCGTTTCTAGGTTCAACGTATTTCTTGTGTTGTGTGAATAAACATCAAAATGACTAGAGAATGAGAGCAAGTTAATCTTTATAAATAATAAACATTGAAAAATAAAAATACACGGCAAACTTTTCAGCTGTAGAAAAAATTTAATGTGAAATACGTGCACAAAGTTCCTCTGCTGCACTCAATAAACCATTCCGCCCTTGCCTATGGCTCGGGCTTGAGCGTTTCTTTTGGTGCAGCAAACTGTCACTTTGCGCACTAGTTGCACAAATAACTATTACACGCTTTATGACGGTAGAGTGCGGCAAAGTAAAAGAAATGTTGGTAAACCTGAATATGTTGCTTGCTGAAAATTTTTGTAAACCAGCTGATTATTACCGCGAGATAGATATTGGATAATGAAATGAACAGTAGGCTAAATAAACAAGAAGTTTTTTGATAGTATTTAATATCAGTATTTCATTTCTATTCAAGTTATCATGAACGATTTTTTATGTGTGAGATGCCTATATTTTTAACTGGAATACTTTGGAAACATTTATCGACCATTTTTAAAATCAAGGAATCAAGTATTTTTATATCTTTATTTACTTTTGTGGTTAGGTTACTCGTGTCATGTTAGTGATACTAAAGCAGTGATTGTTTTATTTTCAAAACAATTATGAATCTATTAGGTTTGAAACATAAATATATAAACTTCAAAAAAAGTTATTCAGTCTTCAACTCCCAGAAAAATCTCTACTTACATTTTCGTAGAACAACTATAATGAATGCCGTTGATGAATTAGAAACAGAATAGGATACAGAATAGATGTTATTGAATACCATAAACAGAAACACTGGATTACAATATACTGTTTACTCAACAGTGACTTGAATGATTGAAGTTCAGCATTTCAGGTAAATGTAATGTATATATAATATAATTTAATCATGTTTTAAATAATGCAGTATAACCTTAATTATATGTTTCATGCGGCTACTTGTCGCTTGGCCAGAAAAGCACAAAGGCCAAATTGACACGTTTACTAATGTATTTACAAGAAAAAACAAGCTGAAACTATATTTTCACACTAATTGTGTATAATATATCATTCAGACTCAAACTTGAGGATATTTGGAACTGGAATAAATAGTACACATGAAAATTTCATAGAATGGTCAGGTTAGACTCAAGTCTGTCCTGAGGGCTGATCACTAGCCTAATCCTTAATCAGTCCTGGGCATATTAGCTTATTTATTAATTTACATTAATAGAAAAATTAAAACATAAGCTTACAGCTTTGATCGCATAGACAAATTAATCAGTAAAACAAATTAATGGGCACCATATAAGTATAATCAAAGTTTTGCTGCAAAACTATTGTGTTTTCAGATAGGAGAATATTAAACTGTTAGTGACAGGTGAAGTATAATGTTTGTGAGGCTCATTGATGACTCAAAAACATATTCAGACAAGTGATATAGCCATTTCCACAACTGCTGATGACTTCTTGTAGATGAAGTATTATTATAATTGAATCTCATATAACTTTATAATATCCATTCTATTGTCATTTAGACTGAATTTGGAACAATTCTGCTGTGGAAATGGTTGCAATATTTATTATCAGCATTAAAAATACTGAAGATTTACACAAACAAACATTTTATTTGGTATAGGACATGTTCACCGTCTATTACTGACTTTTCACATTCTATGGTAACTGTAGAAAAAATTTAATGTGCAATATGAGCGCAAAGTTTCTTTGCTGCACTCAAGAAACCATCATTCCGCACTCGCCTACGGCTCGTGCGTAAACGTTTCTTTTGGTGCAACAAAGTGGCACTTTGCGCACTAGTTGCATAAATAACTATTTCCTACAGTTACCTTGAAAAGTGACAATTCCTGCACTGATTACAGATTGCAAAGATTCACTTTCTGCTCTAGTGTGGGGAAAAAATTTTTTTGCACTCCAGATTTGCAACATGGCAACACAAAATAGTTGGTGGATTATAATTATGGAGGATTAGTGCACGAAAACAAAAATTTAATTGGTAAAAATGACTGTGGTTAGATTTAGATACGAATCATTTCAATGGCTACCCTACATTTATGATAAAATCCAAAACAAGAATAATGTTCATCTAAATCATAATTAAATAATCATCATTTACGAATTCTCATCATTAAATAATAAATAATAGTTATTTTCTATTGATAATTATTATTTCAACTCCAAGAAATGAGAAAAGTAGTAAATATACATTATAAAATTCGAATTCTGAGGTTAAATGATTACCATTCGATATTGATATAAATAAAAATAATAAAAAACATAACAATACTACAATAAATATTCTCTGTTGTCTATGTTATTTTTATAAATATTTTTCAGTTTACTTTGAGCATTTTTCTTGTTAATTTGAGCAAAAGTCTAAATTTCTGAATCGTGTTTCAGTAATTTTTAGCTGGATGAAACAAACTTAGGTACGATTCTTCCCGCTAGGTCGCGCTTGTCGGTTCAGCCATCTTGCATCTCGGTTCAGCCAACAAGCTGTTGGCGTGTATTTTGAATGTGAAGTTTTTGTTCCATCTGTATTTTTTCTGATTCTTGAATGAATAAAAATGAGAATTTTCAACTTCATTTGGATTATTAATTTTTAAATGAATTAAAGTTGCTATCAATAACAGCATAACACATACACACAAACATTTGATTGATTTCAGCCATCATTTTACCCATAATCATTCAATCAACCACTTCTCATATTCAATGGTAACTGTAGGAAAAATTAAATGTGAAATACGTGTGCAAAGTTCCTCTGCTGCACTCAAGAAGTCATTCTGCCCTCGCCTACGGCTCGGGCATAAACTCTTCTTTCAATGCAGCAAACTGTCACTTTGCGCACTAGTTGCACAAATAACTATTAACATGAAGAGGAGAAACCCATTTCTCCCTCCACAGTTTGTAGCATAGACACAGACGGACATCATGCGCACAATTGGATGCACCATGTCATTTTGCTTCATGTTCTTGTGATGAACACATCTCCATAACATACACAAACCAATATATCTGCTGACCAGTTCACTACTTGGAACATTGCCAGCAATAGATGGAGGGGAGTGTTGCCGCGTCGCATTACAAAGCTCTCTCACTCAGACACAAAAGAAGGAGAATGCTGCTAGGTAGTGGGAGTGACTAGTTAGTGGGAGGATAGAGCATCGGACCTCTCTGTCTTCGAGATAGAGCCGTGTTAAAAGTAATCTCGCACTTTAACTGGATAATGGATAATAATATAACGATTAGCGAACTGAGTAGGCTTCGCCAGCCAATTCCTCTCCTATATCGCACACTGGAGGCGCGCCGTGCCTCGACTCGCCACACCATGCAGCCACAGAGGAAAAATTCCACTCTGTTTTCTCCCAATAGTCCAGTCAAAGAAAGGTTATAGAGGGAAAAGTTGAGAAGACAATTTTTGACCCCGCAGTTCTTTTTAGGGTAGTAAGGAGGTAAACATATCAAAAGTCCCCACCCCTACCCACTGTGCTAAGGGTGTGGGGGTGGTTCAAAGGTACCATTTTTTGGTCTCTCGCATATAAATCGAAAACTATGTATCTTACGGACATAACTGTTATATACAAAATTGAAGATTACATAATTTCCTACAATATTTATCTCACAACTTTCTCTATATCTTCTCTGGTTTTCGAGATATCCGCTCTTGAAGGTGTAACATTTTTGAAAAAAACATGTTTGCCTCCAAATTTTTTCAAGTTTTTGCTCTTATAACTTATTAAAAATCGATGGAAAAATCCATGCTGATCATAAGCTTATAGAGCATTGAATTCTCTTCAATTTATTGTATAATTTCACACTTTTACGAATTTCCCAGCTATGTCCACTTGCTCCCCGCCATAAACAAAACTAAAATTTGTTTATACCATATTTTTGTACCTTTATGTACCACCAAGAAAAAATTTTGTACCACCACCCAAACAGAGATAATAGCAAATTCAAGGTCGGGGAGCAAGTGGACACTCCCTCCCCGCCATCAACGAAACTGAAATTCAATTACACCATATTTTTGTACCATTTTTGTACCTTTTTGTACCACCAAGAAAAATTTTGTATCACCTCCCAAACCGAGATATTTGCAAATTTAAGGTCGGGGAGCAAGTGGACACTCGCTCCCCGCCATCACCAAATTGAAATTCAATTATCCCATATTTTTGTACCATTTTTGTACCTATTTGGACCACCAAGAAAAATTTTTGTACCACCTCCGAAACCGAGATTTTTGCAAATTTAAGGTCGGGGAGCAAGTGGACACTCCCTCCCCGCCATCACCAAATTGAAATTTAATCATGCCATATTTTTGTACCATTTTTGAACCTTTTTGTACCACCAAGAAACATTTTTGTACCACCTCCCAAACCGAGATATTTGAAAATTTAAGGTCGGGGAGCAAGTGGGCACTCCCTCCCCGCCATCACTAAATTGAAATTCAATTATGCCATATTATTGTACCATTTTTTTACCTTTCTGTACCATCAAGAAAAATGTTTGTATCATCTCCCAAACCGAGATAATATCAAATTTATGGGCTGGAAGCAAGTGTGAATTCCCCTTCTCGCCATCATCAAATCTAAAATTCAATTACATCATATTTTTGGAACTTTTTTCACAACCAAGAAAAAAATTTTCCATCTATTAGTGATTCCATCTATTGTATGTAATCTGCACTGCACCTTAATATTTCAACCAACTATTATAATACAATTTTTTTTTGCTTTCGCTATCAAAACTAGAATTTAAGGTTTTAAACATTGTTATTGATGAGATTGAAACCTTCACTTCACATTTCAATCGAAAAATGATGTTGTACACCTCATCATCATAAGTTTTTAGAGTATAAGAGTTTCGTACCAAATCTCATGATATCATATCATTCCATATCGGTAGCATATCATTTGAACCAATTATCATTACAAAGCATGAAAAAACTGTTGTTTGGGCCACTAAAACCGGAATTTGGGTATTTATCATTGTTATCAATCAGATCAGAGCCTTTTCTACCCATTCCATCTGTAAAATAGAATTCACTCCTTCGTATATTGTAGGCTACAAAGGCTAAAAAGTATTCTTCTTACCCTATAATTTGATAGTAGTCTAGTATAACCTCCTCAGTCCTGAGAAAATTTTTTTTTGCATTTGGGCTTGATTTTTGGTAATTTCACTGTATTTTGATAGTATTGACACAGTAAAACTATTAAAAAAATTTTTTTTGATTCTTACAACCCTTAATTGTGATGTCCCCCATAAGGGACATCAGGACTTTGACCTTCCCTATTTCCTTATTTTTCTGAAGAATGAGAATCTTTGGAAATCGGTTCATATGGTAAAGTAATAAGACAAACTACTATGAACACAGTTTATTTGCATAACTCCAAGTATATTTGTATAGTTATAAAAATTAATATTATTTTTTTTCATTTATTGTAGAAAAAAATAAAAATTTACAAGTTGTGGTACAGCTGGAAGCAATTCCTCTTCTCTTGAAGGCAAAGGAACACCTTACATGTTGAACATCTTATTCTTGCCTTGTTGTTTGAGCAGCCTGGCATCCTACACCGGTTCTTTGTTGCTGGTTGAGAAAATTCTGGCATATGAAGTACATTTTTGTTTCGTAGGGCATCTGGTGGATGTGCTACTCGAGCTCGTTTATGAGGGGCCAAACTTGAGAAGCGTGGCTCATAGTCACTGTCACTTGATTCATCACTCATTTCATGTTTCCCGTACACTAGAAAATGTGCATACTGCTTCCTGAACTCAAACAGATCATAAATGTCCTTTTTGCGAGTTCCTAATGCATGTTGATCTCTACGGTACTCGATCCACCCTGCTGCCAGTGCAAAATCAAAAAAGTGCATTATTACACGAACAGTCCATTTTTTTGTCCTGGAATCAATTCTATAGTAACTAATCATTCTATCCAACAAATCAATCCCACCCATTTCTGTGTTGTAAGCCTTGACAACATTGGGCCTGCTCACTTCAATATATTTTTTTTCAGTTCTACACCATCTTCGGCAGGTGTCCAAGGGGAAAGCACCTTCCTTGTTAGAAATTAAATGCACTGGCCTGCTGTCATACCATTTTACTATGGCCACCTGTCCATCTGATCTAACTGATTGGTCAACAGAACCCCGACCTTCTCTTTTTAGTTCAGAGTCCTTCTTTAATTTTGAAGCATGAGGCACTTTTTTTTTGCTCAAGGTACCTGTTCCAGTTGCTCCAGCCTCTGAGAAAAGAGTGTCCAAAAGAACTTGAGAAGTGAAAAATCTGTCAAGGTATATGGATACACCACTTGGGAAACTTCTAATGAGCTTAAGAACAGCTTTTCCACCTACATCTAGGTGTTGTAGATTTTCTTCTGAAACAATAGGATCTCCTTTGCCTTGGTAGAAAAAAAAGTCTAGGGGTAGCCCATCAGCAGCAGCTACAACAAAGTTTTTTAATCCACATGGATTAGGCTTTGTCTTTATGACTTGCCTTGCAGGTGCATGACCCCAAAATGGGATCATTTGTTCGTCAACAGCCACTTTACTCTTTCTTGGGTTCAAAAGGCATCCAACTTGGACAGACTTCATCAAGGGGCCTACCTTCCAAAATTTACTTGCAGCTTTTTCATCATTACTTACTTCTGCATCACTTACAAGTTTTAAATGTGCTCGGATCTTGAAATACAAATCTCGACTAATCTGAGAAGCCACAAAGGGAACTCTAGTGTCAGCTGCCCAGTACATTCTAATCCTAGGAAAGTTAAGAAGGGACATTTTTACAGTTACAGCAATAAACTTTCTCATTGTTTCTACTGTAATACCTAGCTCAGTACCTTTTTCCTGTAGAAATCTCCTATTTGTGTGTTCAGTCAAAAGAGAAAAAATGTCTTCAGGTATATACTTTGAAACATATGACTCTGGTGGAAGATTCAACGCATTTTCGGGTATACTTTCAGCCTCAGGAGCAGGGGGTAGTGGCCAAAATTCATTGGATTTTTTCCAAAATACTCTTTCTCTAGGCATACCTTCTGCGGCTGTGTCATTACCATCTGCAACATCCACTCCATCCTCATCAGACAAGCTTTCTTCTTGTTGATCAACATTTTCAACATTGTTGGGAAGATCTGCATGACCTGGTGCTGCATTGTAGGAAGGGTCTGCATCGAAGTCATCATCATCAGACAAGTCCAAATCACTTAGATCTCCATTTAGCTCTGTGTCAACAAACTCCTCAAATCTACTTGAATCTGAAACAAAAAAGTCAACAACCAGATTAAAAATTTATAAAATACATGATTAGGTTTTGTAATTTTACTAAATAAAAATAGTTTTGATCATTTTATCATCAAGTTGCTGAAAAAAGCTTTAGAATTATTATTTGAACATGCTGTTTTCCAGCTAAGAAACAACAACCAGATTTAAAATCAATCAAGTAAGGCATGTGCTTGTAAATGAGTAAAATTTCAATCATTTTATCACCATGTTGCTAAAAAAAACTTGGAATTTATTTAAAAAAGTTGTTTTTCACCTAAAAAACAACAACCAGACTTAAAATTTATATGAGGCAGGTATTTTTTGTAAATAAAACTTGTTTTGACTCTTTTATTATCATGTTCAAATTGTTTGATAATATTCACACTTTTGTTATTCTTGAGTCCCAATGTCCCCAACAGGGGACAATTAAGTTTACTAGCACATCCATCAGTATACAGTTGTAGTTTTCAGATATTCTCATACATAATATCAAACAACAGTTATTATTCTATGATTTGGTAATTATCACCACAAAAAAAATTATTGCATAGCTATAAAAGTTGTACTTACAAAGTTCAGATCTACAAAATCGTTGAGGACGCTGATCAGCCATCTTTGAAGTCACTCTGAAGTAACTGTGCAAGTGAAATGAAACAGAAACTGTATACAAGAACGTAATTGACAATGGCTTAGACTAACTTTAAATGATAGATCAAAGTCTGATATGATCAGATATATAAATAAGTCAATATGAAAAATGTAAAGTACAAATACTTGCAATACTTCCAAAAATATTGGTAAAAAGTTGTGTCTACAAATGGGAATCGCGACTTTAGAATAAATAATTCCAACTAAACCCTGAAAAGGTCAAATAATAATTAAACAAACAAGGCAATTGAACAAATAATGAAAAATGCTGATAATGATTCAAAATTGATACAGAATACTTATCAAATGCATGAAGAGCATGAGATCCAATCTTGAATTGGATGGGCAGTACATCGAGACCCCCTCGATGATACCGGACGATGGTGGAGACCTGGATGGACCCACGAAGTGGAGCGGACCAGAGCGAGCTACCGGAGCTGGACTGGACGGCGAACCGTGAAGAGCGGCGACTAGGATGACCCGCAAGCAGGACAAGAATTAATCCGAGCGACAGACTCCGGACTGGAATGGTGACGAATCAGGATAGCCAACAGCGATGGCTCAGTGGTGACGACACAGGAACGGCGGCGACACAGCGATGAGTGGGTAATGTCAGGTTAACTATTGTCAGTGCAATACGGGCAATACTGACACAATGACGGTGTGACACAGTTGAGATATGCAACACATAAACTTGAAAGTAACATAGCTGAAGATTCACTGAATTGAATGAACCGTCCAAAAGTTAGGCACGGTGAATGAAATGCAAAGCTAATTGAGTTGGCTACGGCCAAAAATCACAACACTGATGCTATAGTGAATGTCTGAATAGACAACCATCCAAATGCTTGGCATGGTGAATGAAATGTAACAAATGTTCGTAGATCACTAAAAGAACTGATTGAAACTGATACACCATCTATGGGGTAGACATGAAAATTGCTAATACTTCGATCTAGCAATGAATGATTAGGTAGCTAGCTGACTAACCTAACAAAAACGGATACAGAGCAGAACGTCTGACTGCACCGTGAAATGATGAGAGTGTGATCTTGGAATGCAAGCAACACACCAGTAATAATGTCCCGCGAGACCAGAATTACTTCAATGAAACGAATGAATGCGAAATTGGGCCTCAAGCCCTACCACAAAATGCCTACCGCAAATGAATGTTCAGTTCAATCATATAACTTGTTGCTGAATGTTGAATGTTCTGGAAACTTGATTTTCATAATCAGTAATATGAAAATGATTTGAGTTCTCACACTGAGAAGTGAATAAATTTAAATTGAAGATAAAAATTTGAAGCACTCGTGACGAATGAAACGTGTTGGAACATACCAAATACTGATGATTGAAGATATTTCACAAACTAACGAACCGAAATTACTGAAACTTTATCGAAGCACTGGAAGAAACATTCTACGTTGAATAAACATGAATTTAAAACTGAGAAATGAAAACTTTGAATTGAAAGCGACGAAAATTGAAGAACGGAAAAAAGCTGATGTGAACTGTTACGCCATTGCTGTGTGTAGAAGGAAACCGGAAAGTGCATGCACGAAATGCGATGTAAGAAACTACGTATAGCCATGGCCACGTCGATGAAAAAGATATGCGTAAAAAACGTCTAGACACGGTAGGAAATACTCCAAAATAATATTAAATAATACCAAAATGTACAATAAAATTAATGTACAAATGTAGCATGACAAAAAACTGATGTAATCCGTGAACTGCAGAAAACACAGTGAAAGTGGACCGATGACAAAGTGACTTGCGCACTAACGCGACAAGTTGGGACAAGAACACAATGCATAGTGTGAAATCTGACATAAACCTGGCCCCCTTGAGGCCTGCAGGGTCTCAAAAGAGAGACATACGAGAGAACAAAAAAGAAACGGAGATTATGTTGGATGAGCAATGCTGAATTAATCAAAAAATTCCTCGTCGAGTGGAAGCGGTGCAATGCTAGAAATAGCCTGCTTGAAAGTGCCTGATGCGGTGCGAACGGTGACCACCCGTACCTTGTTGTCCTTCCCTGGATGAACGGCCGTGATGCACGCAAGTTTCCATACCGAAGGTGACGTACCCGTGTCCTTGAGAATAACCACAGCACCAATCTGCAGGTTTTCAGATTCAGAGCTCCACTTGCTCTTCCTTTGAAGTGTGACTAGAAACTCAGCAGACCAACGATCCCAGAGTTCCTGAGTGATCAGTGCTAACTGACGCCAGCGTGAACGGTGATCGATGTGAGTGGTGGTTGGTGTGTGGAACGGCAGTGCGGTGAGCGGACGACCAACCAAAAAATGCCCAGGAGACAAGTATGCTAAATCTTGAGGGTCCTCAGACAGAGGCACAAGAGGCCGGGAGTTGAGGATAGCTTCAATCTGTGCAGACAGCATGGAAAGCTCTTCAAAATTCAAAATCTTATTCAAAGTGACCACTCTGAAAATTCGTTTAAAATTTTTTACAGCGTTTTCCCATAGACCTCCAAAATGAGGAGCCCTGGGAGGGATGAAATGCCAACCAATGTTGAAAACGGCGGCAAAGTTGTGAATTTCAGACTGAATAGCAGAATCTGAAAGAAATGCATGTAACTCATTGAGTTCATTGTGAGCGCCAACAAACGTTGTAGCATTGTCTGAATGAATGGCAAAAGGGATGCCACGACGAGCAGAGAACCTGATGAGTGCGGTAATGAAGGCCTTTGTTGAAAGCTCGGAGACCACCTCTACGTGAACTGCGCGCGTTACCATGCAAATAAACAAAGCAAGGTAAGCCTTGGAGAAATTGCGCGACTTTGAGCCACCAAGACGAATTGAAAGAGGACCTGCGTAGTCAACTCCACAATTATAAAATGGAAAATCCGGTTGTACACGAACTGCGGGAAGATGCCCCATGATTCGCTCGGAACGAAACATAGAGAAACGAAAACACATTTTGCAACCCTTTATTACACTCTTGATGATGCGACGGGTGGATGGTATCCAAAAACGTTGTCGAATACTGGCCATAGTGACCTGAACGCCAGCATGTTGAAGACGTCTATGAAATGAGACAATGAGCGCACACGTGAACCTATGTTTAGCTGGCAATAAGATTTGATGTTTATAGTCGAATGGAATATCTGCCTCCCGAAGACGACCACCTACTCTCAGAAGATTGTCAGTATGAATAAATGGAGAGAGTGACTTGATAGAACTATTGGAGGGCAGCTCCTTACCCTGACGCAAAGATTTCAAATCGTCGGCAAAAACATCTGATTGAATGTCTTGAATGATGCACAATTCAGCAGCTTGAATTTCCTGAACCGACAGTTCAACAGATTGCTGAGATGCTGGTTCACGGCAATGCTTCAAATTATGAATGAAACGAAGAATGTAAGCAGCAATGCGAACTAATTTGTGATATGATGAAATTTTTGACGATAAATCTGAAAACAATGAAGTTGTTGAACAAGTGACAAGCGAGATTTTAGGCTGTGAAATGATTACATTCGATGAAATCTCCTTCCAGGTTGAGGGTGAAACTGGAGACATGTGTCCCAATGATTGATACTCATCCATGAATGCCGTATACTGCTCCTTCAATTCAGGATTAGCAGCCAATATTTTTTCCAGTGAATGGAAACGGTTAAGAGCTTGGAAACGAGATTGACCTAGAGTGTGAAATGACTCTTTTTTGGGAAAAGCCACAGAAAATCTGCCGTCTGAGGCACACTCGACATTGGCAAGATAATGCTGTTCAATCTTTCGGTGCTCAGCTGTTAGATTGTCCTTAGGAAGAACTTCTTCAAGCTTCCAAAATTTTTCCATCTGATTGGAAATCTCACAAGTAGAAATGAAGTTGGAATGAACAGAAGGTTCTATCTGAGATGAATGCGTGGACAAGACAGCACCCCAAACCACCCAACCTAGTTTGGTGCCTTGCAAAATGCAGTCAGATGAAATTTGAATTTGACCGAATGTCAATATGGAAGCATAGACTGAAACGCTCAAAAGAAGATCGATTCCCTGAGAAAGGTGAAAAACAGGATCAGCAAGCTGAATGTGAGTGGGCAAACTAAGTTTTGAAATATCAATTCCCACTGGTGGAAGACTGGGTGTAATTTTGTCGGCAATAATGCAAGAGACCTTTCTAGACCATGTGCGATCAGAAGAAAACACTTCCACAGATGTGGAATACATCGGTGCTGTATTGATGCCAGAAACTGTATGTATAGTATTGTTATGACAAGTTGAAACTAAAGACAACCGTGAAGCAAGATGTTTGGAAATGAAACAGGTGTCACTACCTGTGTCCAACAACGTGCGACACAAAATAGGTTGACCAACCTTATTATAGACTACTACCTCTGCAGTAGGCATGATGGATACTGTTGAATTTTTGTTGCCATCATATGTGTGACTGGAGTTACTAACTACTTGACCAGCGGCTGGAATCGGCGACCTAGCAGATGACTCTACAGTTGAATTCAATGACTGTTCAGAAGTAGATGCGACAACTGATGATGAAGCGAGCGGCGACGTGCGGAGGTTGACTGCCGGCTGTGAACCACAACTGCAGCTGTGAAGATGTGCTGAACGACTGCTGTTGGAGGAAATTGTAGTATTCCTTAATTGAACACTGTTGGCATTTGCTGTAGCCTTAGAGCCAGATGACGTAAATTGAAATGATGCACCGTGCAAAATGGAATGATGTGCCTTGCCACACTGCTTACATGCACCAAAGCATTGGTGTCCTGTTGAAAATGGGCTGAGACAATTGAAGCACAAGTGCTTTTTGCGTACTGCGTCAACACGAGCTTGTGGCTGTAGATTTGACAGCTGAGAACAAGTGAAGACAGAATGTGCTGAGTTGTTACAATACAAGCAAGCATTGGGACGTTGAAATACCGAATTGGGTGTAGCAGTACTGCGACTGTTGTTGAATGATGAATTGGATGTTCCAATACTACAATTGTTAGAGTTGAAAGAAAGAGCTGCCGATCTGCTGGGCTGCTGCTGGTTAGCCCTAGGATTGACCTGAGCTGAGTGATTCAAATTAAGTGACACAGCTTGTGACACTTTATGTTGGGACTCCATAAAGTTCCAGAGATTGTCAATAGAAACATCATCCATAGTAGAGTTGTATCGCTCCCAATCACGTAGGGTAGCAATATCAAAACGAGACACAGTGACATACATGAACAGAAGGTCTTTAACATCTATACCTAAATCAAGTGCTTCTAAAGCAAAAATGTTTGTTTTTTGATGGTCAATAAGACTGCGCCAAGATTGTGCTGATTTTGAATTGAGTTGCGGTGGGTTCAAGATTGCCGAAACATGTCGATCAGCAATAAGTATTGGATTGTCGTACCTGGTTTTCAACAAATTCCAAGCTAAAGTGAAATCACCTGGTGGTGCATTGGCGATTCTATTCAACGCTTCGCCGGATAATACCTGTTTGAGATATTGAAACTTTGCACTGTTATCAACTGAATCATTATCAACAATAATACTAGTAAATGCAGAATGAAAATTCAACCAATTTTCAAAATCACCATTAAAACGAGGTAATGGTATTTCTGGTAATTTGAAACCTTGTGAAAATTGAATAGGTCGTGGAGTGGGGGCATGCACTAATGCAGGTTCAACGAGAACCCTATTGGCCTCTTCAAAGGCTGCCAGATTGGCCTTGATTCTAGAAGTAGTGTTAATAAAATTTTTTGAAATTTCATAATGGATAGTTTTGTCTCCATTGGGATCCCCTTCGTCTAAGCTATCCTTGATATTAACATAGGCGTGTCGAAGGGTATCAATTTCCTCTTTGACAGTGATTAATTCATGATATTCTAGCTGATTTCTAGGCGTTTCAAAATTAAACTGATCAATGAGCCACTGTAGGTGATCAAACAGATTTTTTCTCTTTGCTATTAGCGCCGAGATATCAGTTGGAAGAACTTCAGTAGCCATGATTACAAAGATTACTACAACTTAAAATTAGAATACTTGCGACCCTAAAATGCTGCCAACTGTAGTTGTGCGTGTGCCCACGTTTAAAGCGCAAACGTTTGCAAGAAGATGTGTCACCAAGGCTTGTGTGGAGAGCCAAATGAACTGAGTGATGTGACACCAAGCAAGTGATAATGGTGGCGCTCGAGCAACTTGTGCACAGGATGCAGTGTGGCAGCTTACAATGATTCAGGTCTTGAGAGACTGGTACCAACACGAGCGCAGCGTGCTTGTCTGGGGTCAGTTAACCTTGAAATGAATGAGAATCTATTAATACAAACAATGCTAATACAATAGTTAATGTCAAAAATTGGACCCTAAACTAAGGCGTCAATGTTAAAGATCAGAATGATTTTTTTTTTTACAAATTTAAAAAAGTTTGAGTTGACCAGGGGTCATTAGATAATGAGTTGTCCCAGGTCACTGGCCTTGATCCGGCCCGGAGGACCATTTTAACATGTGTGATCTGTGCGACTGAATGAAATAATAGTGGACTGTAAGAAATGCTTTTGTAAATAAAAATTGTTAAGATGTATGAATTGTATATTTATTGTACTACTGCACAAATCCAACATGCCAAAAATAGAATGATAATTTATAATAAAACTGGTAGCTGGGAAAGACGCCAAATAAAAAAATAAGGTTTAAGTAAAACAGTTCAATAGATTTATTATATACTTTGAGAAACGTGACATATTGTCTTAAATTTAGGAAATGCCACACAGGGCAGTTGACTGACGTGAAATAAAAAATGACATAATAAAAATTTGAGACAATCAGTTGAAATATGATAAATTGACTCAATAATCATGAGTACAAAACAATAAAAAATACATAGTAAAAAATTGAGATTGTCAGTTGATAAATGTTGAATTGCTAACAGGAAAATTTAATTTAGGTACTAGACCAAATTCCTAGTAAACAAAACAATTTGTGACTAATGAACAAGTACAAAACTACTATATGTAATGCTCCGTAATGAGCTAGTGCATAAATTCAAAGAGAAAATAAACCTTCAAATGGCAATAAGTAAAATAGAAAAAAAATCAGGTCAATGAGTAATCTCAAAAAGTACAAAAGGTAAAGGTAAACTGCCAAAACAGAACAATTGAAATGTAAATACTAAAGGTAACAAAAAAAAAACGAATGCTTTCAGGACATATTAAAACCTTTGTAGTTCTGGATAGGTTTTATTAGATACACTAAATAATCATGAGTTGAACGTCAATTGAAAAGCATATATTCAATGTAATTAATAATTTTAAAAACAATAGTAAAGAGATAGTACAGTGAAATGAAACAGAAACTGTATACAAGAACGTAATTGACAATGGCTTAGACTAACTTTAAATGATAGATCAAAGTCTGATATGATCAGATATATAAATAAGTCAATATGAAAAATGTAAAGTACAAATACTTGCAATACTTCCAAAAATATTGGTAAAAAGTTGTGTCTACAAATGGGAATCGCGACTTTAGAATAAATAATTCCAACTAAACCCTGAAAAGGTCAAATAATAATTAAACAAACAAGGCAATTGAACAAATAATGAAAAATGCTGATAATGATTCAAAATTGATACAGAATACTTATCAAATGCATGAAGAGCATGAGATCCAATCTTGAATTGGATGGGCAGTACATCGAGACCCCCTCGATGATACCGGACGATGGTGGAGACCTGGATGGACCCACGAAGTGGAGCGGACCAGAGCGAGCTACCGGAGCTGGACTGGACGGCGAACCGTGAAGAGCGGCGACTAGGATGACCTGCAAGCAGGACAAGAATCAATCCGAGCGACAGACTCCGGACTGGAATGGTGACGAATCAGGATAGCCAACAGCGATGGCTCAGTGGTGACGACACAGGAACGGCGGCGACACAGCGATGAGTGGGTAATGTCAGGTTAACTATTGTCAGTGCAATACGGGCAATACTGACACAATGACGGTGTGACACAGTTGAGATATGCAACACATAAACTTGAAAGTAACGTAGCTGAAGATTCACTGAATTGAATGAACCGTCCAAAAGTTAGGCACAGTGAATGAAATGCAAAGCTAATTGAGTTGGCTACGGCCAAAAATCACAACACTGATGCTATAGTGAATGTCTGAATAGACAACTATCCAAATGCTTGGCATGGTGAATGAAATGTAACAAATGTTCGTAGATCACTAAAAGAACTGATTGAAACTGATACACCATCTACAGGGTAGACATGAAAATTGCTAATACTTCGATCTAGCAATGAATGATTAGGTAGCTAGCTGACTAACCTAACAAAAACGGATACAGAGCAGAACGTCTGACTGCACCGTGAAATGATGAGAGTGTGATCTTGGAATGCAAGCAACACACCAGTAATAATGTCCCGCGAGACCAGAATTACTTCAATGAAACGAATGAATGCGAAATTGGGCCTCAAGCCCTACCACAAAATGCCTACCGCAAATGAATGTTCAGTTCAATCATATAACTTGTTGCTGAATGTTGAATGTTCTGGAAACTTGATTTTCATAATCAGTAATATGAAAATGATTTGAGTTCTCACACTGAGAAGTGAATAAATTTAAATTGAAGATAAAAATTCGAAGCACTCGTGACGAATGAAACGTGTTGGAACATACCAAATACTGATGATTGAAGATATTTCACAAACTAACGAACCGAAATTACTGAAACTTTATCGAAGCACTGGAAGAAACATTCTACGTTGAATAAACATGAATTTAAAACTGAGAAATGAAAATTTTGAATTGAAATCGACGAAAATTGAAGAACGGAAAAAAGCTGATGTGAACTGTTACGCCATTGCTGTGTGTAGAAGGAAACCGGAAAGTGCATGCACGAAATGCGATGTAAGAAACTACGTATAGCCACGGCCACGTCGATGGAAAAGATATGCGTAAAAAACGTCTAGACACGGTAGGAAATACTCCAAAATAATATTAAATAATACCAAAATGTACAATAAAATTAATGTACAAATGTAGCATGACAAAAAACTGATGTAATCCTTGAACTGCAGAAAACACAGTGAAAGTGGACCAATGACAAAGTGACTTGCGCACTAACGCGACAAGTTGTGACAAGAACACAATGCATAGTGCGAAATCTGACAACCGTTTTAAGTTAATTTTTGAGATTTTTTTTCAATATTCTCTCTAAGGATCTATCATTGATTTATATTTCCATTCGACAAGCTATTCTACTCTCATTAATATTCGAAATTGCAGATGTCCTCATATATATTGGTGTTATTGAAACGGATTTTAAAATTGTCAATGATTTTGAAAATTGGCAGTTCAGAGAATGCACGATAATTTGCGTTCAGACTATTATAATAATTATCCAACTTTAAAAATTATAATATACACTATAATTAAAAATATATTTTATAATTATAATATATATTATAAACTTTAATAATTATCCAACAAATGAAGTTTTAATTCTGTTGAATAAATTGTCAACTATCATTGAAAATTGAAGTAACAAATGAAATATAGTACTATTTTAAATGGAAGGTTTCTGCATAAATAATCAATTCATTACAACAAACAGAACTTTCAATAATCATGATTTATTGTTTGAAAAGTAATTTAGAGAAAATGTGTAATCATTTCATGTGAAAATCACAATTTATTATACATTACAATAATGAAACATGAACTTGATTTATCGAGTTAACATGATTGTAGAGTATAAAATAATTCTATCAATCACGCCACTTCATCACTCCAACATAGATTTCTATAAAGTTATATTAAAAATGTTTTTCAAGTATTATCTCATGAAAATTCGCAAGTTTAAAAATACCATTTGGAAAATTTAATTATTTGTTATTGATAAAGTACTTTTTAAAAATATCACCCATCCATTAATATTCTCATTTCATCAAACAGAAACTGGCTATTTTTAATCAAGCATTGATGATGTTATTAATGATAATAATAATAATTTTCAATTTTAATTTAAATTTATTTCATTTAAAGGTTCATGACTTCATCAACAGTGTTTTGTTGCTCCTCTACCTTAGGGCAAATTGAGGAGTATTCAAATTAATTTCATATTACATCATAATCGTTCTATATGTTATTATATAATAATAATAATAATAATGGCAAAATAATCTGATGATAATAATAGAAATAATAATATTAATTGAAACAGGTAACATCAATTTATTGATGATATTGGCATGGTAATTAGTAAAAACAGGTATAAGAAAGAATAGTTTATTGGCTTTTGCATTCAGACAAAACTTTCTTCAACATACTAAATAATATATAAGTCATAATACACAATCAATATAAATCATAATACATAATCGACTAAAAAAACATAATTACAGGTATCATAGAATAATAAAATTAACAATAAACGGTATATGAAAAGTATATTGGCTCAATGCTGGTGATGGAAAATGTATGATTCAATAGAAAAAAGCATGAAACTGATGTGTAAGAGAAAATTATAACAAAAATACAGAACAGATTCCAATAAACATTCATATTACAAAGGTAATCAGACTAATTATAAAATGACTGTGATCAATATAAAGTGAGAATTAAAAAAAGGTTATCATGAAAATCATTTTATCTGTTAATCAATTATACTTGAATTTGATGCAATCAAGATTTATGCATATTAGCTTGATTACTTAAAATGGAAATCTCAGTACATACAGTACAATACAAATCTCATATTTATGCTACTGGTACTGGGAAATCTTGAGCTATTAAATAACACAAGTGGGAGAAAAATAGTTTGAATTAGATATAACAAAGGGACTTACAAAAACTGTACAGTTTTCCCTACCCTAGTAAAATAATCTTAATTTATCAGTAATAAACTTATTTTTGAGTGACATACATAAGATATCGATACAAAACAAGGCACAATAACAAGAAATGCTGGTAGACAATAATTTTACTGAATACAAACATGCAATCATCATTATACAAAGAATTCCTAATTCTAGTATATTTTGATGAAATATTAAAAAATAAATGTAATTTCATAAATTTACAACCTTACGACATTTTAAAAGTATATATGTCAGATTATTGATAGAAAAAAATTGAATACTAATAATAAATTAGAATCATATTATTTACAACAGGAATAGGGAGATATACACAAAGGCTAATATATTATAAAATTATAATTACCATGTAAATTAGAAAATAAATATAGACCTCTATGACATATGCTTGAATGAACCATCCATATACAGTACAACTTTCTATACAATATTATACAATACAACTTCTGCTGTACAACTATTATTATTCGTTCCAGTATCCATAGTGTGAGTTCATATTATTTGAATTTTCCTCAAATAAAAAAAAATTGTTGTTTGTTACTAAAAACGTTGATAGTTCAAAGTATCATATATTAAGTGATAATATATCTATCATGAGTAGATCACAGTTTGAATTAGGGATTTGCTTTGATTATTCAAGAGAAATGGATTGCAATTTCAAACTCTCATTGTAGAGATTATCCATATAATGGTGACAGTCTATTTTTATTTCTATATTTTGAAAAATAAAGTTGATACGAAAAATGTCTATTGTAGAATGCTGAAATTATCATTTAGTTGTTTATATTGTTGTTTTAAGAAATTTCTCCTATATAGATTTGTAGTAGGTAATTTTCTGTTCAGGTATTAGGTACGATTTAATAAATAGAGAAATAGTTCCATAATTCACTTTTCTCGAATTTTTTTTTACAAACACTTGTACAAAATACAACAACTAGTCTCGACGATTTATTTTTTGACAGCAAGACTATATAGTTTCATATTGAATGTGTTTGATATGTTCTATGTTAAATTATCATATAATATAACTTAACTAGCTGGAACCCGTGCTTCGCAAGGATCTATTTTCAACCTTGATAATCTGAAAACTTGACGTAATGAAATTTTAAAGAACTTAAAATAGGCCTATAACCATTCTTGGTTAATTAAGAATCTAGCCTATAAGCAAAATTTCAAGTTAATTAGTCCAGTAGTTCAGACGTGGTCAAACATAATTTTCCTATCCCATACGTGTATAAGCCAACTCTTATATTATAGATATGTTTTATTATAGATATGGTTAACGACTGCAAGAGATAGGAGTGTGGAACAGAATAGTTGTGAAACTATGATAGCGCCAGAAGTGTCTCAAACACAATAGTAGGTACTACATGAACTTTTTGAAAGTGATTTAAAAAAAAATGTTAAAACAACAGAACTGAAAGTTGTCTACCTTATCATTCTACCTCCATTTAGAGAGGCTTTTGTTTGAGCCGAATGAAATCTTCTATCTTCTATATATCAAAAAAAAATGAATGTCTGTTTGTGTGTTTGTTCCCTATGACTTGAAAAATACTTGACATAACGGCATGAAACTTTGGGAATATGTTGTGTGAATATTGGGGATGGTTTCTGACCAGAAATTTTAATAGGGTGGCTAATAATGATTATTTATTAATCTATTTTACAGACCTATGTTTTCGAAATTGTCGGCCTAGCGGCTACCGAAGAACGGAAAGATGATCATGATTCAAGATCATATTGAGATAATATGGTTTAGCATCTAAAGTCACCAGCTGTAATAAACACGCCACCCTATGATAAATTGTGTAGGCTACTGGTATTTCAACGGTAGTTTGGAGCTGAAGTGTAGGTGATTGGTACCAGCTGTAGATAATGGTTCCTTAGAAGACCTATACAAATAATTATCACTCCCCTATCATTGAGTAACCGGAAAATGTTGGGAAAAAATTATTCACCTCATGGAAGAGAGTTGTTAATATTGCATTTATTATGTCAGAATAATTCACAATTTTTTTGAATTTAGCTTAGCTTATTTTCATCCTGAAAATCCTAAAATGGAAGATGGAAAGAATATGTAATTCCTGGTGATGATACATCGTACATCACATATTTCCTGGATCATCTATTGACAATCAACAACTATGAAAACATTGAACTCATCTGTGAAAAACTAATTTATCCTATCTATTTTTTTTTAACTCAACACTTTACTGTTAGATATTACTACCAATTGATTGAGAAGAATATGTTTTGGGAATAATGAATGCTGCAATACTAAGCACATAGGAAGTCCGTATTTAGATGTGAATGAAAATATTGATTGTCAGATAAATTTCATGATTCACCAAATAAAGTGAAGTGTACATTGACTTTTGGCGGTACAAAGTTGGTCAGGTAAGCTAGTTGTAAATAAAGCTTTATTATTAATAGTAAACACTGAAAAAAGACAGGCTCAATCACCAGGAATACTATAAATTCTGTGAAGGACCAGTAAGCCATTAATTTTGATAAGTTTAATCACTTACATTATGGACAATCAATACGTATGAAATTTATTAGCTACAAAATAAAAAACTTTGATTGAAGTGACCCTGACTACTACAATATGAATAACCATTTAGATCAAATAAAAGATATTACTCACATCTCTCATCAACTCGTACTTCTTGTTCACAAAATATTAACACAAAAATATGAGTTATATTGAATGAACTCACGGCTAGTACTCAAGTTTGTCTTTTTCTGGCCATGCTACAAATGAATATAGGTTTATGTTTGACATCTTGTTTTTGTAATCTTGTTGTCTATTAAGAAATTTTTCAATGTGATTTTTTTTTGCAATAAAATTTGAAAAAAAGAATTATCAACAAACTCCTAACCAAAGAAAATATCTGTGCTCTGTTGTAATCGGAATGTATGAAACTCATACAACAATGGAACAAACACGAGGCAAGCTAGCGCTTTCGATTCATGGAAAATTAAATTTGATCAGCTGATTGATGAAATTATTTTAAGCTTTCCAATGATTATAACATATTATGTTAGAATATCATGTGTCAATATATCTCAGTTCCATATGGCATTCACCTTACCATGTTCATAACCTTACTAAATATGATCCTTTTTCATCCTTTGAAACCCTTAGAGGCAAAATATCTCAAAATCCGTTCTTAGTGCACGTCTAGCATGTTTGAAGAATATTTGTGCAAAGTTTCAAGTCTGTAGGACAATTAGTTTGAGCTGTAGTGTGATTTTACATCAAAATTTTCGAAAAATGCCCTCTCCTGGACCCCCCTGTGCTTCTGATCGAAATTTTTCTGCATAGATCTAATTTTTTTTCGTAGCTGAACAAAAAAGTTCCTCATGACTTTGCTGTGCAATGAGCGGTTAAAAAGTACAAAATTTTGGGGGGGCCCCAGCTCCCTCAGGGGGGCAAATTTCTGAAAATCCCTTCTTAGTGGATGTTTTCAGGCTACCATAAACAATTGTGCAAAATTTCAAGTTTTTAGGCTCAGTATTTTGGGCTGTGGTGTGATTTCAGTCTGTCGGGGCTTAGCCTTTTATAAGTATAGAGAGAGATAGTTATTATGTTTCCATCGTTTATTATCGACTATTTACGTTTATGAAGCAATTTTAATGATGAAAATGGCTTGAAAGCCTAAGTATTTATATAAAGGTTTGAAAGAAGGGTACTTTGAATTTATTTCCTCATTGACAATAGACAATTCAAAGAGCCCTATTGAAATACTTTATCAAAAAAGGTACAATCTATATTTAGATAGTGTATAAAATTAAATGACATTTCACAATGTCTTTGGGGACATTTGGTAACTTCTTACCAACTAAGTCATCATAAGTTTCCCAAGACCCATCAGTTCGCCGAGAGTAGGCAACATAGTGACCAATGTCATTCAAATTGTCACTCCCAATGAAGCCTATGCAACCACGTAGGTAGAAATGTTTTTCATCTACTATTAAATGGGTAGGAAGTTCCCTAACCCTAATATGACTTTGTAAAAGGCGGCTCTCATTGCCTTCCAGTTGTATCGGCTCTAAGAGTAGATGATCATGCAACGTTTTCTTGATCCTTCTTTTTCCAACACAATTGGAGGAGTAGCCTTCTGTTACGTGAATCCTTCTAGCACATTTGTTTTTTTAACACAGCTCCCTGTCGACCATTTGGTTCAGTGAATGTATATCGTTTGGTATATCAAGATATATTGACAATGGGACTCTCCCATAGTTTCTGTTTTTATCTGGACATTTATCTGCCGTGCATTCATTAGTTTCTGTGACCGTTGGCAATACATTTAAGAGTCTACTTGCTAGAGGCGATACACTTGTTTCACAGGGAACTTTTTTTATGCCCTCCAATAGATTTATGGGTTAAAAAATATCCATGAGAATCCTCCCTCTATCTTCATAAGTTTTTCTCGAAATACCTTTCTGAAGAAGATTTATTACGAAATTGAAAAATGTTGAAGATGAATCTGTAAATGAGGTTCTCAAACTTAAACTGTCTGAGAACGCTGTGCTGTAGAGTTGAGAAAGGCTATCGAACGCGCAAGTGTTCGATAGGATTATTTTTTCCCCTTCAATCAAGAGTGGTTTCATCTGAAACAAATTTCCATTTTTCAAAACAGAGATGTTCTCTTTTGAATACGATTTTCTTAGATCACATATACATTGTATTCCGTTTTTGATGACAAATAGTGGGAGGAAGTGATTCAGTTTCTATATTTTTATGCTTTTTTCTACAGCCAGTCCTCTCCAATTTTCAAGCTCTTTCGATTCCTCCACTCTTTGAAGGAAGCAGTCTTTTCTCTTCTCCACTATAAACAATTCATCGTTTTTTGTATCTGCTCTGTAATTGTCGATTTCCATCCTTTCAGTTGCACGATTGGGATCCTGTAGTATTTCGTCCTCATCTTCAAAACTCTTCCCCTTTATGTTGTCAGTAGCAACCTTCATTGTCCCTTCAATGAATGGAATGTGATGCAAGACAAAATCATCCACCCTCATAGGCAGTGTCTTGTGCCTGAATGTGATATTTTTCAAAATGTTAAAAAATGCTTCAGCTGGTGTTGAAGTAGCAGTTACATCACCATACCCAAATATTGGTATCATCACAGCTGTCCACGTGGGGATGAGTGGAGAAATTCTTAGAATGAATTTGACCAATCCTGGAAGGAATTGCTGATTACCCCTGTTTCCAATGATTTTTTGGCTTTCTACCTTTTCTACTATGTTCTTTAGCAGAGTGTGAAAAGGGTTTCTCTCCGTTTTCGAGAAACTGTTTAATAGAATTTCGTAAACTTCATCTCCTCCATAGTTGAATTGAGTTTGTGTCTCTTCTGGAACCAGGCCACCAATTCTCTGTACAAGATATTCTTTGTTCATCTCACATGGTGTAAGCTGTTCATCATCATCAACGTTAAAGCCATCAGTAGGAGAAGTAGCTACAATGATGATATGCTCCAATATAGTGTACACATCTCTAATATTGGAGCACTGCAAAACTTGGCACAAGCTTCTAATGAGAAATTGTTTCGTAATTGGAATGCAATTGTTGAAGCAACTCCATATTGTCATTAGCTTTATTAAATGAGCAACATCATTCCTAATAAAGCAGCTTGGTATGTCTAACAGTTCAGCACAACGGATACAGTAAGCTTCAAGGAAATGAACGGTAGTAAATGCTTGAACACAAGCAGACATCAACGCTGGAGACATATCAACCACCACCTTGTTGGGTGGAGGTACATTGCAGCGTAAAAATGCAGCCAGCCAGTGGCGTAACGATTCGGTGTCATGCCTTTCAGAAAGAAAATTGCTTGCTGGATATATTTTTTTGTTTTTTTTTTTTGTCTCTTAGCACCATAGAGTATAAAAAAATATGTCCCGATTTAACTCCAGGAGCTCTAAGAATTTTCTTCACTAATCCTCCAGTTGCATCAATGGCCACTGATATTGGAAAATTATTTTTAGAAAACTCTTTGTACACATGCAATTGTGTCAAGCAGTGATATCTCACTGAAAATTCATCATATGTTAAATCTCTAATGATATTCTTGCACCTGGACTGGTGCATAGCTTCTCCTAAAGAGACTATAGGATTTTCATCAATATGCGACTCTTTCAAAGATTTCGATTTCGCATGTCAAACCTGGCTTGCAGACGGCAAGTGAGAGGGTTCCGGATCACCAGCATTCATCAACTTATCTGCCTCCAGCCAATGAAATGCAGCGGAAGACATATTCACATCTTTCACCTTCTTCAATGTTTTCTGTAGAGCTTCACCTGCTGACTTCCGCTTCAATCCTTTAGGATGTGCAATGGCAAAATTTCCTTTGTAACTACATACAAATTTTATTTCTTCTCCTTCTTCTGGCAATTTCGACATGTATCCATGAAGTATCGAATTACAGAAAGTACAGACACCACGTATAGTCAAAGCATGCAAAGCATCTGATTTTGCTACCCGTCCTCCTGTGAACGCTAATCTACAAGATAATCTAGTATTATTCCAGAAATGTGAATTCACAACATGAGTCCAACTTTTCCTCTTCAATTGAGTGTAACTCCTGCTTCCTCTTTTAGTTTTCGTGTCTCTATAGTGCACACCTTCTGGCCTTATAGAGTCCCAATCTGACCTGCTAAGCACTAAATTAAAACTTAAATTACCTCTATTTTTAGAAATATCTTCTCCAGATGACGCCTGAGATCTGATATCGATTGAATCAGACTTCGAGCTTGTTGAAGGGCTGTCACATGTTTCTTCTTTTCCTGAAGATTCAAGAGAGCTGCCAGGACGATGAAGGAGAGAAGTCAATAGCTGATATCTGTAAATGCGGTAAAAAATAAAATTAGAACAATAACACTTACTTCCTTATTCTGAATATATAAGTGGGTATGATACTCTAACGACTGTTCATGCATCAATAACTCTTTGATAATAATAATGTACTCGTAATAATACAACAATAACCAGTCACCCCCTGGATTGGAGAGCTCGCTAATGAACTGTTGTAAACTTTGAACCAAGCAACTTTTAATATACAGAGTTGGTGAAAATTATGGAAGCAGCTGAATGTTTCTTTCACAAGAATAATATTCTACAATAATTTTTGAAGAATAATTTTAGGTTCCATCGGGATCCTATTTGAAATTAAAATTACTCTAAAAAATAACTCTTCTGCTTCAACAAATTTGTTCATCATAACAATCCAAATTCATTCTTTTAATGAGAAGGTGGTCATGTTATCATGATTTCAATACAGAGTTCCAAGAGATAATGAATGACGAAAACATTAATAACTAAACCCGTATCAGTTCGTTGATGTTGATGTCAGTGCATGAAAGACTGACTGTCTGTATGATGGCTTCCAAATAGCCGCAGCTGATGTTATGAGTGAATATATTGTAATTTATTTATTTTTTACTTTCCTTGCCCTATTACCATAGGTAAGGAAAGTATTGCTTTCCGAAAAAAATGAAGGTACCCCAATTTCTAGATTTCTATTATGTTTCTAGGGTTTCTAGGTTTCTGAGTCCAAAAAAGTGGTTTTTGGGTATTGGTCTGTATGTATGTATGTATGTATGTGTGTGTGTGTGTGTGTGTGTGTGTGTGTGTGTGTGTGTGTGTGTGTGTGTGTGTGTGTGTGTGTGTGTGTGTGTATGTGCGTCTGTGTACACGATATCTCATCTTCCAATTAACGGAATGACTTGAAATTTGGAACTTAAGGTTCTTCCCCCATAAGGATCCGACACGAACAATTTCGATTAAATTCAATTAAAGATGGCGGCTAAAATGGCGAAAATGTTGTCAAAAGCAGGGTTTTTCGCGATTTTCTCAAAAACGGCTCCAACGATTTTGATCAAATTCATACCTAAAATAGTCATTGATAAGCTCTATCAACTGCCACAAGTCTCATATCTGTAAAAATTCCAGGAGCTTCGCCCCATCTATGCAAAGTTTGATTTTAGATTTAGAGTATCAGGCTTCAGATACAATTTAAACATAAAATTCTAAGTGGAAAAGATCAAGCATGAAAATCTCTACAATTAATGTTCAGTTAACGTTTCCACTAAAAATTGAAAATAAGCTCGAAATTCGAGAAAATGTTATTATTTCAATTGCAACCTGTTGGCAACTGTTGATTCTATTAAATCATTCACTATGAAGAAATAGCAGACTTCACGTGTCTCCAGTGTTATTGTCTTGTCACCAGCTGTCTTGGATCTTTGAATAGTAGACTTTTATGCGCGGGAATACTAGCGTCAGGTGATAAATTTTTATAACGACAAGGAAAGTTGTGTGAGTGCGCCACACCAGATTTTTTTTCCATTGATAATGCAACAATTTAATTTCTATTAACTGGAACCAAGGACTTTTCAGTATAATTCTTTTGAATCAGTGCTAAAGGTCAATTATATCAAAACTGGGAATTGCTTGACTTAAGTATTTTATAACTTATAATATATTGTACTATTGTAGGACTCCAATAAAAATCTACTCATATGAATGATATTATTTTTTTTCTGTACACCATTGATAATTTTAGATGGACATAACCTACATAATATTTGGATGATTTGGGAAAACAATTGGGAATTAGAGGAAGTTTTGGGCAATAGCCTGATTCCTCTTTTCGGACTACTGTATTGTTTGCTATTTTCAATAATAAATAAATAAATGGATGAATAAGTGAATAAATAAATAGATAAATAAATAAAATAAATGAATAAATGATTAAATGAATAAATGAATAACTGAATAAATGAATAAATAAATAAATACATAGATGAATATATATATAAATAAATGAAGAATAAATAAATTAATAATGTTCCCTATTACACTAAGTTCCAGCTCTAAAAGGAAAAACTATATCACGTCGAAACATATCTTTCCATTGACAAATTTGATAACCCTGAAGAGGTATTGAGGAAGAGAATCAATTGTGTAATACAATATTAGTATTGAGCTTCTTGAGCATTTAAAGCCTGTGCAACGGGCTGGAATACAACTTCTTACTGGTGATATTTTTCAAAGTTTTAGGATTTGCATACTATAGTGGGGTCCACGTTATAATTGCAATGGCAAAATATAGGAGAATAACGTTGCCGATCCTCAGTCTTGTCAATGCCTTCTATAGACGGTAGCTTATACAGGCTTATCGATGTAATATCAACTGTTCATTCTCGTTTAATTAATCAATTATGTTTTATTAGGCTAGAAATTAAATTTTTTAATAATTTCATAATGAATTTTCATAAGTTAGATAAAATATTTTGTTAATAAACTATCAATTATTGTACCCTCAATAAGTTGGAGACTGTTTTGGATATAATACTGTAACTTTCAGGATAATTTATTGGTCGAATGCTCTACCATTACTTTAACTTTCATTTCTTTAACAACTAAAACTTCAATCAGCCGCCATTTTATATAAAAGTATCATAGAACATTTCTATTGATGTCATCTTTTTTTGTTTTTAGAAGGCTTTCAAAATGATGTACCACATAATGGGTGTTTACATAAGAATATCCGAGTTACAACCCATAAGTCATCCCCTTATGAGAGGTTGGAATTCAGTTGTACATCCAAAGGTAGAGCATTCGACCAATAAATTATCCTGAAAGTTACAGTATTATATCTAAAACACTCTCCAACTTATACTGCAGTCACAAATGAAAAAAATCTTTTCTTTATTCATATTCAACCTATTTCATTATTTTTGCTCTCAAAAAGTTAACAATGAACTGCTTAATAGAGGAAAAATAACGCTTCCATGGAATAAGACATACAATATAGAAATAAAATAGAAATTGAAACTGTGCAATGCATTTTCCCATAAGAGCCAATGTGTTACAAAATGACGAATCCCACAGCAATTCGGGTTGCCTATCTTTACCAGCTGCCTCTTTTTCTTTGTGTTGCTAGTCCATTCCAGTTAGTATAGAGTTCAGTGATTACAATGCTACACTTTCTTTCAAGATGGCAGATTATGGTTTCAAGGTACTAGCCGACTTTCCATTCTGTGGTTCATCTGTGATCACTAATCTGTGATTAGGTTTTTTACTGAACGTAAAAAAAACAGATGGAATTGATCAGTGGCTTTGAACCCAACCATTGTCGAATATCATCAATTTCAAACAGCTATCTTACAGATCTATTTTAAACGGCTGATCATGATGAAATGTGTACAATTTGAAAATTTGCTTGGCTTACCATACGTAAGCAATTGATAAGAAGCAAGGCAAAACGATATGAGCATTGGGGCATCAGGGTTTTAAAACTAGGTCACGCGTGCTTTGCAAAAAGAAGTGAAAATAAAAAGAGAAAGAGAGAAAAAGAGGAAGGAAGAGAGGAAAGATAAAAGAAAATTAAGAAATAATAAAAATAGAAATAACAGTTCGAAATATGAGTTCCACACCAAAAATAATTACCAATCACATTATCTCTGTTGTAAAGTAATATTGAAGTGAAAAAGGTGATAAAGAAGTAGCTTCTTTATAAGCTGAACTTCAAAAGTGAAGCCACCCTGCCCTAATGCTTATTTATGAGCAGTCTGTTGAAGGTTCACGCCCAGTTTATAGCAAATTTCAGTGAGTGATCTAGTTGAGAGGACCAGTATCCCTATCCTAGTTCTTGTGCAGATATTCAATCTATTCAATTGAGTGATCCATCATCCACTATGTATGTTGTTTGTTGTGTTTTCCACATTTCCAAACTCATGAACATGGCTACTTCCAAAACTTCACATCAAAGGCAGATGAGGATAAGGAAAAATGTGAATCCTCATTTCAAGAATTTTGTGGAGAATACTTCTTTGCAAGGCGTTAAATACATTTTTGATGCGAACAGTCATTGGATAGAACGATGTTTTAGGTGCATTGTCTTAATCGGTTACATTATCTCATTATTTGCAATTTATAAAAGGAAGATAAATAAATGAAATGTGAATCCCATGACAATCGAATTGGAAAACACTCCGCAAAACATCTCTACCCTGGCTATTCCTGCTTTGACCATTTGTGGTCCAATACGTATGTCAACCGGAAATCTGAATGTCTCCTTTTCCATTTAAACAACTACAGTACTATGGAAATTTTCAAGAATAACTTTCAATCACCTTCTTTTATTGATTTAAGTCTGATTTTGAACAACTTGAATGAGGTAAGCGGATCCACCTTGAGGCCCAATGCACTATCACGGTTTAAATTGAGATTTTTTCAGAAATACAGGGCCGCCCCGAAGGAAATAGGCGCCCGGGGCGAGATTTTGAAATTCGCGCCCCCACCCCCACAATATAGCACGGTAAGGTAGTATAAGTAAAGCCACATTGCTCTTCCAGCAGGAAAACTTCCATTATCGGCTGCATCGTTTACTTGATAATAATGCTATACAGTAGATTTTGTAAGCAGTGTTTAGCAAGCTGATTCAAGCAATAGTTGTCACAGGAACTTTGTCCAGTCAATATAGACATAAAAAAGGGGGTGTGTTTGCAATTTATATTGTAGTTCTGATTTTTTAATATGTTATTTGGATACATGAGAGAAGTCCAGAGCAAATTTCTTCATGAAAAATTTCCTTGTGCTAAATACAGAGTGGCCCAAACACCTCATATTTTCAGTTAATTTTCCAGTTTTCAGCTATTTCTACTAAATCCAGTATTCGGACAGAAAAATTTGCTTTCGCCTTTGTTACAGATTATTACATTTTGAATAAAATGAGATCATTCGGAACTCTCTATCTTCAATAATTACTGAGTTATAATTTTTCAATAATGAGTAAAATTGAAAACAAAAATCAATTCTAATGAATTTTGGTTTTTGATCAAACAAATCTTTCGATTGTTACCATTCAGCGTATTTTTGTGCTCTACAATCTATAAGATCAGGTAGAGCGCTCTATGTCATATTTTTCCAAGTACACCTGACAACAATGCTCCTTGTATAAATTGTGAAACACACCTAATTTTCAGCTTCAAAAATCATCACCAACTACATTGTCCTCACATTGATATTTCGCACAATGACATAAGTTCATGAGATTATGTTCTATGAGAATCACCCGTTAGATGCATTTCATTTCAATATTTCCTAGTGAAGAGGCGCGCATAAGGACACCTCAAGGATCAAAATTTCAAACACTTATCTCATCGTACTAAACTTCATCCTTCTCGGTTCGTCAAGGCGGTCCAAAATCATGCATCATAAGTCAAATTCGGTCGAAAAGTGGAAAATTTATTGTTGAGTGTACTTATTCCAAAACACAATAAATGGCCAATTTCTAGTAGTTGGTGATGGATGAAGCTGAAAATGAGGTGTTTTTCACAATACAAGGAGCATTGTTGTCAGGTGTACCTGGAAATCTATATGAGATAGAGCCCTCTACATGATCTTAGAAAGTAGAGCACAAAAATACGCCCAGAGGGACTTTGAATTATACATCTAACTAAATGGTAACTATCGGAAGATTATTGTTGATCAAAGACTAAAACTCATCAGAATTGATTTATTTCTTTAAATTTTACTCATTTTTGAAAAAATCATAACTCAGTACTTACTGAAGATAGTTCCGAATTATTAAGAAGTTACGAATGATCTCATTTAATTTAGAATTTTATAATCTAAATCTAAAACAAAGGCGAGAGCAAATTACTGCATTTGGCAGAAATAGCTGAAAACTGGAAAATGAACTGAAAATACGAGGTTTTTGTGCCACAAGGAAATTTTGCATGAAGAAATTGGTTCTGGACTTCTGTCATGTACGGTATCCAAATAATATATTAAAAATCAGAACTACAATATAAATTTCAAGCACCAATGTAGCCTATATAGTGGCTGGACTATATCTCCCTTCTTGAAAAGAGATTTGACTGTAGCCACTTTGCAAACTTCTGGGATGCTCAATTATTGTCTCCAGCACATATTTATCAAATGGAGGAAGCGAAGTTTGAAGAAGAGTCCCCCATGCTTGAACAGCTCCATATTCAAACCATCCAGCCCAGCTTGCCTTATCTTATACTCTTTTCTAACCTTGCATTCTGCAGGCTAAAACCTATTTAATTTTAAATTTCCGTTGATATTTCTAAATTGAAAATTTTCAATTCATTTTAGATTGAAAAATTTTCAATATTTATGAATATAAACGGAAATTTGAAATGAAATAGGTTTTAGCCTGCAAAATACAAGGTTAGAAAAGAGTATAGGATAAGAAGTTTTATCACCCAGTTTGGGACATTGAAGCGACCAATGACGACTTGCAGGTTGCAGGAGCAATGGGTGCTCATAGGCTCACTCAATGACTAGAAAAATATAGTCTATGCTATGCGTAGAGTATTCAACAATGTTTAGTCGTGAACGTCAAGTTCTTATTATTTATGCCACAATTTACACTACACATATAAGTAATGAGTTATACATAGAAATGGATTGATAAAAAAAATGGCTCAAGACTTTTAACGTGAAGGTGGAATAAAGGTACTTGAACCGATAATGTGGGGGCGGTAATCATTATACGACCGCGGCGCCCTACCCTTTGGGCGGCCCTGCAGAAATGTCATTTGTTAGGAAATTCAATATTAAACAAATGAGAAATTGGTTTAATCTTGTAATGTATCAAATATGAATTGTAATAAAAATGACCATTTCATCATGTCAATCAATCGATTAGCTTTGAACATAGATCGTGCATTTAGGACTTATTATGAGAAGATTCGAATATTGTTTGAGAAGTAATGAGTGTTATTAGTTCTGATTATTAAGGTTTTTCATCAAACCTATCCTGAATTCAGCTTGATTCATCTATATGATGAGTGAGTTTGAAGACTTATTTCTGAAGGAAGAGCCAGCTAAAAAATTAATATTGTAACAGTACTATTACATAGAAATTCATTCTGCTGAAACGTTATCAATAGTAACTCCATATATTAGTTTTGTATTGCTTGATTACAGGAATAAATATAATATGAGTAGTACCCTCCTCTTCGTCCTTATTCTCCTCCTCCTCATCCTCTTCCTTCCCAACCTCCTCCTACTCATCCTCCTCCTCTTACTAATCTTCCAACTCATTTTTCCTGCTTGTCATACTTTCTTTATGTTTAGTGGAAGAAATAATCAGCTTTTGATAATGAATTTGACCTCAGAATGAGTTATTTGTCCCATTTGGATTATGTGATCTAACTGACACGAACCTTTCCCTGCAAATCCCAATAGAAATAAGAATTATGCATAATATGAGATGCATGTTCTAAATAATAACTATATATACATTATCTCTGACCTTCAGTAACACGAAATATAAAACAAATTTGATGATGGCCTTCTCTTGGAATAATTAAATTGTGAGTGAAGTGGCCCTGCCCTGATGTTCATTTATAAGCAGTCTGTTGAAGGTTCACGCCCAGTTTATAGCTAATTTCAGTGAGTGATCTAGTTGAGACCAGCAGAATCCCTATCCAAGTTCTTTAGCAGATATTCAATCTATTCAATTGAGTGATCTATCATCTACTGTGTATTTTGTTTTCTACACTGATGAACATGGCTACTTCCAAAACTCCACATCAAAGAGTGCTTGAAACTCCACATCAAAACGAATGCTTGAGAAGAAGGAATAATGAGCATCCATATTTCAAGGACTTTGTGGAGAATACTTCTTTGCATGGAGTCAAATACATTTGTGATAGTCACAATAATTGGATTAAACGTGGATTTTGGTGCATTGTCGTAATATGTTTTATTATCTCATTATTTGCAATTTATAGAATGAAGATGAATAAATGGAAAGAGGATCCCATGACAATAGAAGTGGCAAACACTACTCAACACATCTCTACCCTGGCTTTTCCTGCTTTCACCATCTGTGGTCCAGTATGTCCTTCAGTCGAACAAGTTAAATATTTTGAGAAGAAGCTTGGTGATGAGATATACAAGATCGCAGATATCTTAGGTATGTCAAGAAAATCATTTAATGAGATGTTCAATATGAGCTCAACTAGAAATGGCACAGATAGTAATAGGCAAAGGTTTGTTATATCTGATTTGAGTCTTGAAACTTTCTTTCTTGATATCTATAAATATTTATTACTTACATCATCATTCGATCCTGTTGTTGGACGAAAACGACCAACCATCATGTTCAGGGAACTCTGCTGGTCTATGAACATGATTCCACCTTCAAAGATTTACAAGATGAATACAGTACAACATCATTTGGACTTAGAAGTAGGAAATATGCATGGACAGAACATCACGCTTCAATTGAATACTGATTTAATTGATGGATTTCTGTCTTATACAGTGCGATTTTTAGAAGGAACAAACGAATTCTATCTACCATTGAATATACCAGTTTTGGTAGATAAATCATACATAACTCATGAACTCTATGATTATGGAGAGAAGGAGGACATCAAGTTCATTGGCAGGGACAATAAATATCGGTTTACAATCCACAATCCTTGGGATGTCCCTAGTCCATTCATGAGATGGCATCATCTTCAGCCATCAAAAGACTCCCGCATTCTCATTGAACCTGAACTCATGATAAAATATCCAGTCGATGATAACGATTTTCTGTACAAAGTTCCATCTGCCAAGCAATGCTACAACACAACGGAAAAAACATTGGCCTTTTTTCAATACTATACAAGACAAAACTGTTTAATGGAGTGCTCCACCAAAAGAGCTTTGAGAGATTGTGGATGTGTTCTGTTTTTCATGCCACACAACGAATCAACATACATATGCTCCGATGAATACAACTCCTGTGCGGTGGATGTTGCCAAAGCCACTCATTATGACACAGGAGACAGGAACTTTGTAGATGCTTGTAACTGTTTACCATCTTGTAACTACACTGACTACAAGGTGATATCTTATGAGTCAGTGACATCTCAAAGTGATTCGACTATTCCTTATCAAAAAGTTCAAATTATATTCAGGGATAATCTTTTTTATCCAAAAGTTCGTACCTACACTTACAATAACAATGAGATGATGGATGCCACCGTTGTCTACTTGGATGCATTTCTAGGCGTAAGTATAATGACTATAGCCGAAATATTCTACTACATGTTGTTGTATGTTATTGATTATTTGGAAAGAAAGATACAGCGAATGCTTGATGGACTGTACATGTCATAAAAACTAAATTTGAATAAAATATTGTAACTGTATGTTTCCTTTTTCATTTCAACAACTACAGTACCATACAAACTTTCAAGAATAACTCTCAATCACCTTTTCTTATTGACTTGAGATAAACTTTGAAAAGCTTGAATGAGGTGAGCGGATCCACCTTGAGGCCCAATGCACTATCACGGTTCAAACTGAGAAATTTTTTAGAAATTTCATTTGTTTGGAAATTCAATGTTGAACAATTTAGAAATTTGTTCAATATTGGAATGAGAACATTGTAATAAATATGATCATTTCATCATGTAATCGATTAGCTTTGATCAAAGGTGATTTAGGCCTTAGTATGAGAAGATTCGATTTATTTTGAGAAGTAATGATCGTTATAATTTTTAATTATCAAGGTTTTTCATCAAGCCTATCCTGAATTTAAATTGATTGATCTATATAAGTGAAGTTAAATATTGTGTACGTCTATATGTTATTCATAATGTATAATTATGTCCCTGGCATCAAGATGAAGTCAAGATTTGTGGCTGGAATTCCAAGAAAACGATAATTGTATATTATTCATAATAAATTATATTATTATATTATATTACTTGCCGTCGGACTCGCTTCGCTCGCCATAATCGCCCAGCCAGGGGGCTCCGCCCCCTGGACCCCCGACTGGATCATCCAAAAATGAGATCAGCGGGCTTGCTTCGCTCGCCTGTATTTTTCATCAGAAAGTCAAACTACTGAGAAAACGCAGAAAAGCTTAGAAAAACGCTGATTTTGGGCGTATCTTTGATAAAATATTCAAGTCACCTCATCACAAACTTTTTAGACCCTAGCTAAACCTCAGTACCAAATTTGATCATTTTCTGTCTGTTAAAGAACTGAGAAAACGCAAAAAACCGCTAATTTTAAGCGTATCTTTGGCGTTATTTCAAATTCCTTCTAACACATTATTACACCCCAGCTGAGCTTCTGTAGTAAATTTGAACATATTTTCTGTTCATTTGTTTTCGATAAGACTGAGAAAGCGCAAAAAAACGCAGATTTTGGGCGTATCTTTGGCGTTATTACAAATTCCTTCTAACACAACATTATTACACCCTAGCTTAGCTACTGTAGTAAATTTGAACATTTTCTGTTCATTTGTTCTCGATAAATCTGAGAAAAAGCAAAAAAAAAAACGCTAATTATGTGCGTATTGTTGACGTTATGGCGAATTCCTTCTAACACAACATTATTCCTCGGTTGATTAAGAATTTATAAGCAGCATTTAAGTAAATCAGTCCAGTAGTTCAGACGTGATGATGCGTCAAACATAATTCCCCTATCCTCTACACGTGTGTTTACGTGTTTAAGCCAGTCCTTTCCACTATTATAGAATAGAAGATGATAGATTGATGCATCCATTTATCTATTATCTTCTATACTATAACAAAGGAAATGAATGAGAATAAATTTTGAAAGGTTTGAGATATCAATGAGCAGTAAACAAATAATTTTTCGCACTAAAAATTGTAGAGAATTTAATTCTGAAAAGAATTATGTAAGCTGTGTTAACTAAATTTAAATAAAAGTTGAATAAAATGTATTCTTATGAAGTACATTACACCACAAAAATTTGCTGTTTTTTGAGGAGAGAACTGATAACTCATAAGTTGTAGCTGATTGCATATAAAATATTCGGTTTTTCATGAAAAGTTTTTTTCTATATGAAAGTAGCATATCTAAATGACATTAAACTTATACCAAAAGACTAGTTGATTATGCCATTAAGCCTGGGAGGAAGCTCAAGCAGAAGTAGATGATCTCCTATGATTCCTGCCCAAATGTTTACTGAAAACTGATGTTGTGGAAGATTAGGATTGATGGCATGAGGATTCTCAGCTGCCCAAATATGTTGGCTGTGGACGTTAACGATAGCTGTTCTTGTAGAGTGTGCCTCGTCGGTAAATAAAACGGTTGTTAAAAAGTTTGGGTAAACGAGTTTTACTAAAAACCATCGGCAAATACCAGCACAGGGAATACAGTCTCGTGGCAATAGAGTATGAACTTTCTGGAGGTGGTATGGATGTAATTGTTGCTATTTTAGTATCCTTCAAATAATGGATTGATTCACATTAAACTGCACTGACAATTCTCTCGTGCTCTTCTTTGGTTGTTCATAAATTTCATTAAGAACTTGTTCTTCTAACTCAACAGTCATAGTAGATCGGGGTCTGCCTGCATAAATGAGCTCTTTGGATATCAAAGGATCTGTTTCAGACAGACGTTGATGAATAGTGGCAAAAAACCTTGAACTTGGACATACTCGGTTAGGAAAGTTCTCTTGATACAAACGTTTTGCTTCAGTACTATTACAGTTGTGTCCCATTCCATACATTTAATGCATGTCAGCTAATTCGGAGTATGAATAATGTCTAAGACTACATGACATTTTTCAAAAGTTAACACTTAACACAAAAGCAAAGTGGAATGGTTACTAATAACTGGTTAATAGATTAAACAAAAAACACAGCGCGGTTAAAGTAGGCCTAACTTACAGTTTGTTTTTTCTGTTGAACAGTGAGCTAAAATATTTCTGGAAATAATTTTCAGCTGATAATTTCTCTTAAATATTTTCTTATTTGAAACATAATAAATCAGCTGTTTTGGAACAGCTGTTATTAAAATCCATGTTTTATTTGCAATCAGCTGCAACCTATGAGTTATTAGTTCTCTCCTCGTAAAACAGCAAATTTTTGTGGTGTAATGTACTACATTAGAATAAAAATTTTATTCAACTTTTATTTGAATTTAGTTTACACAGCTTTCATAATTCTTTTCAGAATTAAATTCTCTACAATTTTATTGCGAAAAATTATTTGTTTACTGGTCATTAAAGAAAGTTATTGGGCATCAAACGTAAAAGTCTATGTTTTTCTTCTTGGATTTTTTGCATATTTCAATTTTTTTCTCAAAAACTACTCACACTACAGCTTCCAGACTAGTTTTATTCAATTTTTCAGATATTTTTCCATATGAATCCAGCATAAGTTTTTCAAAAACTAGTCCCCAAACAATTCAGCATCTGTATATTTCACCAGAGGAACTGAATTCCGGACTAAATCTTCCACCCTGTATAGCTCGCTAAAGAAGCGTTTATGGATATATGTTTATATGAACTTTTTTTCTTATTTTTACCTCTACTATCACGTATTGAAATATTTTACCATAATTATGAATCACCCTGTATAGATAATATATATTATTTGAACACTTTTATTTGAATAAAGCTCTCTCAAATACTGAATTTATGCATCTCAAAGACCAAATTATCATTTTTCTCCTAGATATTCTACAATAATATAGATGTTCATAATGTCATAGACTTTATCCTAATAACATAGATTTTAGTCAGTCCAGAAGACTGTGTAGTGATGCGTGGTTGTCTCAAATAGAAGTGCGAACAGAACGAGTGGGTGCGGTGTAGATTTCGGTTTTGATCATCTGATAAAAACATATTCCAATATGTCATCATGCTGAATGGAAATCGAGATGAAACCACAGAGTTCACTTTCATTCTTTACAATGTTTGTGTTACATGGAGGTTGATCGCCAGCGCGACCCAAACCTCGACCTGACCGTTCTGTTTGTAACCCTAAACTTAGTAACAATAATGAATCATTAACATTTTTCAACATTTCCTTAATCATTTTCAGTTTGTCAAGTTTACAATTCGTCATATTTCCAGCTTGTTATTTTTTTATTGCATCCCAAACATCCGAATAATCAGACTGAGGATAAGTCAAAAAAGAGCAACCTAGGGGAGGTTCTCAACACATATCATAATCACATTGATAAAATACTGTAATTATACAATAGTCACTTGTATACATTGTGCTTTGTATTGTGAATTGAAATTGAATAACGAATAAAGAATTGAATAAAGTAACATGAAATTTATTAATATATATTGTTGGGTTTTATAATCTTGAAATCCCAATTTAGAAATATCCACTACTACTTTGGCCTATTTTTATTGAATAAATTTAAATTAGTTCCATATTTTTATATTTTAAAAGGTTTATTGTATTTCGTAATTGCTCCAAATAACTCAATCAATTAATAGGTCTAAGTTACACATGTGGTGGTGATGGAATATGCAGGAAAATTTGGCAATATATATATATATAATATATATATATATATATATATATATATAATATATATATATATATATATATTATTGATAAACTCACCGATTTAATAATAGTCCTCATGAAAACGGTCGACACGATACGACAACGACATATGTGTTACTAGCAGGTACCCATGCTTCGCAAGGGTCTATTTTAAAACTTGGCGTAATGAAATCCAGAAGAATTGAAAATAGGCCTATAAGAATCCTCGGTTGATTAAGAATTTAAAAGCAGCATTTCAAGTAAATCAGTCCAGTAGTTCAGACGTGATGATGCGTCAAACATAATTCCCCTATCCTCTACACGTGTGTATACGTGTTTAAGCCAGTCCTTTCCACTATTATAGAATAGAAGATGATAGATAGATGGATATATCATCCATTTATCTATTATCTTCTATACTATAACAAAGGAAATGAATGAGAATAAATTTTGAAAGGTTTGAGATATCAATGTGTGGTTTTCACCATATCTTTTCTCTGGAAATCCTGTATAGGAATCATGTATCATATGACCACCTTTCAATTAAAACATAATTGAATGCGTCAAACATAATTTTCCTCTACTACTTTACACCTGTATACGTGTATAATCCAGTTCTTTAATTTATAATAAAAAATTTTAATTCCGACCATATGATTTGGTGATTTTTTTATGAAATCGTATGTACTATTAATGAAGTTTGAACATTAATTCTGAAAAATCTAGAAGGAAAAATGAAATTTGGGCTTCCAGGTGCACGAGATTGATATTTTTAGAATCTATGTTCAAAATAAGGAGATCTAAATCATTCCCGTTTTTCCGGTATGCAATCCACAAGTTGACATGTTTTGATGCGAACAAATGAACAAACAAACACACGAACAAACACAACCCTACTCTCTCTTATTATATAGATCTCTCCTTCACATATGAAGCACGTTCAGTTCTCAGCACATCATCATACGGCACGATCCGACACATACCCGACCAACGATAAGATTTTCTTCACTGCACTTCCGAGATGTGACGTCACACTCAATTGCCAAATTAAGGAAGGACACAGGATAGGTGGTGAATGGAATTTGATATTTTATTTTATTTCGAATTACTTCAACTTTTTAATAATTTGGAAAATATTATCATCTGTAGAATATTTTGGTTTTGGCCGATCAATCTATCAGCTGTATGGAAGGAGCGCTCTCTGTTATCGGAAATAGGAGATAATGAACTCAGAGATTGGCGCCTACTTTCAAAATTCTTTTGATTTGGGCTGTTTCTATTTTTATTGGAAAATATGCCGTGACAATATATATATATATAAACGCAGTTGGTCAAGAGTACCTATGTACAAGGACCTGGGAAGAATCAAAGACAAGGAACAATAATATATCACTACTGCAGAAACTCATCCACAGAATAGTATGGCCTTTCAAGCAACAGCCTCTTTAACCCTCCTCTGAATCTTCGTAATGTCTGCCATGTCTCTAATATCCTGAGATAATCTATTATATATTTTTGGGCCCATATATTGCAGAGATTTTTCAAACATGGCAGTTCTATGAGCAGCCACTGATAGGGAGGCTGTGTGCCTTGTATTGTAACTGTGGATTTCATTATTGCGGGTGAAGTTTGGTAGGTTTTTGTGAACGTATGAACAAATCTCCAAGATATACAGTGACGGCAGTGTGAGTATCCTGCTACTAAGGAATAGTTCTCGACAGGGATATCGGGGGGGCTCACCAAAAATAACTCTCAATGCTGTTTTCTGAGATCTAAATACTTGGATGAAGAATTTTGATCTTCCCCAAAGGGTTATGCCATACTTGAGGAAAGGAAAAAGATAACTGTAATATACCACCATTAGGGCTTTGAAGCTCAATGTGTTTTTGAGCACACGCAGAGAGAAAATAGCCGAGTTAACCCTGTAGCATATTTTTTGAGTTAACCCTGTAGCATATTTTTTGAGTGTGTACTGACCAGTCCAATCTACTATCTAGTGTTACTCCTAGAAGATCAACAGCAACGCTCTGCTGGGGTACACTCAAATCGGCCAACTCATTAAAGTTTCTGGCTGCAAAATGGGGGGGGGGGTTGGAAGGTAATGAACTTAGTCTCACTTGAATTCATAGACAGACCATTTGCAGCAAACCATCTCTTGATATTCAGTAGCTCTTCCTGTGTTTGGATGACTACAGCTCTCAAACTTGAATTAGTGATAATAGAAGATTTGTCATCGGCATACTGAATAAGTGGCTTAGTAGAGCAAGATGACAGGTCATTGACGTATAAAATAAATAATGTGGGACCAAGAATGGAGCCCTATGGTACACCAGCATTGATTACAGCCCATTTTGATTGATAATTTTTATTGTCATGGTTTATTAGGGTGGCCTGCATCCTCTCTTTCAAAAACGAATTGAACCACCACAGCTTCCATCCCCGATTGCCATATTTTCTCAACTTTTCAACAAGAATAATATATCATGATTTACGCAATCGAATGCTTTTGACAGATCGCATAGCACTCCACATACCTGCTGGGAGGCGCCTAAGCTTGCCGACACAGTATTGAAAAAATTTATTAGATCAGCTTCTGTATCAAGTCCCCTTAAAAAGCCAAATTGTGTTTTGAGACTATATTATTCACTCTCACAAAATGAAGAATTTGTTCATTAGCTGCCTTCTCGAAAAGTTTGGAAAAGGCTGTGAGGATGGCAATGGGTCTCACCAGTGCATACTTCATTTTATGAGGGAAAAGGGTTCAGACAATATATCAGCAACCATCCTGAAAACCTTCACTGGAATTTCATCCCATCCAGCTGAATTTTTATTTTTAAACGATTTAATGAGCGCCTCCTCTTGCTTGGGACTAAGAAGTTTAAATCTCATCCTAGAGCTGCAGTTGCCTACCACGTTGTTTGTTGGAAGCAGATTGTGAGTACTTCCAACACGGTTTGGATCATTGATCGTCTTAGATAAAATAGTGTATTCAACAGTTTCATTTTCTATCTTCTCAAGTTTTTAATTAGACCCTGGCAGAGCACGGGTTACCTGCTAGTTATAAGAAATATTTTTTCCTCCACCTACTGTCTAAAGTACTTACTTTACTCCCTGAAACCTAATACTAAAGTGTCACTTTTTCGCTCTCAGTAGTAAAAAACAGAAAAACTCCCTAGGGAGTAAAAGTGACTCCATTTAAATAACAGGGGGAGCATCTCTATTTTGAAACTTACATTGTAATAGGTTAGAAGGTCTAAGCTCAGATGAGAAAGCATAATAGAGGTGTCTGTCATGTAGTCAACTGAATTTAATACCACAACCAGAAATTTGATCAACTCATGAAATATATGTTCGTATGATAATTATTATATTCTTAATATTAGTAGACAATAAAAATTTATACAATTTTTAAAATATTTTATTCCATTGAAAATACCAGCCAACAAATATTTTTGATCTGCAATTCAAATCTGAACTGCGTGATCTGGAGTCAGCCATTTTTGGTAGCTGCTCAGCTGATATAATTGTTACAACTTTTGCCGATAGATAGCGCAATCGGCAGTGCCAATCAGACGACCGGTTTTTAGGTTTTAGATTTAGGTTATGTTGTTAGGAATCATTGTCACCAATACGTAAGTTATTAGAATGATTTTATTTGCAGTTTCTATAAAAAAATTTAGATGGAGGAAAAATGTTGTGTACATCACTAGCGAAAAATACTTTTTCTCCCTCAGGAAAATTGCTGCCCTCGGCTTTGCCTCGGGCTTCAAACTTTTTCCCACAGGGAGAAAAAGTCGTACTTTTCACTCTAGATATACAAATAACTATTTTTTGTATGATTATAAGTTAAACGTTGTAAACACATTTTTTGGTGTAGAATATTTTTGATATGGTATGAAAATTAAGTGTTCATTTTTTTCAAGTTAGCCTATAGATTTATTGACCGAGTGAAGTGAGGTCTAAGATTTGAAGTCGACGGTTTTGCATTTCTCTTTATGTTTATATGTTTATATTTATGTTTTTATGTTCCGCATACAGCGAAACGCAGCAATAGATTTTCATGAAATTTAACAGATATGTCTTTATTGAATTTCGCGTCGACGTATACATAAGGTTTTTTGAAATTTTGCATTTTAAGGATAATACAAAAGGAAAGGAGTCTCCTCCAAACGCCAATATTACAATAAACATAAGACTTTAGAATTAATCATCATAAATCAGCTGTCGAGTGGATTATTAATTGCATGCAATGACGCAATATCTCAATGTAACTTGGTAAAAAATCAGCTGTCGGACTATTAATTGCAAGCGATGAGGCATGCAATTAATAACTCGAAGTAGCATATTATTTTTCCCCCGAATTTTCTCTGCTTTCAACCCGGTAAGCTTTTGATGATAGTAGTAGCATAGTTGTTTACAATAAATTATTGTCGAAACAACAACCCAAACAGCCATCAGTTGTTTACACACCGATATGCCATCAACACTGCCGTTAGGTAATGATTTGGAGATTATTCAAAATAAGTTATTGAGGTATCTTTATTTCAAAAAGTATAATACATTTTTCCAATAGCCTTTTTCCACTGAAACTTCGAGGTCTACATCTAAAGTCCAAAAATTAAAAAGAAGAAAATCCATTAGAGCATTATTAATGTTATTATATGAAATTCTAAATAATAATATTTTCATGCCAGATTTCAAAATTTGTAAAATTTCCATGTTCCATGAAATAGTCCAAGACTTAATATGCTATTTACCGTTTGTCAGAACCGCTCACCATTTCAATTCGTACCTAAATAGAACAATAGACTAAACTCATTCCTTGACCCCCCCACCATTCTATGACCACTACAATACATTCAAAAATTTTGAGAAAAATTATGCTGCTCAATTGACGATTAAATTATTATTTTTGAGCTCTACTAACTCTTTATTTTTTCAATTGTTTCTTCTTTCTTTGTATATACATATTTTTCATACCCCTTTTTTATACCCATTCACTAACTTTCCTGAATCTAACTCAAATTAATATCCTTCTCTTCTAATCTTATTAGTTATACTGAATCGTTGTGAATATCTAATAAGTGCGATATCATTTTCTTTTGTTTTCCTTTTTAATTGTATAGTTATATATAACTTTACACCGACACCGACACCTCAGGACATGACATAATTAATTATTCACTCTGATTGACTGTATTAGAGGAGGCTGTGGTTTTCAACTGCGCCAGTAGACCTCGCGCCATAGTAGTTCACAGAACTGTTTATATGTTTGTATTTCACCGGATCTCGAAAACGGCTCTAACGATTCTCACGAAATTCAGAACATAGTAGGTTTATAATATAAAGATTCGATTGCACTAGGTCTCATCCCTGGGAAAACTCGCTGAATGACATTAAAAGGATAATTATTATTCATCCTTGGAAAAACAGATGCTAATAATTATTTCGTCGTCTGTTGGTGATGGAAGTGAGTGAGCGAATTCATGTGTGTGGGACAGTATCAAAATTATGACTCAGCTGTTGAACTTTTGTAATCATCCAATCAGGTACTTGTAAAAAGCCGGTTTATTTTCAATCCTGATAAATTCCAGTAGATCCATCTTTTTAAATGGTCTTCTTCACATGAAGTTGATCAGGATTAAAATTGAACCGGCTTTTGTGCAACTGAGCCTTCGTGAGGGAAATTTTTGCATTCCTCTGGGAATTAATCTCAATTTACTGTGATTGGATAGAACATTTCTGTATGAATGTTATAAATGTTATTATAATTTCTTCTTTCGTAATAATTTTTTTATGCTTTTGTACTCCAGAGCGAAGCTCGGTCCCCGTTATTAAATTTTTAATACCCAGAAATTAAGGTGAACCTAAGCACTTGTATCAAAAACGTTCCTTTCGGTAAGCTCGCACGTTGCAGACGACGCTGAGAGGTGAAGGAGAAAGGAAGCTCCGTTGCAGGGCAGCCAAGCGCGTGCCTGTCAGCTGTCAGTGTGCGCTCCAACTTTGCGCGGCGATCAATGCGATTGGGTGAGCTGTAGTTGTCGAATGTTGATTGTTGTGTCGGTGTGCTAAAGGATATACATACAATGCTGGTTGATTCAGGAAGTGCTTCTGGTTCACCGTCGATCCTCGACTCGCCGACTCTTGCCAGGGTGGAGAGGGCCAGGCTTAGACAGGAGGCACCCGCTTCTTATTGTCAGGTAACTCACCTATTTACATTAATTAAAAATACCACTATTATTTGTAACACTCAAATATTACTGTATTATCCTAGTATTTTATTTAAAATAGATCCACTATTATTATTTTTATTTGAAAAATTATTCACATTTCTATAACGATTTTAATTAATTTAATATGATTAATTTTTATTAATTCTATAGGCCTAGTTCTAATTAATAGCTTTGTTTGAAAATGATTGTTTTTTTAATATTCGAATTTTTGAAACTTGCGAAGGTTTTAAAATACTGTATTCTTTATATCCATTAAATTTGCTTACTTATTGAGAATCAATCCCACTCAGTCCATGAAGTTTTATATTTTTTAAATTAATTCTTGACAACCCAGTTTCTCTTTTTTGACAACCCAGTTTCTATTTTTCTTAATTTTTATTATTGTATGAGATGAGTTAAGAATTGTATTTAATCATTATAGAGCTGAACAAAGCTATGTGGCGGGCGAGAACACCCCCCCCCTACCTCACCATCCAGGTCGGAGCTTCAAATGCGGAGGCCGCAGCTCACCCTATTGGGTGTTGCGAAGCGCGAGTCTAATAATTTAAGAATAGCATTTTATTGACTAGCCTATGACTTTTGTAAGAGAATGTGAGGTTCTTGTTACAAAACTAACAAAGACATGGATCATAAATAACTTGATAAAGCTTGAATGAGTACAGTTTATAAATTAAAAATTAGTTACAAGTTACAACGCAATTAAAAAGGTAGGTATTATTGACAAAAAATTGAATGATTTGAAGGTTTTTGTTGTTTATTGTAACTATTAGAGGTTACCAGAAGAGACATGAGAGATGTTGCTTATGGGTGGATGAAGGTGAACATCTTAAAAATGGAATCATTCCTCCATAAAATTTGAGAGAGGAATTGTGAATTAATCAACTAGAATTTGACAAAACTCTTGGACACCTAAGCTTTTTTAAGGTTTTTATAAATCAATTAATTGGATTTATCATGAGAGACGTGATTTATCATGTTTGACTATATGAATTAGAGTTGAATAGTTTTAATGGATGTAAATTTCTATTAGAGTTGTCAATTCACAAATGGAATGGCAACGAATCCACTGATTCTAGATGTGAATGATCTCTGATAACCTCCTGAAAATTGATGGGAAATGAACTGGAAGTTCAACGCATTGCTTTCAATCATGTGTAGTACTAGATTAACATGATTTAACCAGTGAAATTTATTGTTATCAGGACATTTTACAAAGATAAGACTTTCCAATGATTGTTCCAATCCCTCGTTATTCCATTTAAATTCAATTTGAATTGTGATATTTAAAATAATTATTTCTTTGAATTTTCTATACTGGAAATAATGGATTTTATGATGAATGAATTCTTGTCGAACATGAATGTTCTTATTAGAAAGGAATCACTCTCTAGCTTGAGTAATTATTCAATATTGTTAATGATCGTAGTTGAATAATATTCGAGAACAAGCCTTTTAATAGAATTGAATCTCATGAAAAAGGAATCTAATAGGTAAAAAAACAGTCCCATTTTTCATAAAACAGTTTGATATGTGGTTGATTTGGATACTAACTTACTGAGGTGTAAGCAATAACACTAAGGCCCCGCACCGAACACACACATCGATTTTTGTTCACACGATATTTTGCCGTCCTTATGAATTCTATCAGATTAGACGGTACTTGACAAACATCATCTGTTTGAAATAATCTGTTCAATCTAATAGAACCTATAAGGACGGCAAAATACCGTACGAGCAAAAAACGATGTGTGTGCAGGGCTTTACACGTCGGGTCAGGTGGACAGAATTTTCAACTTTTTATAAGAATATTTCTTTGTTAAAAATCACATAATTCATTCCACTTATTAAAATACGACTAAAAAACGATTAACCATTGTGCTAGGTATGAAACTAGAAAATTCTTGTGGTTTATAATCCTAAAGTTTCACAGATTGAAATTTGTACCAGTTACTAGCAGTAAAAACAATAATTATTGAATAACACCAAATCTTATGTTCCGTTTCCTAAAAATCTGAAGTGGGAAGAGTTCTTTGATACATTGGCCCATTCACATCGACCTTGATTTTATTGAAAGTCTATTATACTGAATAAATATCGTAATAGAAAATATTAAATAAAAAATAAATTTAAATAAATAAAAATAAAAAGAGGGAATATTGTATGAATGGCTGTTTCCATGCTAGAGTGTTTCACTTTCAACTGTCAGTGTTCTTTATGAATAAGATCGATACTTCCCGTTCAACCTATGCTGACAGTAGAAATCTTCGACAGAGATGCTGAAAACCCCCGTCTTGTCAACATGCAATTCTCTCATATAAATAAGAATAGTATTATACTGTAGTATAAATAATAATGATATGTAGACCAACACTACTTCACAAAAAGTTGAGTAATAAGTTATAATAATTTCATAAACATTTATCTTCACTTGTTATAAAATTGTCACTAAAACTCTCCATTAAGCTTGAGAATTGCGAGAGAAAGAACTTTCTCCTCAACTTATTGAAATTTTACTTGCAAAAGAATAATTATGTTTACTGGCCGAAAATTAAGAAACAGACGGTGAATAGGCGTTGAACCGGCCAAAAGAAAGCGTGAATGTTTCGAATTATTGCGGTGAATGATTCAAAAGTCATTCCGTTTTACACACTGTAAGCTTTAAAACAAAATAGCTATTAAATATCCGAAAAAACAATTTCTATTCATACCCTATGACAAAACTTGTGTTATTAGGCAACGTTATTATAAGAAAGTGTTTCATACACTTTTAGGGAAAGTATCCCTGTTCTTTCTGTATATGTTATTTCAATCCATGCCAATGCATAGTAATATCACAATGAAGAATCTTCACCGATCAATACAAATTAGAAATGCCTTACATAGAATTTTGTTCAAGCTACTTTGGATTCGAATAGGAAACATCAAAACACGGATTCAATTTGGTGCATGTACAGGTAATGTTTCATGAAACTGTATGGTACCGGGTTGTCTCACTAAGCTTATGAATCAAATTTGTTTTTAGTCTCATCACATACGAAATAAACACTAAATATTTCACAAAATCAAATACATATTTAAAAATAATCACATCGAAATATATCAATTATACACACTGAAAACATAAGTTTGGTGACAATAAAGCAAAAAGACTGCGACCAATTTAGCTGTTTATTGTGAACATTGCTGAATATTGTTGTTGGAGACAATAAAAACCGAGTTATTTGTAGCATAGGTAGTCTAAGTGATTATGCCCACCCACATTTATTGTTATCCAGTTAAGGCTACGCCTAGCGCGCCTCGCTTCGCTCTAGAAAGCGGCTAGCGTAAATAATAAGTACGCGCGCGTGTACTTGCATGACGATAAAATATGAAGCATTTAAGTTACTCCTCATATAGGCCTTCTCGTGTTCTACACGTCGAACCGTTATATTGCTGGTGCAAAACGTTATAAAATTGCATGGTGTTGGGTTTATGCTAGCAGCTAATCCTAGTATTATAAGCTTTTTGGAGGTAAAAACATTGAAATAGGTCACTTTTTGTCATTATCTGTAATGAGGTGTAGTTATCACTCAGTTCTATTACTTTTCAATTACGACTGTTCAGAATGCAAACTTTTTTAAAGGGGAACATGATTCAGGATATAAGTAGAATCTATTAGAATAATATTTCATTGAAAAATCTTATATCATACAGAAAATTAAAGAATGTAGTTAGTAACAATAACTTCTGAAGTAAGGAAGGTGGAGAGAATTCAGAGCATAGGATCCTGGATCCATATATTTTATAATGGCTTATAAAATATATGAATAAAAAATATGGTGATACTATTACTAAAAATATTCAAATTCTAATACTTTAAAAAAACCATGACAATGAGAAGTTTAACCTTATGAGACCCGTGAAAAAAATTGATATTTCCATATTTGTTTGAATCCATTACTGATGTAAAACTTAATAATAGTATGTTTCAATTGAAAGTTATTTTTTCAAATATTAATAACAATATTCTCCGGTAGTTTTGAGTAGATAATAGCAATCAAACAATGTTTTTCCGAACTTCAACCTTGAAAGCGTTCATGGTCTCTTCTATTGATAAAAAATTTAGCATGACGGTAGCCTATAATCTGAAACCCATGAGATGCTAGATGAACCATGTTGAAATGAATTTTTCATTATTTTATCGCCGGTTCATGAAGGTCAATGAAGCTTTTGAACTAAGATTTGAAAAATTATTACTAGTGGTTAATTAAATTTCAATTGTAGTTCTGTCCATATTTTAAAACTATTTTCATTTCAAGGACTAAATAAACAATCCAGATTCATAAACTAGTGATTTAAAAAAATAAACAAATGTCTCATCATTTAAAATAAATTTATAATGTGTCATGTCTTTTAGGAGAACAATCTGTTTTTAATGGTGAAAAGACTATTAAAAATTATTACTAGTGGTTAATTAAATTTCATATTCTGTCCATATTTCATAACTAATTTCATTTCAAGGACTGAATCCTTTCCTAAGTCATTCCTAAGTCTTTTAGGAGAACAATCTATTTTTAATAGTGGAAAGACTATTAAAATGATCGAATGAAAAAAAAACACTTGTCATAAGGAGGTGGTTTCCGTGATCGTCAGATTGGTATGGTATGTTCCTAGAAAATAAACTCACAATACAAAAAGCATTTATCTATGATAAATTGATTTAATTAAATTAAATGATAAATATGATATGAGGAAGAGTAGGCTATTAACAAAGGAATCGATTCGATAACAGCAAATGGATTCTAGAATTTCCACTAAATTTTACTAAAGCAATTCGATTACTATTTATTAATAAATTATTACTTTTATTGAAAAATACTTTACACTTCGTTCATGCAACAAATTTAAAAACTTTCAATAGACAAATTTCACTTTCAATCTTTTTGGAGAACTAACTCTTTCTAAAACCAACATCCAGGTAATAGCAATCACGTCTCGAACAGTTTCTCAATCACGTAGGCTACACGCTTGCAACAAGTCGCGAAATAATGGCACCTGTGAACTCCACGATTTGATACATCGGCCACGGATCAACAGTAATCCATCACTTGTGTGAAAACTACGCTGTCATTGACCACAACAACTGATTGAAATTATAGTAACATTCGATTGTTGTTTGTACAGAAGTCATGGCGGACCAAGTGGGCAGAGTAGATTGTAAGCTAGCACAGTATATTGTATATTCCATTCAGCAGGATTAGGCAATGGCAATATTGTAGGTAATACCTTCACCCGGGCACCAATTTGTATGCAAATGTTACTTGAATTCACACATTGACAATTGCAATGGTTTGGTGAGTGCTGACTGCTGAATTTCGGTACATTATTCCCGCTGAGCCCAGTATTATTGCTTGACCTCATTCCCTACTCAAAAGTCGATTAGAATGAATTGGAAAGTCAATTAGAATGAATAAATTCAATGGAACACAGGCAATGGAAAAATGTTTCTTATTAATCATTATAAAATGATATAAGTAAGGTAAAAGTAGATTTTATTTACTACTGCTAGAGAAAAGTAAAGTTACAAAGAGACTACTACCAGAGAATACATAGGATATAGGATAGATTAATAGAGGAACATTGGATACTACTAGATATATATTGCATTGATTATACAATATATAATATATTATACATATCTATAGAATGTTTATTCTATGTTACAACCTAAATTCATTCATACAAAAAATAGTCTATTGGTTGAACGAAAAGTGGAGAGTCAGCTCTCAATGATTCTACTTTATACTAAGAACATTCGGTTTGAATTGAGAGCTTGATCCAGCTCTACTCCAAAATTAGCATGACATCTATTATTAAGTATATCATATTTTGAAAATACAATTATCCCAATTCTTTTAAAATTATTTTCGCGGATTTCCTACGTAGTATAAATGATGTACTGCATAAAAAGTATAAAGTCGTCGTTCGTTATTATTCGAAAGTAATGACAACAATCTAGAAGATCATAGTACTACATGTTGAATATGTGTAAAATTTAAACAATTACAACTCAAAAACCTAGTGTTTCATTTAGAAAGTTGAGTGAAACAATTTGGCTTTTATCCAAGTTCTGTATTCACAACGAAGCGACTGGCAGAGATTAGAAGAGAGTGGAGGGCTGCTGCCATATAGAAGGACCTGCTTACGAGCAGAAAACTACTGTGGAGCGTGATTTGAAGGCTTCACATATGTAGAGAGATTTGCCAAAATCATGTAGTGCTGTATCCAAATGCCTCACGTTGGGCCGGCAAATCATGTGGTGCGTTTTTTAACGGCTTCACACATGTAGGGTGAATCTTGTACTGAGTCAATGGTGTAGCGGCTATAAATTTTGTAATTGCGTGTGTGGACGCTGAGTGTACACCAGACTGATTGATTCACTACAAGATTCAATACAATTGTCGGAATCGCGGGAGGCCTAAACGCTCGCTCACCCTTGATTCTTCTAATGACAAATTGTATAGTGATGAAATTTTTATAAGTAGTGTAGCGATCGCTAAACACTGAATACGGATACCTTAAAATTATTACCTGTGAAGAATGAGCATACAAAATCATACAGGTCGAGCAAAAATCCCGATGTAGATAATTTACGGGACTGCGTCTCTAATAAGTTCTGAAGGATTAAAATACGGTATTTGAACCAAATATCGTTCAGAATATATTTCGAGAACAGAGTCTTGTCGGGTTTTAAGCTCTATTGTAGGAATTTATATGATCTATGGCTGCCACTGCTGTACAATTGATGCATTCGCTCCTAAGTCGAGGTAGGTAACAGATAAAAGCTGATATATGAGCAGGTAAGGACAAAGAATAAATATCTCGATCTGACCCCACTCGCTACATCCACTTAGACCTGTTCCAATATCCAGCTTGATTCAATTATTCCAATGATCGTATTCGATCGGTTCTTGATGATATAGAACGTATCAGACACAATAATTGACAGGCTTAAGAAATAATCGAACTCAGAAAGCGAATTAACAAAACTGAAATATATTACAATAAAATATGTAATCATACAGTGCAGATTCAGAATTTGATTTACAGGTTGATAATAATTTAGCATTAACAGAATAGTTAAAAATTTTCTTGTGCTTGCATGATACCATGCGTGATTCAACAGAATTTTACGATTGATAAAATTTAACAGTTTTGAAAAAATAGTGAAAAAATGAATTATAGAAAATATTTTTTTTTAAAATGCTCGGGGTCGTGGTTCAGGCAGCGGAGGATAGTTAATCAACTACAAATTCTTATAAATTAATATGAATAAATTCTAGGCTCTTAAATGCTAAAGCGCTTGTCGGCGTGGCCAATAATTTAACGAAGAAAAATTTATGTTTCTGCACTGAAATATTTTCGAAGCGTAGATTGGGGCCCCTTTTAAAACTTATAACTCACGTGAATTTCCTTGGCGGTCGTGGTTTTCTTCTTTAGATCAAAAATCGTTTGATCGGCGGCAATCCAGGCTTCGGTTTCAGCACGTGGGGAATTTTAATTTAAATATCTCCTTCACCGAATTAATTAAGGGATAATTTACTTTAAGCTTTTAAATTTATCGATTGATGAGAACAGAAATTTACGAATAACAAATAAATTGGCCTAAAATATCGGCTCACAAATAGAACATTTAAAATCGAACAAGAAATTTTCACAAATAGGTCTTTGGTAACTATAAAAAGAGATCTGCACGGTGAGGATTTCAAAAGGGAAGTGCTGCTCTTTTCTCTAAGCTTTTAGGCTAGACCTTGCTTCTCAGAATCTCAATGTAATAATTTGCATAAAAATTTGCCATTGGTAGAACGCTTGTGACGTAAACATGACGTCAGTGGCAAGTAGTAGAATACAATTCCTTTAATTACAATAATAATTTAATTTATGTAATTCTTAAAACTGCTTAATCTTATAGACATAGTTCCTCTCATACAATGTACATGTGCTAGTGTAACTGATAAGGCAGGGTTGTTGTCTGATAATAGATTAACATGTGTTGCTTTCAAACGATCACCTTCTTGGTGCTATTTCTATGCACTGTGATTGGCTTAGACCTGCCAAAGAGATTTAATTACCATGTGGTTCAGTTGAATTAAGTCGTTAATGAATTAATACTCTTGTACAATTTTTATTAGGTTTGAGATTGTTATAATTAATTTCTGCCATTTTATCAATAATATAATTTCATGCTATGACCTATTTAGTTACAATAAGACCTGACATATAATATAATTTCTTAAATAATAAATAATTTCAACAATAATACATACATTTTATTTTTTATTTGAAATTCTTGATCCTTTATTGATAGTTTTATAATTTTTAGGAATGATATTTTACCTTGCATGAAAACCGGCATGACATTTGACAATGCTTTGAATCAGTCAGCTGCGTTCGAACTGTTTTAAAAACATCTGATCGATAGTAAACAAAGTGTAACCTCAAAATCAGTGAGCGATTCATAAATAATTTGTGCTTTATTCGCAAAATAATTATAATTTTATTGAATAATTTTCCTAGAAAAATATTCAGTACAGAACGGTACTCTTATCTAATATACAGTTATTGATAAGTAAGCTTTATCGCTCGGTCGCTAACTATTCCTTTAGCAAATTCTTTCATTTTAAAAGGTAATCACAATTTTTCTCTCTTTTCATGAGATCTATTTGAAAGATTCATCACACAAAAGCCCCCAGGATATTTTAAATAGGTAATTGGGAGACGAGTCGAAACAATGACTATTTGAAAAATCCGATATTGTGATGAATACACTATTTCATCTCCTTACTTCTACGAAAACTCAACACTTAACACTAAAAACAATATATCGTGCACTTTTGGCTACGAGAAAATAAATAATTGATTGTTCCTTCCATTGGATACAATCGAAATACAATAATTAATGAGGTCTCTTTGGATCCTTCATTAAAACAACTCCACAACTTCCATTCACGGGTGGCTTATGAGCAGACCCATAACTATAACAAATATACAAAATTTCACATATTACTTCTTAAGATTTGAACAGTATTTGCAACAAATATAGACTTTCATCATTTTTTCATAGTTATTACAGGTTTCGACTCTTTGGTTTGGCTTTTACATAAATTGGGTGAGAGTGTGATTTTACTTCGGTGACTTGACAATCGTCTACCGTTTGACTCGAGCAATTTCTTATTTGCGCTTAGTACGTTGCGTACAAACAGGGTTACACTTGAAATGGCTTTCTTGATTTTTATCAATGTTGGTTACAAATATTAAGTCCTTAAGATTATATTTATCAATTTGAATTTCAATTCATGATCTTTTGATGCAACAGTAATAAATTTCACATTTGAAGGTAAGAATTTCATTTTCTTTGGAGTTTTTTAGAGATACATTCATATAACACAGAACATGCGCATTTCGTGCAAATTAACATAAATATATATTTTTGGTTGCGTTTTTTACTTATAATTCCACATTAAATAATAGGTTACAATAATTAATAACGATATTGCTTTGATTCTATTAACATTGACTCTAGGATTTCGCACACATTGGTTGGTGGGACGAAGAAAATTATCGAACAGGCTTTGGTTCTGAATAGATTTTTCTATTGATTCTGTATTTCGAGGTTAGATTTACACATTTTTTCAAATAAACTTTGTTTATTTTCTTTCCTCCTATTCACTACTAATTTCATGTTATTTCTAATTTACAATTATTTTCTGTGGATAATATAATTCTTGTTTCTATTTTTCAGTTGTGCAGATGATACCAGGCGATTGTTTCTGTGATGACTATGACATGAGGCGGATGGCTTGATTAGGTTGGTAAATTTTTAAAGTTGTTTCGTAGTTTTATTTTCTTCTGTTATTAAAGTTGATAATAATTTCTTCATTTGATGTGGATTAATAATATTTCCTTATTAGTTGAGATGCGGCGAAGTTTAGGTTATGTTGATTATTAGGCTGTAGTAGAAAGATGCTAGTCTGCAAAGTAATGATTCGGTGGGTAGGCTGTGACCATGAAGTGTTTGATAACTGGTGTATTCCACAAATGTAGTTTCTAGTTGATTAAAACATTATTTCTTTCTTAAGCCCCCATCTAAATTTGATTCGGTGTCCTTCAAGGTTCCATTCCAATTTGCAACTATCCGTTTTATCAAACTTGGCTTAAAACGAATGTGCCGGTGGTGTAAATCAATTCTTACAAACGTATTTCCTCTTTGTCGGCCGGTAACATGCAGTTTGATCTTTTTAAACCTGACATGCCGGTGGTGTCTGTGGGTTTTTTCAAATAATCCTTTCCTTTGTTGCATGCCGGTGTACAGTCTACTTGATTTTAACCGGACATGACTGCGGTGGTTGTAGGTTCTTCTGGATATCGTCTTCCTTTTTTCTTGCATGCTGGTAGGAAGCTTGATGTACGATTTCAGCCTAACATGACGGCGATGTAGATAAATTTTTCTTGAGACCATTTTTCTTTTCCGTGGAGCTGCTATTTTACTTGTGTGTTGTTTTGATTTAGAGGTTTTTATTTTCAGTTGTGATTTCAATTTGTTGTGGGTTTCTGTTTCATTTCTATTGTTTAGGTGACTATCTTCATGAATGCTGGGTTTATATGTTGCAGGCGCTGTCCTCGGTGGATGGACGGTGATGTGGGCGGTCGGCGGTCCGGGCTGCTCTTCTACGCGGCGGGCAACGTCCTTGGACTCCTGGTGTCCGGCGCGCGGTGGTACGGGCTGTCCCTCTACCTGATGGATGTCGTCCTCGGCCTGGCGGGTGATGTCGGCTGGTCCCTCTCGGCGTTCGGCGGAGTGCGTCGCGACTCCAGTCTTGACATTCTCGGTGGGTTGGTTTTCCATACATGTGTTATGTTCGCTTGCTTGTTTGACTTTAACCACCTTTATTGTATCCTTCTCCACATGTATATGTTTCTTAATGCTGACTTCGACGCTGATTTTTCCCATATGCATATCTTCAGATATCCTATCCAATCGGTTATTTGTTTCTAAAATTGATTTATCCAGACACTCAGCTAATTTTTTGATGGTTTTATCTGTGTCACGGAATGCTACATCCATCCGCTGACTCAATTTCTCCAAACCCTGTTCGTTTACCTTCTTTGCTTCTTGAACTTCCTTTTTTAATTCTTCCTTTGTTTGTTTGTTGTCTTCCTTTAATTCTTCCTTTGTTTGGTCGCTTTTTTCATTTAAGTTTTTTATTTCTGCATTTGTTTTATTTATTGCTTCATTGGTTTTCCTTATTTCTTTCAGGATGAGGGTCCAGTCAACGGCGGGAGCGGGTGCATGGTTATCGGTTAGCCGCTGGTTTTTTATCCGAGCAACGGTGCGAGAAATGGGAGTTCCTGTTTCTGAGACGTCATCGACTGAGTGCTCTTCTGATGTTTCATCCTCCGGCTCTTGGGCTACCAACGTATCCTCCACCAGAATGCAGCTCTCCTCCACCTGCGTCGAAGATAAATCATCCAGTACATTGGGATGGAAATCGGCGGATGCGGCGGCAGATGCGGATGGCGGCGAACAATCGGGTGAGATGTCTTCGGTGTCCGACAGACTTGGATTGACCTGGTCGTTTCCTGCCATAGTTTGCGGAAAAATAGCGCAACGAAAGTGTGCAGTGAATAAACGTGAAAGTGTTGTGATATATAAAATAATTAATAAGAAATCCAATAGAAATTGTGATAGCTTCGTAGTGAGTGAAATACAGAAAAAGTGGTTTAGCAATGTGTTCAGTGATAAAATGAGTCAAGTTAGCAATATCGTTAACATAAAAATGACAAGGACACACAGGATACACAGTGAACACTTATGCGGTAATACAGGTACGCCTCTTATAATTTATTATTACTATTATTATAAATATCTTACTTTTATAATTTCTTGCCGCAATTCTATATATAGGCTAGTGTTCTTTGCAAAATTTTATATAAAAGGGGCAGTGTTTTGTTTGAATTATTCCGCAATATATCCGTGATTTAATTTTACTTCCCTCTTTATGTTTTAAAAACTTTTAAAAATGTAAATAACTTCAATCCTCTTTTCTGTAAATATTTATAAATTGTTTCAATATAGACCTAATATTCTTCAAATAATATGACCTTTCTTATGATATCTCTTATACCTATGACTTATAGTATGACCAATTTTCGAATAACACGATAATAAAATTCTGAGTTCGATTTTTTCTCTAAAAATTCATCAATCGATAAATTTCTTTTCTGTTCAAAAATTGGGTATGGTACGACTTGTTATTTTATATAACAGTGAACAGTTAATACTAAATTCGAAGAAATTCACAACCATGAATTTTTCACAAATTTTCCCGTTGTCAGCGCTATAGTATACTGAGCAACTAAATAATCCTCGTAGTCGATTATCCACCTCTTCAATGCCTATCACTGTTGGGCGCCAAATCATGTGGAGCGTGATTTGAAGGCTTCACACATGTAGAGTGAATCTTGTACTGAGTCAATGGTGTAGCGGCTATAAATTTTGTAATTGCGTGTGTGGACGCTGAGTGTACACCAGACTGATTGATTCACTACAAGATTCAATACAATTGTCGGAATCGCGGGAGGCCTAAACGCTCGCTCACCCTTGATTCTTCTAATGACAAATTGTATTGTGATGAAATTTTTATAAGTAGTGTAGCGATCGCTAAACACTGAATACGGATACCTTAAAATTATTACCTGTGAAGAATGAGCATACAAAATCATACAGGTCGAGCAAAAATCCCGATGTAGATAATTTACGGGACTGCGTCTCTAATAAGTTCTGAAGGATTAAAATACGGTATTTGAACCAAATATCGTTCAGAATATATTTCGAGAACAGAGTCTTGTCGGGTTTTAAGCTCTATTGTAGGAATTTATATGATCTATGGCTGCCACTGCTGTACAATTGATGCATTCGCTCCTAAGTCGAGGTAGGTAACAGATAAAAGCTGATATATGAGCAGGTAAGGACAAAGAATAAATATCTCGATCTGACCCCACTCGCTACATCCACTTAGACCTGTTCCAATATCCAGCTTAATTCAATTATTCCAATGATCGTATTCGATCGGTTCTTGATGATATAGAACGTATCAGACACAATAATTGACAGGCTTAAGAAATAATCGAACTCAGAAAGCGAATTAACAAAACTGAAATATATTACAATAAAATATGTAATCATACAGTGCAGATTCAGAATTTGATTTACAGGTTGATAATAATTTAGCATTAACAGAATAGTTAAAAATGTTCTTGTGCTTGCATGATACCATGCGTGATTCAACAGAATTTTACAATTGATAAAATTGAACAGTTTTGAAAAAATAGTGAAAAAATGAATTATAAAATATTTTAAAAATGCTCGGGGTCGTGGTTCAGGCAGCGGAGGATAGTTAATCAACTACAAATTCTTATAAATTTAATATGAATAAATTCTAGGCTCTTAAATGCTAAAGCGCTTGTCGGCGTGGCCAATAATTTAACGAAGAAAAATTTATGTTTTTTCTGCACTGAAATATTTTCGAAGCGTAGATTGGGGCCCCTTATGACTTATAACTCACGTGAAATTCCTTGGTCGTCGTGGTTTTCTTCTTTAGATCAAAAATCGTTTGATCGGCGGCAATCCAGGCTTCGGTTTCAGCACGTGGGGAATTTTAATTTAAATATCTCCTTCACCGAATTAATTAAGGGATAATTTACTTTAAGCTTTTAAATTTATCGATTGATGAAAACAGAAATTTACGAATAACAAATAAATTGGCCTAAAATATCGGCTCACAAATAGAACATTTAAAATCGAACAAGAAATTTTCACAAATAGGTCTTTGGTAACTATAAAAAGAGATCTGCACGGTGAGGATTTCAAAAGGGAAGTGCTGCTCTTTTCTCTAAGCTTTTAGGCTAGACCTTGCTTCTCAGAATCTCAATGTAATAATTTGCATAAAAATTTGCCATTGGTAGAACGCTTGTGACGTAAACATGACGTCAGTGGCAAGCAGTAGAATACAATTCCTTTAATTACAATAATAATTTAATTTATGTAATTCTTAAAACTGCTTAATCTTATAGACATAGTTCCTCTCATACAATGTACATGTGCTAGTGTAACTGATAAGGCAGGGTTGGTGTCTGATAATAGATTAACATGTGTTGCTTTCAAACGATCACCGTCTTGGTGCTATTTCTATGCACTGTGATTGGCTTAGACCTGCCAAAGAGATTTAATTACCATGTGGTTCAGTTGAATTAAATTATTAATAAATTAATATTCTTGTACAATTTTTATTAGGTTTGAGATTATTATAATTAATTTCTGCCATTTTATCAATAATATAATTTCATGCTATGACCTATTTAGTTACAATAAGACCTGACGTATAATATAATTTCTTAAATAATAAATAATTTCAACAATAATACATACATTTTATTTTTTATTTGAAATTCTTGATCCTTTATTGATAGTTTTATAATTTTTAGGAATGATATTTTACCTTGCATGAAAACCGGCATGACATTTGACAATGCTTTGAATCAGTCAGCTGCGTTCGAACTGTTTTAAAAACATCTGATCGATAGTAAACAAAGTGTAACCTCAAAATCAGTGAGCGATTCATAAATAATTTGTGCTTTATTCGCAAAATAATTATAATTTTATTGAATAATTTTCCTAGAAAAATATTCAGTACAGAACGGTACTCTTATCTAATATACAGTTATTGATAAGTAAGCTTTATCGCTCGGTCGCTAACTATTCCTTTAGCAAATTCCTTCATTTTAAAAGGTAATCACAATTTTTCTCTCTTTTCATGAGATCTATTTGAAAGATTCATCACACAAAAGCCCCCAGGATATTTTAAATAGGTAATTGGGAGACGAGTCGAAACAATGACTATTTGAAAAATCCGATATTGTGATGAATACACTATTTCATCTCCTTACTTCTACGAAGATTCAATACAATTGTCGGAATCGCGGGAGGCCTAAACGCTCGCTCACCCTTGATTCTTCTAATGACAAATTGTATAATGATGAAATTTTTATAAGTAGTGTAGCGATCGCTAAACACTGAAGACGGATACCTTAAAATTATTACCTGTGAAGAATGAGCATACAAAATCATACAGGTCGAGCAAAAATCCCGATGTAGATAATTTACGGGACTGCGTCTCTAATAAGTTCTGAAGGATTAAAATACGGTATTTGAACCAAATATCGTTCAGAATATATTTCGAGAACAGAGTCTTGTCGGGTTTTAAGCTCTATTGTAGGAATTTATATGATCTATGGCTGCCACTGCTGTACAATTGATGCATTCGCTCCTAAGTCGAGGTAGGTAACAGATAAAAGCTGATATATGAGCAGGTAAGGACAAAGAATAAATATCTCGATCTGACCCCACTCGCTACATCCACTTAGACCTGTTCCAATATCCAGCTTGATTCAATTATTCCAATGATCGTATTCGATCGGTTCTTGATGATATAGAACGTATCAGACACAATAATTGACAGGCTTAAGAAATAATCGAACTCAGAAAGCGAATTAACAAAACTGAAATATATTACAATAAAATATGTAATCATACAGTGCAGATTCAGAATTTGATTTACAGGTTGATAATAATTTAGCATTAACAGAATAGTTAAAAATTTCTTGTGCTTGCATGATACCATGCGTGATTCAACAGAATTTTACAATTGATAAAATTGAACAGTTTTGAAAAAATAGTGAAAAATGAATTATAAAATATTTTTAAAAATGCTCGGGGTCGTGGTTCAGGCAGCGGAGGATAGTTAATCAACTACAAATTCTTATAAATTAAATATGAATAAATTCTAGGCTCTTAAATGCTAAAGCGCTTGTCGGCGTGGCCAATAATTTAACGAAGAAAAATTTATGTTTTTCTGCACTGAAATATTTTCGAAGCGTAGATTGGGGCCCCTTATGACTTATAACTCACGTGAATTTCCTTGGCGGTCGTGGTTTTCTTCTTTAGATCAAAAATCGTTTGATCGGCGGCAATCCAGGCTTCGGTTTCAGCACGTGGGGAATTTTAATTTAAATATCTCCTTCACCGAATTAATTAAGGGATAATTTACTTTAAGCTTTTAAATTTATCGATTGATGAAAACAGAAATTTACAAATAACAAATAAATTGGCCTAAAATATCGGCTCACAAATAGAACATTTAAAATCGAACAAGAAATTTTCACAAATAGGTCTTTGGTAACTATAAAAAGAGATCTGCACGGTGAGGATTTCAAAAGGGAAGTGCTGCTCTTTTCTCTAAGCTTTTAGGCTAGACCTTGCTTCTCAGAATCTCAATGTAATAATTTGCATAAAAATTTGCCATTGGTAGAACGCTTGTGACGTAAACATGACGTCAGTGGCAAGTAGTAGAATACAATTCCTTTAATTACAATAATAATTTAATTTATGTAATTCTTAAAACTGCTTAATCTTATAGACATAGTTCCTCTCATACAATGTACATGTGCTAGTGTAACTGATAAGGCAGGGTTGGTGTCTGATAATAGATTAACATGTGTTGCTTTCAAACGATCACCTTCTTGGTGCTATTTCTATGCACTGTGATTGGCTTAGACCTACCAAAGAGATTTAATTACCATGTGGTTCAGTTGAATTAAATTATTAATAAATTAATATTCTTGTACAATTTTTATTAGGTTTGAGATTATTATAATTAATTTCTGCCATTTTATCAATAATATAATTTCATGCTATGACCTATTTAGTTACAATAAGACCTGACGTATAATATAATTTCTTAAATAATAAATAATTTCAACGATAACACATACATTTTATTTTTTATTTGAAATTCTTGATCCTTTATTGATAGTTTTATAATTTTTAGGAATGATATTTTACCTTGCATGAAAACCGGCATGACATTTGACAATACTTTGAATCAGTCAGCTGCGTTCGAACTGTTTTAAAAACATCTGATCGATAGTAAACAAAGTGTAACCTCAAAATCAGTGAGCGATTCATAAATAATTTGTGCTTTATTTGCAAAATAATTATAATTTTATTGAATAATTTTCCTAGAAAAATATTCAGTACAGAACGGTACTCTTATCAAATATACAGTTATTGATAAGTAAGCTTTATCGCTCGGTCGCTAACTATTCCTTTAGCAAATTCTTTCATTTTAAAAGGTAATCACAATTTTTCTCTCTTTTCATGAGATCTATTTGAAAGATTCATCACACAAAAGCCCCCAGGATATTTTAAATAGGTAATTGGGAGACGAGTCGAAACAATGACTATTTGAAAAATCCGATATTGTGATGAATACACTATTTCATCTCCTTACTTCTACGAAAACTCAACACTTAACACTAAAAACAATATATCGTGCACTTTTGGCTACGAGAAAATAAATAATTGATTGTTCCTTCCATTGGATACAATCGAAATACAATAATTAATGAGGTCTCTTTGGATCCTTCATTAAAACAACTCCACAACTTCCATTCACGGGTGGCTTATGAGCAGACCCATAACTATAACAAATATACAAGATTTCACATATTACTTCTTAAGATTTGAACAGTATTTGCAACAAATATAGACTTTCATCATTTTTTCATAGTTATTACAGGTTTCGACTCTTTGGTTTGGCTTTTACATAAATTGGGTGAGAGTGTGATTTTACTTCGGTGACTTGACAATCGTCTACCGTTTGACTCGAGCAATTTCTTATTTGCGCTTAGTACGTTGCGTACAAACAGGGTTACACTTGAAATGGCTTTCTTGATTTTTATCAATGTTGGTTACAAATATTAAGTCCTTAAGATTATATTTATCAATTTGAATTTCAATTCATGATCTTTTGATGCAACAGTAATAAATTTCACATTTGAAGGTAAGAATTTCATTTTCTTTGGAGTTTTTTAGAGATACATTCATATAACACAGAACATGCGCATTTCGTGCAAATTAACATAAATATATATTTTTGGTTGCGTTTTTTACTTATAATTCCACATTAAATAATAGGTTACAATAATTAAATAACGATATTGCTTTGATTCTATACATTGACTCTAGGATTTCGCACACATTGGTTGGTGGGACGAAGAAAATTATCGAACAGGCTTTGGTTCTGAATAGATTTTTCTATTGATTCTGTATTTCGAGGTTAGATTTACACATTTTTTCAAATAAACTTTGTTTATTTTCTTTCCTCCTATTCACTACTAATTTCATGTTATTTCTAATTTATAATTATTTTCCGTGGATAATATAATTCTTGTTTCTATTTTTCAGTTGTGCAGATGATACCAGGCGATTGTTTCGGTGATGACTCTGACACGAGGTGGATGGCTTGATTAGGTTGGTAAATTTTTAAAGTTGTTTCGTAGTTTTATTTTCTTCTGTTATTAAAGTTGATAATAATTTCTTCATTTGATGTGGATTAATAATATTTCCTTATTAGCTGAGATGCGGCGAAGTTTAGGTTATGTTGATTAGGCTGCAGTAGAAAGATGCTAGTCTGCAAAGATATGATTCGGTGGGTAGGCTGTGATTATGAAGAAGTTTGATAATTGATGTAATTCACAACGTAGCTTCCAGTTAATTCAAAATTATTCCTTAAGCCCCCATCTAAATTTGATTTCGGTATTTGTTTCAAGTTTCCATTCCAATTTGCAACTATCCGTTTTATCAAACTTGGCTTAAAACGAATGTGCCGGTGGTGTAAATCAATTCTTACAACGTATTTCCTCTTTGTCGGCCGGTAACATGCAGTTTGATATTTTTAAACCTGACATGCCGGTGGTGTCTGTGTGTTTTTTCAAATAATATTTTTCTTTTTTGCATGCCGGTGTACAGTCTGTTTGATTTCAACCGGACATGACTGCGGTGGTTGTAGGTCCTTCTTGATACCGTCTTCCTTTTTTCTTGCATGCTGGTAGGAAGCTTGATGTACGATTTCAGCCTAACATGACGGCGATGTAGATAAATTTTTCTTGAGACCATTTTTCTTTTCCGTGGAGCTGCTATTTTACTTGTGTGTTGTTTTGATTTAGAGGTTTTTATTTTCAGTTGTGATTTCAATTTGTTGTGGGTTTCTGTTTCATTTCTATTGTTTAGGTGACTATCTTCATGAATGCTGGGTTTATATGTTGCAGGCGCTGTCCTCGGTGGATGGACGGTGATGTGGGCGGTCGGCGGTCCGGGCTGCTCTTCTACGCGGCGGGCAACGTCCTTGGACTCCTGGTGTCCAGCGCGCGGTGGTACGGGCTGTCCCTCTACCTGATGGATGTCGTCCTCGGCCTGGCGGGTGATGTCGGCTGGTCCCTCTCGGCATTCTGCGGGGTGCGGTGCGACTCCAGTCTTGACATTCTCAGTGGGTTGGTTTTCCATACATGTGTTATGTTCGCTTGCTTGTTTGACTTTAACCACCTTTATTGTATCCTTCTCCACATGTATATGTTTCTTAATGCTGACTTCGACGCTGATTTTTCCCATATGCATATCTTCAGATATCCTATCCAATCGGTTATTTGTTTCTAAAATTGATTTATCCAGACACTCAGCTAATTTTTTGATGGTTTTATCTGTGTCACGGAATGCTACATCCATCCGCTGACTCAATTTCTCCAAACCCTGTTCGTTTACCTTCTTTGCTTCTTGAACTTCCTTTTTAATTCTTCCTTTGTTTGTTTGTTGTCTTCCTTTAATTCTTCCTTTGTTTGTTTGTTGTCTTCCTTTAATTCTTCCTTTGTTTGGTCGCTTTTTTCATTTAAGTTTTTTATTTCTGCATTTGTTTTATTTATTGCTTCATTGGTTTTCCTTATTTCTTTCAGGATGAGGGTCCAGTCAACGGCGGGAGCGGGTGCATGGTTATCGGTTAGCCGCTGGTTTTTTATCCGAGCAACGGTGCGAGAAATGGGAGTTCCTGTTTCTGAGACGTCATCGACTGAGTGCTCTTCTGATGTTTCATCCTCCGGCTCTTGGGCTACCAACGTATCCTCCACCAGAATGCAGCTCTCCTCCACCTGCGTCGAAGATAAATCATCCAGTACATTGGGATGGAAATCGGCGGATGCGGCGGCAGATGCGGATGGCGGCGAACAATCGGGTGAGATGTCCTCGGTGTCCGACAGACTTGGATTGACCTGGTCGTTTCCTGCCATAGTTTGCGGAAAAATAGCGCAACGAAAGTGTGCAGTGAATAAACGTGAAAGTGTTGTGATATATAAAATAATTAATAAGAAATCCAATAGAAATTGTGATAGCTTCGTAGTGAGTGAAATACAGAAAAAGTGGTTTAGCAATGTGTTCAGTGATAAAATGAGTCAAGTTAGCAATATCGTTAACATAAAAATGACAAGGACACACAGGATACACAGTGAACACTTATGCGGTAATACAGGTACGCCTCTTATAATTTATTATTACTATTATTATAAATATCTTACTTTTATAATTTCTTGCCGCAATTCAATATATAGGCTAGTGTTCTTTGCAAAATTTTATATAAAAGGGGCAGTGTTTTGTTTGAATTATTCCGCAATATATCCGTGATTTAATTTTACTTCCCTCTTTATGTTTTAAAAACTTTTAAAAATGTAAATAACTTCAATCCTCTTTTCTGTAAATATTTATAAATTGTTTCAATATAGACCTAATATTCTTCAAATAATATGACCTTTCTTATGATATCTCTTATACCTATGACTTATAGTATGACCAATTTTCGAATAACACGATAATAAAATTCTGAGTTCGATTTTTTCTCTAAAAATTCATCAATCGATAAATTTCTTTTCTGTTCAAAAATTGGGTATGGTACGACTTGTTATTTTATATAACAGTGAACAGTTAATACTAAATTCGAAGAAATTCACAACCATGAATTTTTCACAAATTTTCCCGTTGTCAGCGCTATAGTATACTGAGCAACTAAATAATCCTCGTAGTCGATTATCCACCTCTTCAATGCCTATCACTGTTGGGCGCCAAATCATGTGGAGCGTGATTTGAAGGCTTCACACATGTAGAGTGAATCTTGTACTGAGTCAATGGTGTAGCGGCTATAAATTTTGTAATTGCGTGTGTGGACGCTGAGTGTACACCAGACTGATTGATTCACTACAAGATTCAATACAATTGTCGGAATCGCGGGAGGCCTAAACGCTCGCTCACCCTTGATTCTTCTAATGACAAATTGTATTGTGATGAAATTTTTATAAGTAGTGTAGCGATCGCTAAACACTGAATACGGATACCTTAAAATTATTACCTGTGAAGAATGAGCATACAAAATCATACAGGTCGAGCAAAAATCCCGATGTAGATAATTTACGGGACTGCGTCTCTAATAAGTTCTGAAGGATTAAAATACGGTATTTGAACCAAATATCGTTCAGAATATATTCGAGAACAGAGTCTTGTCGGGTTTTAAGCTCTATTGTAGGAATTTATATGATCTATGGCTGCCACTGCTGTACAATTGATGCATTCGCTCCTAAGTCGAGGTAGGTAACAGATAAAAGCTGATATATGAGCAGGTAAGGACAAAGAATAAATATCTCGATCTGACCCCACTCGCTACATCCACTTAGACCTGTTCCAATATCCAGCTTAATTCAATTATTCCAATGATCGTATTCGATCGGTTCTTGATGATATAGAACGTATCAGACACAATAATTGACAGGCTTAAGAAATAATCGAACTCAGAAAGCGAATTAACAAAACTGAAATATATTACAATAAAATATGCAATCATACAGTGCAGATTCAGAATTTGATTTACAGGTTGATAATAATTTAGCATTAACAGAATAGTTAAAAATTTCTTGTGCTTGCATGATACCATGCGTGATTCAACAGAATTTTACAATTGATAAAATTGAACAGTTTTGAAAAAATAGTGAAAAAATGAATTATAAAATATTTTAAAAATGCTCGGGGTCGTGGTTCAGGCAGCGGAGGATAGTTAATCAACTACAAATTCTTATAAATTTAATATGAATAAATTCTAGGCTCTTAAATGCTAAAGCGCTTGTCGGCGTGGCCAATAATTTAACGAAGAAAAATTTATGTTTTTCTGCACTGAAATATTTTCGAAGCGTAGATTGGGGCCCCTTATGACTTATAACTCACGTGAAATTCCTTGGTCGTCGTGGTTTTCTTCTTTAGATCAAAAATCGTTTGATCGGCGGCAATCCAGGCTTCGGTTTCAGCACGTGGGGAATTTTAATTTAAATATCTCCTTCACCGAATTAATTAAGGGATAATTTACTTTAAGCTTTTAAATTTATCGATTGATGAGAACAGAAATTTACGAATAACAAATAAATTGGCCTAAAATATCGGCTCACAAATAGAACATTTAAAATCGAACAAGAAATTTTCACAAATAGGTCTTTGGTAACTATAAAAAGAGATCTGCACGGTGAGGATTTCAAAAGGGAAGTGCTGCTCTTTTCTCTAAGCTTTTAGGCTAGACCTTGCTTCTCAGAATCTCAATGTAATAATTTGCATAAAAATTTGCCATTGGTAGAACGCTTGTGACGTAAACATGACGTCAGTGGCAAGTAGTAGAATACAATTCCTTTAATTACAATAATAATTTAATTTATGTAATTCTTAAAACTGCTTAATCTTATAGACATAGTTCCTCTCATACAATGTACATGTGCTAGTGTAACTGATAAGGCAGGGTTGGTGTCTGATAATAGATTAACATGTGTTGCTTTCAAACGATCACCGTCTTGGTGCTATTTCTATGCACTGTGATTGGCTTAGACCTGCCAAAGAGATTTAATTACCATGTGGTTCAGTTGAATTAAATTATTAATAAATTAATATTCTTGTACAATTTTTATTAGGTTTGAGATTATTATAATTAATTTCTGCCATTTTATCAATAATATAATTTCATGCTATGACCTATTTAGTTACAATAAGACCTGACGTATAATATAATTTCTTAAATAATAAATAATTTCAACAATAATACATACATTTTATTTTTTATTTGAAATTCTTGATCCTTTATTGATAGTTTTATAATTTTTAGGAATGATATTTTACCTTGCATGAAAACCGGCATGACATTTGACAATGCTTTGAATCAGTCAGCTGCGTTCGAACTGTTTTAAAAACATCTGATCGATAGTAAACAAAGTGTAACCTCAAAATCAGTGAGCGATTCATAAATAATTTGTGCTTTATTCGCAAAATAATTATAATTTTATTGAATAATTTTCCTAGAAAAATATTCAGTACAGAACGGTACTCTTATCTAATATACAGTTATTGATAAGTAAGCTTTATCGCTCGGTCGCTAACTATTCCTTTAGCAAATTCCTTCATTTTAAAAGGTAATCACAATTTTTCTCTCTTTTCATGAGATCTATTTGAAAAATTCATCACACTACAGAGAGAGATTCACATTCAAGGCAAAAGTTAACATTCAAAACAGCAGAGTAAACAGTCTCAAAGTAAACTTTTATGAATTCAAATTCTGATGCCATACATTTGATAATAAAAATTGTAAATTTAAAGTGCTTGACCAGTACTTCATTTGAAACAGATTGTGTCTTCAACGAATGATTCACACTTCCTGCTGTGAAATGAAATGGAACAGAAGAGGATTGAAGTATTTTTGGCATTTTTACCATGGTTAGCACAAATAAGTAAAAATGGCAGGTAAGGCTTATTTCAATAAAACTTTAGTGATCCGGAATATTTTATGGAGTTTGAACAGTTCTTGATATGACTATATAAAATGGAAATGTGAGGCTTATTTCAATTGTGTTTTGGTACAGGCTAGATCAAGGACGCTTTCATTTTACATAAAAAAAATTGTTTTACAATTTCTACGAATACTGAAAATTGGAAGTTGTGTAGAAAGTTTCAACATAGAGAAAAGATAGCGTAACTAATACAAATCCACTTGTTTCAGTTGTCTCTGGTTCCAAATAAAAACAACTGTCCATTACATTGCAATATGAATTATTGTTATTTTCGGGAAGAATGAGTAATTCAAGAAACATCGCTGACCGTGACACTAGAAACTTCAGGAACGATTGCCAAAACGTGATGTGGGTCAGAATTATAAATATGACAGTATTGCTGGCTACTAAAAACTTTCGAGTGCTTTTCAATGGTCAGTGCACGTAGTTCAGAAACTTTGTACTCACTAACATATCATCATTTTCACTTTTCTGTGAGGATACTCTAGAGTTCCTTTGAAATACTAAGATTCTAATGAATTTTGAATCATTTATTAAGTAAGATATCTTCAATATTATATATCTCATTATTAGATTTTTTGGATTTTTCAGAATTTACAATCAACTTGTGCTCGAAGTGGAGAAATATTATGTAATGTTAATGCTAAAACATGTAATGTTATCCATATACAGTTCCCAAATAGGTGGAGGTTTCAAATTACCTTAGCCACAGGGTAACATTGATTCAGCATCTCATTATTAATACAATCATGGAGTTTTGGATTTTTCATTCCAGATGATCACAACATGGAACAACACAGATTAGACTTCTTTTTTTACGATTGCTACTCGTAATCACCATGATCAATTCCAAAAAAATGTAGACCTATTAATTGTAAATGAAATAAAAATGTTATTATTTTGAACAATGAGGCCCGTTTGCACAAAAATCTGTTGAATTTAAAGTTTGATTGATTGCCGCGAGAACCAATCAGAGAAGACTTTCGCTACAAAAAAGGTTTGTCTGGTTGGTTTTTGTTGAATTTAATTATGATTAAAATTCAAGAGGCTTTTGTGCTAACACTAAACGTACCTAGGAAAGTGTACGTTTCAATATCTTGTGTGAGTATTATTCTTGTTAAACTGTAGAAAGATGAAGTCTCTTGGCACTGTTCTACTGCTATTCGAACAATAATAATTGGCTCCTTTACCACCTGATGTAAAGAAATTCAGATAAAATCACTTTGTCGTTATAGCAGAGTAGTATTAATAATTGTCTTTCAAGAGTAGGAACACTATGATAAAACTTGTTCCATTCTCTTCAAAATAAACCGAACTAGAAAATAAAGCACGAGCTGAAATAGCTCCAACTCTGCAATCATCATAATTACGCTCCTGCAAACATATTGTGTAAACCGAACATTGAGGCCAGCAATTTGACTGAAATGGAAGTTATATCCTCTAAATAGTAACCGACCTGATAAAGGTCAGAACTAAGTTGTTTTGCTAACTCCAAACTTCTTTCGCTACGTAACCAGGTGCTTGGCAATCAACTTGTATGTACTTCCAATTTAGTAGTTATAAATTAGGTGGTTGTAATGGAGCTTATCAGTTGGTGATCAGTGATAGTAACCGAACCGAATGCTCGGATCGAATAAACCAATTGGGACAAGATTAACAAGTGCACTGTATTGATGTTTATGATGCTAACCATAGTTATCGATTCTTAGTTACAATGTATATTTGATGATACTAATTGAAACTTACAACTATCAAGTCGGCAATCATCACAGAAAATACTCTGATTCCTACAGAAAAATATTCCTTGGTATACTGAGACCTCTCCTTTTTATTTTCATTAAATGCTCGCTGAAGGATGTTAAAGTAAAATTTTTATAAATTAAATATTCCTTTTTAATTTGTAAAAAGCAAAATAATTGATTAATGCGTATTTTGCATTGAAGAAAAACTGATTTTTATGCACAATACAATCGAATGCTGGTTTCTACTAGAGGCCTTCCAGTGTTAGATGTGTAATTGATTGACTGATCTTTGTTTGGAACTGATGAAGTTTTGTTTTGTTTCTATTAATCGAAACTGATAATACTTTTTAGTTTTCTATAGTCATTCACTTCGTCTTCAATCGTCTATTCCTGTAATATTGAACGAGTAAAGAAGAGAAAGAGAGTGACACTGAAGGAGGAATGAATATTTAGGCTAATTTATAAAAATTTTACTTGAACATCCATTAGCGAGTATTTAACGAACATAAAAAAGAAAAGACTACCTCAGGTAGATGGAAAAATACAGTTTCAAATTTGCTCAGGAGTTGGAACTGAATAATGAAATTTAGCTGGAAGTTACGAAATATCACATTTGCATTACTATTTGATTGAAATATAAAAACAATTTATAGCTAACCTCCCTAAAGCTTTTTTGTTGATTTTATGGCCATTTTATTATAAATCTTATGTTTGAAGTAGTAACAATACGAGACTGATTCCGTTGGTATCCAATTAAAACTCGGAGGATGAACTAGATTGCCAACTCTCTCACAGTCACGGTGAATGAATGAATCAATGATGTTCACTTGGTTTCATGAACTGATGATGATTTGGTGGCCATCTGTGGAGTGAAAAAATCTCTTGCCACACACGTTCCCTATTGTTTCATCATGTCTTTTGATGCAATACTGCTTTCTGCTATTGACGGACACATTCTTTATTTGGAGTACCTTCGGGCTACTCATTCACAGCGAATGTTTTATCACATCTATACTACTATACTACAATTCTTCCTACTGTAGTGATAATAATTGTAAAGAGAAATCAAATGTCTGTTTGAGAAGTAGTAAGAATGTATTGTGGTAAGTTCTGATGAGATTAGGTCATGTCACAGCTAGCCCAACACAAATAAAGTTTTCAAAGATACGTCCAAGATTTGTTGGAGCTTGGAACTTGATTTCATATTAAGTCAGCTCTCACATGACATGCCACTCAAATGGCTTGAAGGCTTGACGTTACAATGAAAAGGAAAAATAAGATTATAATAATATTGTTGATAGGAGATAGAATTATAGCTGCAACTGTCTGTTAGATTGGAGTATCAAACTCATCCAAGTATTATCACATTACTTTACAGTAGATGAAGCCGATGTTTCACTTCTGCTTATAGAGAATTATTTACTGGCTCATGATATCGTCAATGGTGTCTACTCATCCGGTATATTTCGAAATCTGGATACTGAATAACACTGTTGCTTCTTATCTATCAATTCCTGAAGTGGTGCAAATTATCAAGGAATCATGATATGCTCGATTTATGGGTTATTTTCGTGACTGACAAAGAAGAGGAAGGCAGCTGAAATATTTAGAGTAGTAGCGAGCCGGAATGAAGGAGGCAATTTCAATGGCCGAGTAACATTACATCGGGTTTTTTGCATAGCTGCCTGCTTGTCGAAAATTCTCCAGTGAACCTAGAACGATCTTCTTCCGATAATAACAGATCACCGCCCCCGCGCCCACCCCCGCCACCTCTTTGACTGTTCGGTGGCGGAAAATCGTGATTCGTTTAAAATTGACGAAACAGACAAAAAAGAAGGAGCCTCTCCTCCTTCTCCTCATCATCGGCCGCTGTTGTGAAGAACGACGAAATTCCTCAACAGTTCAGATCTGTTGTTTTTGAGTCTTCCTTCCGTGATCTTTTCCCGATGATTGCTGATCGATGTGACCGTTGTCTCTTCTGCTCGCACGGCTAAGCCCACTGATTGCGCAGGGGTCTTCTGCCTTTGAACGCTCCGGTGAAACGAGTGCCAATGATAATGCATAGCACCTCAATAGCCTGATTTCTCACAAAATTGTGCTATGATTACATTTAGGGCCGGTTTCCGAGCTCGGAATTTAGCTAAGTTTTAGACTTTAAACAGCTCGAGTCAGAAAATTGGCTTTCCAAAACGGGGCATAGTCATAGTCAAATTCACGTTTAAATTAAATTTCGGAAAACTAGAAAATTAAACACAAAATAGAATAAAGAGAAAATAGTGTAAAGTTTCAGCTATTTTTAATTATTTAGGAATGTTTCATTTCGTCAAGGAAAAATGTTTCCAATTATAGAAATGAGAAAATGGAGATTTATTTTGCTGCAACTATTTATTATGCCCCGTTTTGGAAAACCAATTTTCTGACTCCAGCTGCTTAAAGTTTAGAACTTGCCTAAATCCCGAGCTCGGAAACCGACCCTTAAAATAATACAGAAATTATCTTGAAATACAGAAGGCTTTAAAAGTCGATTGACTACTTGCCGTTAAAAAAGCTTGAAGGCACGAATAATTATTCTAAATTCAATGAAGATTTTAAAGCATAAAAAGCAATAGTGATTTTTGTACTGCACCAAAGAGTAACCATAAGTAGGTTTGTTTTCTCTATGATTGTACTGTGCCTATAGAACGTCTCACCTACTGTATATCTAATTATTTGGATTATTTATCTTAATCTAATTAAGATAATGTTTGATCAATAAACGTATTCTAGAAATTGAATGTTTGAAAATTAATTTAAATGAAAACATGCCAAAAATGATAAATTATTCACTATCAATGCACCAGTAAAGCTAATGCTTATCTCGTATTAGCAAGTAGGCTGAATATACTGTCTATCCCCATATATTTTTGGATAAAACTAGGAATATTTAGTTATTATCTATTCATAACTCGAACGTCTGTCTCGGGGTTGCTCTAACACGACAAAATATTGTTAGCCTTCTGATTGGATATTTACTGAAAGGCTATACTCTTCTCGATCATTTATCAATGAAAAAATACGGTTCAAGTAACTCGTATAAGGTCACAGACATGCGTGAATGCCAGACCATTCCATATCTCATAGTTGCATTATTTGACAGCTTTTAAAAGGCCACGAGATTGTCTCCAAATATCATCGAAACTCAAACAAGGCGGAAATAGTTTCAAAATATTCGACAATACACATTTCTTATCATGAGACTACTGATTATTATTTTGTGTTTAGTCGCGTTGAGCTGCACGTTTGTTTCCTGGATGGAAGTGAGAGACCTAGAAATAGAGTCTTGACGCGAATCTTTCGCGAGATAAATTCAATTTTCCTTCTTATAATGATATGACAATATCTGTCACTATGAACATTATTATTTTTAGATATGGAGCAATGTTCTATTAATATTTTTTTCGATATTCGAATATGATGCTGAAACTCAGAAATTGGTAGGGTCTCGATCTCAGTTCATCACGTGCCTATTTTGACAATTTCGTGAGTAACAACTGGTACAAGTGGAAAGTTAGTCGTTCAGTTCGTCAAATCTCACGGCATCACGAAATAACCTTAATTAATGTTTCCAAGGTGAGAGGGTAGGTTAGAGGGTTGTGTTTTTGATTTTAAATGGTAATATGATAGTATTATTTGAAACATATACAAAAATTTACTAAGGGTTAGTTCCGAGCTCGGGATTCAGCTAAGTTCTAGACATAGTACAGCTGGAGTCAGAAAATTTGCTTTCAGAAACGGGGCGGGGCGTAGTCGCAATCCACGTTTAAATTAGATTTCGAAAAACTAGAAAATTGAACACAAAATTAAATGAAGAAAAAATAATGTACAGTTGCAGCTATTACTTTCCTTGCCCTATTACCATAGGTAAGGAAAGTATCGCTTTCCGAAAAAAATTAAGGTACCCAAATTTCTAAATTTCTATACGTTTCAAGGTCCCCTGAGTCCAAAAAAGTGGTTTTTGGGTATTGGTCTGTATGTGTGTGTGTGTGTATGTGTGTGTGTGTGTTGTGTGTGTGTGTGTGTGTGTGGTGTGTGTGTGTGTGTGTGTGTGTGTGTGTGTGGTGTGTGTGTGTGTGGTGTGTGTGTGTGTGTGTGTGTGTGTGTGTGTGGTGTGTGTGTGTGTGTGTGTGTGTTGTGTGTGTGTGTGTGTGTGTGTGTGTGTGTGTGTGTGTGTGTGTGTGTATGAGTGTATGTGCGTCTGTGTACACGATATCTCACCTCACAATTAACGGAATGACTTGAAATTTGGAACTTAAGGTCCTTACAATATAAGGATCCGACACGAACAATTCCAATCAAATGCAATCCAAGATGGCGTCTAAAATGGCAAAAATGTTGTCAAAAACAGGGTTTTTCGCGAATTTCTCGAAAACGACTCCAACGATTTTGATCAAATTCATACATAAAAAAGTCATTGATAAGCTCTACCAACTGTCTCAAGTCTCATATCTGTAAAAATTTCAGGAGCTTCGCCTCATTTATGTAAAGTTTGATTTTAGATTCCCAATTATCAGGCTTTCTTTAGATACAATTTAAACAAAAAATTCCAAGTGGAAAAGATTGAGCACTAAAATCTCTTCAATTAATGTTCAGTAACATTTTCACCAAAAATTGAAAATAAGCTCGAAATTCGAGAAAATGTTATTATTTCAATAAATTACAAACTGTTGGCAACTGTTGATTCTATTAAATCATTCACTTTGAAGAGATAGCAAACTTCGTATGTCTCGAGCCTTACTGTCCTGTAACCAGCTGGCTTGGATCTTTGAATAGTAGATGCGCGGGAACACTAGCGTCAGGTGATTAATTTTCATAACGGCAAGGAAAGTTATGTGAGTGCGCCGCACTAGATTTTCTTAAAATTATTTAGGAATGTCTCATTTCGTCTAGAAAAAACGTTTACAGTAAATTATAGAAATGAGAAAATAAGATGATCATAAAACTTACGACTACGCCCCGTTTCGGAAAGCCAATTTTCTGACTCCAGCTGTTTAAAATCTAGAACTTGGATGAATCCCGAGCTCGGAAACCGGCCTTAAGATCACGAAGTTCGATTCTAAATTCCTTCTGAAGATATAGATAAACGACAAAAACGTAATTTTAATTTGAATGTAGAATTAATTTTACATGTTATATTGAAAACTTGGTGTATAGTGATAATGATAGTCTTGAAATTTATTTATGATTGAAAATTGTGAATTTAAATTATTCACCATTATTTTTTTCAAACAATTTCTACTTGGAAAGTGAAAGATTTTTTTTATTTATTGACTATTCTGTGTTTCTGTCATTCCTTCTCAATAAGTTTAGGCTTATGTAATATTTTCTATTCTAGCCCATCAACTTAAATATTTTCAACTTAAATATTTTCCTACTTTTTTACCGAGGATAATACCCAAATAAACCTCCAGGCTTCCCTTATCTGATTCTGATTACCGTACCAATGTTTCCAAGTTTTTGTGATTGTAAAAATTATGCATTGAGAAGATATGTATGCTAGTGATATGACAGGAAACAAACCTGCACTCATAGTATACAGAGTCTGTTGCGGAATTTGTGCATTGCAACAAATGTTCCACATCTGTTTCCGTTCCTTATAAGTTACATTGCAACGGCCAAACACACCTGTGCTTCTTGAAGTTGGCCAATTCAAAGGTTATCTTTTTCTAGTGTTCACACTCACACCACTCGTACTGGTTCAGTTATTAGGCTGCATTCTAATAACCACTTGAAACCTGACTAGTTTCAATGTTTTTTCGCCAAGTACGACAAGAACAGGACTCTAGCATAATGTTGTAGAAGTGCATTCGTAAAATAGCTCGCATATTTCTCATGCTTTTCAGACGTAATCATTGTTGAGACCAACAATTTTTCAACTTTCAAACGAGTAATGAACTTGAAACCACTTATTGATTCGTACAGAGTAGAGAGAAATAAATAATTTATTAGAGAAGTTTTTGATTAAAAAGTAAAAAGTAATACTCAAAAATCGGTAGAGTCAAAATACTAATCATAATACCATAGAAAAATATATAAGTAATCAAATTGAATGGTTATGAATGTACAGTATGTCTCTGATAAATAGTGACAAATACAGTCATATATTATGCAATCAGCTATAGGTGAGGAATAATGTTGTCATGATATTCTAAATATTTAATGTTCATTCAAATAATTACATAACATTCCGTGTAGACCAACTGGCTGATATAATGAAAGATGCTGATGAGTTGAAGCTTGCTGTTTCTCATAACTATTTTATTTCATTTTTATTCAATACGCTCTTATACATTTTTAAAGTACCTAATTTTGTTACTAATACATTAAATAGGATAGTGTTTTCGGTATTCATCAATAACTTTAAATGTATTTTTGATGTTTAAAATAACTGTTGAATATTTTCTGTTTCGTTAATCATCCTAGCCTGGGACATTCCTGTCAATCAATAGTATTACTTAAAAAAAATCGTTGATGTATAAGCTGCTTTATAGTCATAATGGCAGAAATAGGAAGGGGGATATTTATGTTTTTCAAAACTAATTATAATTATTAACCTCTATGTCGGCATGTCGGCTTAGTAACTAGACAGTAACTTGTATGACGTGAGAAAACAAGTGTAAATTAACATCTATTAATAGTGGTTCAAAGTCAAAAACATAATTAGCTACAAGAATTAGAACGAGATAAAGAGAGAAACGAGAAAATGCAGTCGATTATGTAAGAATTGTTGTTGTTGATATTGCATACAGAATTACTTCAAGAACAATTTGTTTCAAAGTTTGCTAAATAACGCGCCCAAGAGTTCATTCCAATGACTATTCTTGCACACGATTCACAAAACAATATTCATTTCACGTAATGATATTGTTAAGTTTTGAAATGTAGTCTAATTTTCGTTATTTTCTCATAAACGTGATTTTTGATCAAGATCAAGGTTCTGAGTTTTCTTTTGAGTGATATTTCTATTGTTTAATTATTGGAAAAGTTGAACATTTAGATAATATTTCATGTTGAGTCTCATTTAAAAAGAAACAATGTTTGGAGTGTCTCAAATAATAAATGAACCGTAGTATCCTTGAATATTGCTGATTATTCAGTGAAGATGAGGTTAGGCCTATTCAATCCCAATAACTTTTTGGGATTACTTGCTTTATGTAAATGAATTGCAGTAAATATTATTTTTGTAGAATTGAATGAATCAAATGTGCTAGATTTTAGTTTCCCTCTGTTCAGAACTGATGTTTCTTTGTATTAACAATAGCTGGGACCTTTCCGCAAGGGAATCCCCACCAACAAAAGCAATACGAATTTACTTTTTACTTTGTATCAACAGTGAAAACTAATTGATAAACTTCATGATTCGATCATCGATATTTTAGCTTCAAGGTTGAATCAAATACTTGTCCAGGAAGAGTCCATTCTGAAGTGGCTCATCCTCTCACATCTCGAGTGATGGAATTTGAATGTGAAGGCTACAAGTAGAGTCTCTTTGAATGGAGGAATCGGTAACTCAGCTAGACAGACACTGCACTGTTGAGTGGCACATAGCAATGTCTTCATTTAGGAAATACTTGATACGACGTGACTGGTATGCCAAAGTGCACGCAGGACGTGACCGCATAGTTTCGGGTGTATGTCACTATAGATATACTGACAGTTATACAGAGATATATATGTCAGCCGAAAATGGCTGCATTTAACGAAGAACCACGCGTAAGCAATACTAAAGAGCATCGGCCACCAGTGCTCCAGTCCTTCAAATTCTTCCTTGCTGCACCTTACGAAACGCTGAGTCAGTTATGTTAGCACACAGATGATGGAGAAATTGATACTCATCTAACTGGTAAGAAGCTAATAATGAAGCTATGGTAAGATTCGAGAAATAATTCAATTATAAATCGAATCAAATCAATTTATTCTCACAATTTACAAATAACACTTTAAAGTCCTCATATAACTCTTTAGTGTGACATCTGGGACCTCTCTGCAATGCGACCCTCAAGATAGAATTTTGAGAAACTTTTAAATGCTCAAGAACAGTTTTATAGCATCCCCCCAAGCAATTATCCCCCACTGCAACATTGACTGTACATATGCGAAATTCCTAACATTAAGTATATTATTAAGCCCATGAAACAGAAATATTGCTTTACGAATTTTGCTTTTAATGTATGAAATGTGAGAAGACCACTTCATTCTGTCATCAAATATTACCTCAAGATATTTATATGTGCATACTTTGTGCATACTTTTTCAATAGATGGACAGTTGCAAAAACCCTCCTGATGAATATTGCAACAATGTAATACAATACTATTTGAGCCATCATCTCTGTCCTATTCCACAATTTCAAGTCCATAAGTTTCACTAACATTGAGGGTCATTATATTTTTATCGAACCAATCTTCTAGTTTCTCAAGGTCACTACAAGCCTTATTGTAAACCTCTTCAACATTTCTACCTGACAGCAACAATGCAGTATCAATAAAATAAATTCAATTATCATTAAATGTATCATTTGATTATAAAACAAATCAGTCACAAAGCTAAGCTATATCGTCAGAGATATGTTCACAAATTAACAATGATGAGTATCCCTACATCGAGATTTTTCATTTTTTAATGGATTCCTGGTATCATTAGGGTTGAGCATTGCGCAGACCGGTGTGTGACGAGGATGGTTGCAGAACAATTTTTACTTTCCTTGCCCTATTACCATAGGTAAGGAAAGTATTGCTTTCCGAAAAAATTAAGGTACCTCAATTTCTAAATTTCTATACGTTTCAAGGTTCCCTGAGTCCGAAAAAGTGGTTTTTGGGGATTGGTCTGTATGTGTGTGTGTGTGTGGTGTGTGTGTGGTGTGTGTGTGTGTGTGTGTGTGTGTGTGTGTGTGTGTGTGTGTGTGTGTGTGTGTGTGTGTGTGTGTGTATGAGTGTATGTGCGTCTGTGTACACAATATCTCATCTCCCAGTTAACGGAATGACTTGAAATTTGGAACGTAAGGTCCTTACACTATAAGGATCCGACACGAACAATTTCGATCAAATGAAATCCAAGATGGCGGCTAAAATGGCGAAAATGTTGTCAAAAACCGGGTTTTTCGCGATTTTCTCGAAAACGGCTCCAACGATTTTGATCAAATTTATACCTGGAATAGTCATTGATAAGCTCAACTGCAACAAGTCCTATATCTGTAAAAATTCCAGGAGCTTCGCCCCATCTATGCAAAGTTTGATTTTAGATTTCCAATTATCAGGTCTCAGATATAATTTAAACAAAAAATTTCGAGTGGAAAAGATTGAGCATGAAAATCTCTGCAATTAATGTCCTGTAACATTTCCACCTAGAATTGGAAATAAGCTTGGAATCCGAGAAAATGTGATTATTAAATTGCAAACTGTTGGCAACTGTTGGTTCTATTCATTCACTATGAAGAGATAGCAGACTTCGTGTGTTTCCAGCGTTATTGATCTATCACCAGCTGTATCATAACTTTGAATAGTAGACTTGAGATGCGCGAGTACACTAGCGTCAGGTCATCAATTTTCATAACGGCAAGGAAAGTTGTGTGAGTGCGCCACACCAGATTTTTACTATTTAATCAAGGTTTAAAAGTTGTCTCGCTCCCGTCATTGATCCGCATCCCGGTGTGTGCCAGGCTTTACTTCGCCAATTTTCTGCCCAAGATTGGTAGAGTTTATTGTAGCACTCTGTATTATGAGGCACAAGGTTTACTGGAGCTTCATTCATGTTGTCCAGTACACAGAAGATTCATGAAATACAACGATCAAAATGCTCGGAAAATTCAGTTGTTCAGAATCGATACCCAAAAACGTATTTTTTGAACACTATTATTATATAGACTACAATAAACAGTAAATGAGAAGAAATTATTAAGAAAATATTAATTTTTCTTTTTCAATCAGTACGATTTTAAAACCCTGTACTAACCGGGTTATATACAACCCGGTAATGACAAGTTATAAAAATGGAATTTACATTCAAACAATATGTTCCAGAATTGGATGTCTCTCTAGTTGAGAGCTTCAATGTCATAATATCATACAATGACATATCGACGTGACATGAGACTGAGTTGATACTAAATATATCACCAAAGAACAATGGGACACCTACGAAATTCGTATTAAATTTCCTTTGAATTACATCCTTTTAAGGACTTTGCCGGTTCATTATCAAGGTTAGGAATTCGATCACGAGCTCTAATATCTAATTGTGCTCTGAATTATTAAATTACATTGTCAATTCTTTCTTTTTCAAGGGGAGTTTATTAAAATATATAGTAATTCTATCATACCAAATGAATAAATTCATTTGTTTGATCTTTGATTATATGTATTATTTTATAATTATATGGAGAATTGATGAGTGGTACTCTGAATCTTGAGAAACAATTTTAAAAGTAATAGATTTTGGACTCCATCATGAAATGTGGAAATATAGATGACAAAATATTGAGGGAGCGGAGTTTGACTCAATGGTCGCGCGCTGATAAGTTATCTGTTACCGCCGGGTACTCCCATTTGAAGTGTGACCGCTTGAATATGATTCATGAGTTGTTAAATCGCTTCCCGTTGGTTCGGAACCCACCCAAAACTGTGTCAATTCATCTCTCATTATCATCTGCCTCATTACCCACACACAATATAGTTCATGTGGGCATCACCATCAGCAAAAAATATTTATATAAGAATTTGCGATGGAAGTTTTCCCAAAAGGAAAATTCACCATTGGTACTGGAAACATCAACTGCGTAGGTTAGTCAGATTAGTTACGTCAATCAGGCATATGACGTATAGTAATGAAAAAATTGTTTCTTCAAAAATGTATGAAAACCATGTTCAATCTTCTCACAAAAGTCAAAAAGATATTGAATTTGTATTCCAGTCTTCCTACACGGTGTTCACGCCCACGATAGTGATGGTGGATGATAGAAGGTAATATTATTCTGATCATTCTGTTATGATACCTTCATTGTAGAAAACCAGCTGACGAAAATCCTGGTTCAAAACCAGTTACTCAACTTGATATAATGTGAGGCTCACTGTTTCCAACTGAAAATTTATAGCACACGAAAATTTCAGTTGCCTAACATTTTGTCGCGTAGCGAAAATTCAAATTGAGGCCACTTCAGTTGCTTGTTTACAAGCTTAAGGCTAGCGTTTGAAAATGCTGATTTACTCAAGTTCTGGAGTTGGGAGTAATTAATAGTGTGCGTAGGATGAAAATTCAATTCAGAAGGAGGTCGCTCTAGCTCTAGGCTTTGGGCTGAGGAGAATATTGTCGTTAGAGTCAACATTAAATACTGAACCTACTCATTGCATATTCATCAGGCCTATTGCCGCTGAAGGTTACGTGCATAAAGGTCTGTCGGACGTTTCCAACATTTTCTAGAAAATTGGTTAGTGACTAGACCAGTGCAGTGCATCTTCCCAAGTGCAACACGATTTCTCCACTGCAACTGCAGCAGCCATACGTCGCGCTACTATGAACAATACAAACAAATTGCAAGTTGCCTGGGAAATTAGAAACAAATAGACTAGAAAATGCACCAAACGTGAAAATGCAAGTGGAAACTTCATTGATGTTTCCAAATAGTCTTTCACTTTATTTGATGGAATTTAATCGATTATGAATTATTTTCCTACTAAATAGAGTTATAGGAAAAAATGAATTGATAAATGAAAAGAGGTATTTCAATCAACCACCAATTCAAAACTAAGCTATCAGAAATGTTGTTTGCTACAAATTTTAATCGTAATCTATTCTATTTTTTTACAGGTTAGTTCAGTGGACTTAACTTTGGAGTGGTCTTTTCACGGAGTCGACACGAAGTAAGTTTCATGTAACTATTGGAATATCGAAATACAGTTAAATCATGAGTAATTAAGTTAATCTTGTTACAAATAATTTTGATAGCTTGAGTCAGGTACAGTCTAATACTTGCTGTCATGTTTCCTTCTGAACAGATTCTGCATTTAATTTAACCTTTTCCAATTCGAATAGTTGTATTGAATTCCCTTGTATAAGCAAAAAACTCACATATATATGATCAAATTCTTGATTTCTGTCCTTATACCTTGAATTGCAGATTATACTATTGGGATGACTTGAGCGGTAAGATTAGAATCGATATAGTAATAAACTCTACACCAATCATCATAAGAGGATATCAAAAACAAATTAATCAATGAAGTACACAAAATCAAGAGGGTGATGAGTTAGTGATTAATTTTGTTTTTGATAAGTCAACTTTATTGATGGATCGTATGGTACAGAAATGTTTCATGGCTCTATGGAATTATTGTTATCAATAACATGAAGTACCTATCGATGTATTGGATATAATAGACGGATCATTTTCACGCACGAGTGAGCTGGAAAATAAACCCGTTAAAGATTGAAAAAATTGACTGCTAGAGCTTGTTGTTCCTCTAATTCTAGTTTCATTATTTTAGAGCCAAAGCAATAAATCATGGAACGCATTATATCTTGTTCTCAGCATGAATCGAAGGCTTAACAAGTGCAGACCTAACAAGCCATAACACCGATTTCTGCAAAGGCTCTCCAAGTTGCAGTGTGTGTGGCAGATTTGAGTAGAAAATGAGTCATAATGCAATTCGATCACCATGTTAAATGTAGAAAATTCGCTTTCATGAAGATCAAAGCGGTTTCTGCACTGCTGGAAATATTGTGTATCAAATACAAATAACTATTTGAATCTAGTTCCCGTCTTTTAAATTGGAGTTCATCAGAATCAGTTCTAATAGATGAAGCATATCCAGTTTAACTTATCATGAACGGAAATCCTGGAGCTATATCTACTGTGAACAGCGATTGGTTCTTAGTACGATGTGAGACACCATGCAAGTTCGAATCTCTGTAAAACTCATAATTGGATATCCCAGAAATAAAAGCACCAGTGAAGAAGCTATTTTGACAAGTTTCAAAATATCACCAATAACCTCAAAAATTGAATGTCAGTATATTTTAAAAGTTTGATCCTTATGTTATTATCCAACTGGAAATCCCATTAGTTTAAATTTTAAGGAAAATATAAATAATATCTACACTCAAACATTCATGGTTTTTCATACATTTCATGTGAAAGGAGAATATCACAATTGCCGCAAAAATTAAGTCATATTCGATGATAACTTGTTGAACCAAAAGTGAATTATTTTGTCACAACATATTTCGGACATTAGTGCCATTTTCAAATGAAAATAGTTCTCACTATTATTTACATGAGATTAGACAGATGCAATTAAAAATGTGTTTACATTGATTTCTCAATTATTGTTCGAAATTGATAATAAACTAGATGAGGTTAATCATTATAGAAAAATGATTAGATTTTTTTCTCCTGTTGTGACTTGTGAGGAGCCTACATGATTCAGCTATTCACATTTCCGAAAGTCACAAATGACAAAATCTTATCATCCGTTAAAATATTCTCACTTGAAAAAATATTTCTTTCCATTCCAAAACTACAATTGAAATACAGTATAATTATAAGTCTGGAAAAGTCAAAGATTATAAAAATTGTACTACTATACGAGCTGTTTTTGATAGCAAATTACTTGTGTTAAAATGCGTCCTGAATGATGGAAATCCTACGTTTTGTAGCTCCGTTACAAGAACAGTTTAGAACAACATAGAGAATCTGAAGCTGAAGCATTCTCATCATCATGTTGAAGTGCATATAACTTGCTGTCGACTTTAGGCATCCAGTGGTAAATCGTACCGCAAAATGACCAGTTAGTCCACTGGCCAGTGTTAGTGTGGATTCATAATTTGGAAAGGTGATTTCACGCTCGGCAGCTCAATGAATCAGACATAATGCGATTATTTACTTTTTGTTCAGAAGCATTTCACGCTTTATTTTTTGTGAATTTCCACGTTAGTTGGTTTCCACAATACAATGGAGGATTTCGGATTGGAATACCGAAATGTTGGGCACATCACTGTCAAAAGTAACGGTAAGTGATTAGCTAGGCCTACATCAGTTTTGGGTGGAAAATAGAGGACCGAAATCCTATGCCATGTTGTTGTTTTAGTTCCACCAACTCATACAAGAAATCGAATTCTGTCTTACTTAAAAAAGGATGTTCAGTTCTTCAGTTTGAAATAACGATTACATAAAACATTACTGTTGAGATTGATTGATACTGCAAGTGGAAAGAGTTTAGACATTGGTTCGTTTGCACAAAAGCCTGTTGAATTTTAACCATGATTAAATTTCACGAGTACCAATTAGAGAAGCCTTTTTAAAAAAATCCTTCTCTAATTGGTTCTTGTGACATTTGAAATATTCCAAAGGCTTTTGTGCTTTATATATTAGGATATATTTTGAGTAAGTAAACTGTAGACAGGCTATAGTTCAGAAATATAAATTGAAAACTCAGAATCGCGTTATTAGAAAGATTGATGATTTAGCAATGGTTCTGTAGATTGTAAAATTCGAATTGTACTCAACATAGAAGCAAGTAATGCAAGCCTCCCAAGCTGTTCTTTGCGTGGGTTGTTGGCGGTTTTTTAAGCGACAAGTGGTGGCGAGGAAGTTGCTTCATTAAATTAATGCGTTTCGTCATTCTCAGCTTCATCTGTACTTTTTCAAGTTGCTGGATGAAGCCAGACATATCGATCCACTTCTATATGAGGCTGAAAATCTCGCCGGTAGTTTCCATTAAAATAGAGACTCTTTTCTAAAGCAAGGCAGATGAATTAAAATGTGCGCCGAGCCATTCTGGGCGCGTACCGGCCTGTTCTTGCCTATTCAGGTTTGAAAATCATTAGGACATTGCACTTGGCTGTCAAGCGATGTGCACACAAACTTCAAGTACACTGGCATGTTCATAACACACTACAGTTTACTGCTAAGAGTTGCTGGCTCTCAGCCCTCCTAATAGAAGGGTTTCACTCTTGGAGGCTGGGGTGTGCTCTCTCCAGAAAATTACTGACGACAGGAGTACTTGCCTGGAGGGAAGCTGTTGTTCTGAGAACATTCCCTCCTGGAAGGGATTGGAACGTCGGGGGAGATTTAGGGCTCAGCATTTGAAAGGTATGAAGAATATAAATATACCACTACTGTACGGGTAATGGGTCTCTCTATACACTCTATTGCAGGTGTATGGTGAGGAGAATATCAGCATACCACAACATCAATATCTTTGTGAATATCTGGATACAACATACTGGAATTTCCCCCTGCATAATCTTCATAAACTGTGAGTGGATGATTAATGCAGTTTCCACTGCAATTCGCGCAGAATGCAGTTGCATGTTCGCTAAAAGACTATAAATTTTGGTATGAATAGACCCAGGCTTGAATACATTGGGAGATGGATAGGCTTGAATAGTTAAACACTTATGGCCTGCAATCAATCTTTTAAATTGGAGCCAACGTAATGTGGCTTATGCTAGTAAGTATCCTTGATAACTTTCCCACTCATAGCAAGTTGCGAGTACTGTATAGGGTTTGACAAACATACCGGAATCCTATTCGAAATCAAATCCTGATGAAAGAGTTTCTGATGGAAATTCTCTGGCTTCCAAGCACCACTTTTTAATCGTATTTGATTGTTTCATCACATTTCTTAGGGTGTAAGCGTTTGTTATTAAAATTAAAAATCATGTTTTCTAAAATTAACATCCACATTACTCAATTTAATCCTTGATGAAGCTGATGAAAAAGTATTACGTTTGAGAATACCAATTTGAAGTACAGAAGCTAGATTATATTTTGAACAAGTTGCAGCAACGCTTACTTCCAAGTTGCAAGTCTTGTTATCACAATAATAATAATGGTAATTGTTTTTATGGTTGTGAATGTAGCCGTGCGTGCGAACAATTCACTCCGTTGTTCAGTGTGCTTATCAGAGCTAGCTAGATAATTTTCGTCGTCTGCCACTTTTTACTTGTTACTTTCTTATTTCTGAACTTTCTTTCTACTGTTTATTACGCGCTCCTCCATGTACAGATGTAACTATTTTACGAAAATTGCAGAGCCGGTTATAAAATCGTTGATTTGTTGCAAAGAAGTTTATTTTCAATCCATTGCAGCAAAGAAACAAATACGTTCAGGGAGATGTGTTGAACAACTGTCAATTTGTAAGAAGAATACTTTCACTTGCAATTACAGCAAAAGCTTGTAGCACAATAGTGCAATCACTTTGAATTACAATAGGTAATGCAGCTAAAATACTGTTAATACTTTAAGTCCGTTAAATCTCAATACTAGAACTGACTTTTCAAATCTGAAAAGAATTGTTTTCTTTTTCATATAACTTATTACAACATGAAAAAAAATACTGAATAATTTTGTTGATTACAAGAAGAAATGAATATTAATGGTAAAAAGCATTCCTAGGAAAATCATTCTAGCTTATTACAAGACAACATGAAACATAAAACTGAATAATTTTGATGATCACAAATAGAAATTAATATTAATGGTGAAAATCGTTCCTAGGAGAACCAGACTAATAAGGGAATTATAGAAGTTGGATATTTAACCAATTGAGTTGCAATATACATTCCATTAGAGAAATAGAAGAGAATTAAACTTAAAATTTTATAATAACATATATTGCAATTATTTTGATTCATTTCTCTCCAATAATTAATTCCTAGAAAGTTTAGTATTATTTTGAGAATTTTTTCAGTGAAATTGTACCAGCACAATACAATCATATCATACAGCAGAATAATACAACTACAAAATTTCAGTTTGTATTTATCCTTTTTAAAAACATCAATATATCGAAAAGGACGTATAATAATAACATGTTTCATATTGAATAAAATGTATAGATGAATACTCACATAACTCAACAGAAGTTTTTCAAATATCAATGTGATTGTACGAGATACAATATTTTTCCAGATGCAAGAAATCATGGAATAACTGACCGAAATGCCAATTCGACCTCATTATAATGAGTGTATAGACTCTCACGAAGTTCTTCTCATTGAATGGTGGGCAGGCAAACCAGAAGTGAGAGTTTATCGCGAAGGAAACTGTCTCCAGTGGTAAGGAAAGGAGTCGACAACATTTTTTCAAGTCTCCAGCCAAGCAAGGCAACCGAGAAGTGGTATCTCTTTGCTTTTGTTTCACTAGATACAAGTGAGTTGTCTGTGCTCGCATTTTTATGACTTTCCTCCTTTTGCTGGTTTCTATTCAACCCTTGTCTTTGAGACGAGCTTTCGTGGATGGTGCGATAACTTTTCTCCACCGTATCTTCGCCGACCTGTCTGGCAATTTTTAATTGGGCCTCTTTTGAAATATTTCGCAGATGTCTGCCTGGTCTCTGACGTAATTGTCACCGACGACCCACGGTTCTTTGCTTATTACTAATTATACCTTGCAACGCTGCAATCTCACTTCTTACTTCACGGGTCTCCTCACTTTTTAACAAGCGCTTGCTGCTCTGTCCTTGTTGCTCGGGCACTTGACAAAACGCCATGTCATTGAACCCTGGCAGTCAAAATATCAAAATGATTCTGCATAAAAAGGTGGCATTTACTAAACGCAGATGTCTTAGTTGAGTGCTTTTTCATCTCGTTACATGGTAGCAGTTATGTTGCTGCCGTGGTTTATATGAGATTACTCTGCACATTCCATAATTCAAGTGTTGACAGAGTGGAATTTCAATAAGGTTATTGATGTTTCCTTTTTTGAGATTGGAACAAATTCGAATTGAATCAAGTTTTCCTTCATTCGTATTTTGAGAAAATGTTACAGAGATTATGGAAGAAATCAAAATTAATTCTTATTGTGTTTAGAATTAGTGTAACTCGTAATTTTTAAAATCTAATTGAAGCCAACATTTAGATGTGGATGTTTTCAAATTCCTGCTATTATATCTTCCAATATTACATACTATTAATCTTGGAAGAGAAGTAGCCTCTATAGTGTTTTTCTTTCAACTCCTCCTCTCATAATTTCTAACCAGTAGCCCATTTTTCTCTTTTTTGTGAGAACAGCAGCCCAAGTAAATTGATATCCGCCATTCCGCTGTGAAATTCAATCAGGATCAAAATTAATCTAGGCTTGCCGACCAAAAAGACAAGTCAGATTGAAGGCTTCACAAGCTCATTGACTGTCAACACTAATTTGGCAACAGAACGAACACTAAGACACGACAACAAGAGTATACTTTAGTGTTATAGTTTTTTCCTTTTTGGTAATCGGAGTCAATACATGTTCATCTTTGAGCGAAGAATTCCTTATAAGGTGACATGTTTTGATACTCGTGACACAACTTTCAACTGATCAACAAGCGGAGTCCAATTTGCCAATCTAACAAATCCACACATTTTCTTCTACTTTTGTTCTTGTTGATAATAATTGTTCTTTCAAATGGAAAAATCTATAAACGATTTTCTTTCTGATGTTGTTTGACAATTTTTTCATCATAAGACTTGGACCCTAAGCTATTTTTTTTAATATGGATGTATGAGGTCTCTCATTTACTCAGAGAAACTCAGAGTATACATAAATTATTCTTTTAAACAGTCATTTTTAAACTTTGAATACTAAATTGCCGTTTATTACCATCAAATTTGGTTGAGGCATATAGAAATAGTTCGTCCTAAAATTTACTCAATTTGTCCCAGGTTCCCCAATTGAACTCAAATCTTACAGATCTCAAAATAAGAGAGCGAAATGTAACTACTACACAATATTGAAAATGGTGAAAGTCGTCAATTTTACTATTCCACGAAGATCTTTACAATCATCCAACTGCTGTAATGGGTGATCCATATCAAATGAATACTAAAATGGTTTCTCGAATAAAGCCAAATCGAGTGAATACTAAAATGGTTTCCCCAATAATCCTCAACATAGATCATAACTTTCTTGGGGATTATTGGGGAAATCATTTTAGTATTCACTAAACTTATGTTCTGACCAAAAACTACACAACATCTTAAAGAAATTGAAAAAATAGTATAGTGTATATGTAGACATTTGAGACTCATGAGCTTCATGTGTTGTGTATCTGCCATACGCTAAATAAATAATGAGTAGATCATAACTATGAATTATTATTTGTAATTGTATTGAAAAGTGAATAAATAAATACTAGAATGATAAACCCATATCGAGTAAATAATGAAATAGTTTCCTCAATAACACCAACTTAACTATTTCATCCTAACGAAATCATAATATTTATCACACAAAAAGTTATGGAAAATCACAAGAGAGGAAAAGACAGCTCAATGCTATAGTCTCACATTGTACAAGGAAGGAAATGAACGCCACATCCTTCTTTCCCGACACTACATGTTCCAGTTATTTGTACTAGCTTATGATAATAATACACTCAGCACCCAGGAGCAAGTTTTACTAGCATGCAGAGTCAGTTTTTTTATGTTGCTGGCGGCAGTTGAGAAGAATCGCGTATTTTCCTGGGGCAGTTGTGGGTTGTGACCGTTGCATTTGTGAGAGGAGTCCTTTGGCTTTGGCTTTGGCTTTGGCTTTATCACGCCGGTACGGTAGACACCTGATGTACTGGACTGCTGGACCGGCTGGCCTTGTCTGTCCTTGACTTGCAAAACATTGGCCCACATTCGTTCTCTTTCACTTCTCTTCTCTCACGCCCCATCGTCCTCTCTCACTTTCACTATCAGTATCTTCCTTATCTACCGTCTCCGAGTTGAAAGATTTACTTAATTGGGCATCAAACATTTCTGTTCATTGATTTAATCTGACCGCCTGGCGAGCTATTCAAACAAGCGCTTGAGGTCTTTCGATAAAATTATATTAATGAGATAAATGATAATCGGTATTCTACTCAGTAACGTTAATGGAAATATTTAAATTTATTGTATAGGATATTATCTAATTATTATATTATAAGGTTATATTTTCAATAGTATATCACGTAGCTACAGGAAATCTTCTTGTTGTATATTACACAAATAATAAAAGGAAGATTTTTACATGGAAAATAATGAAATTATAAAATTTTTAATCATGTAATAAACGTTTCATAAGTTAACAATGACTGGTGCATCTCAACTGCGATTTGCTTCGAACTTGGAGGGGCTGTATTGCGGATGCCCACTTCATTAGCACTAATAGATCAATTTACCCATTTAATAATAAATTTAAAAAGACCATCACAAATAATAAAAATTCCACAATAAATTTACCTCAATCCCACTCAAGTCAATAGATTCAAGTTAGCATCATCAGAGAATGAAAATAAGAATGGATTTGATTTATAAACTCATAATACAATTGAATGTAAAGTTATAGTCAAGGGCAAGTTAGATAGTAGATACAGTCCTTTCTCCAACAGTCTCTCACTCTAATACATTAGGTCTATATTGACATCGTCAACATTTAAATGTTTCAATCCAAAGTATTTTTGTCGAACACACACCTAAACCCACAAACGGACAGACTCTAGGATCAATAATTATCAGTAAGAACTATTCAAAGAAATTATTTAGTATTAATGCTTTTTCTTCATTTCATAGTTATAAGATGAAATTCCAGCATATTTCTGATAAAGATTCTTGTTTTCGAATATCTATATAGATTACAGGCTTTTCATACTTGAGAAAACCACATTGATTCGTTTTCGACCAAATTCCTATGCATCCTATTAACTGACAACTCATTGGCTAAAATCCAGATTACAGATTGGTTGGCCTATTATTGGCTCAAATTACAGGCGCCTCACTAGCCAAAATTCCTCGATTCTCATTTCTTACATTGCCATGCCTCTTACTAAACATTTTCTTATACATTTATCTGGTTAAAATTCTGAAAGATTTTTTTTGAATCGGCATGTTTTAAAATGTTTATATGGTACTGTATCTCCATAAAACCATCTCTTCTTGATAATGAGAAATTCCAAAAACAGGTATTTCCTAGAATTGGTATTGTTTTATCCCTAAATATGATGCACAACCATTTATTATATTGTAACCATATTCACATAAATTTATTCCCTTAATGAACTTCATTTTCCATCTATCAAGAGCATCAGAAAACAACACATCCAGTAACAGGATGAATTTGATCCAATTTCGATCCAGTTTCTCTCCGATTTAGTGCATTGTACTTGTTCACGGCATTGGCAGATTTGTTCAATATCACAATCAGAAAGTGAAATATCTCACTCTTTCTCAACAAATATTATTTGCAGATGAAATAGTCTTCTCTTCCACTCTCTCCTACACACCCATTGACTAAACTTTCTTGTGCTGACTGAATTTTTTCTACAATGCACACTCACATACAACAATAACGGTTTCTCTTTTGTCCATATACAGTAACAAGTTGCAATATTCGAGTAATATAAAAAAGCACCATTTGATCCTACTATCCTTTACAGGCAATAGCGAATGTTGATTACTGTAGGAGACCCACTGTGCAGGTAGCCTACAGCAACTACTCTCTAGCCAGGTCTCCTTGGATTTCTTTTTTCAACAGTTTAGAAGCTCTAGAAGCCAATCTCCTACTCCTGACCTGTCTTTACAAGTCAAGCAGGATTGAAAGGCGATTTATTGACATGACATCTGAAGAAGTCAGTCAGTTGCTCATTTATTTGAGGGACCTAGTGGTTTAGAGAATTGAGATCTTTCAAGAGTTCGATAAAAAAGTTGTTTGTCAAGGTGATTATTTAACATTTCGTTATCTTACTCAATAGGTCATGATAGATTAGAAACATTATTGGAATGATTAGAATGCGCAAATGACCGTAATTAATCCGAAAATCCGATTAAAACTTTTGATGTTGATTATTTCATATGAAATTGTTTGATTACTGAAAAAATTGAGTCATGTATGAGTTAAAATAGATTTATATTTTATACAGTTAAAGACTTTATATTGAAGTAGCACAATATTTAAAACTGATTAGATTTGATTCTTACCTGTAAGAATAACAAGTACAATACAATAAACTTGAGATTATTAAACTTATACTAAAAATGATTAGTAAACTCTCTATAGGTAAATCTTCAGACCTCAAAGGAGGAAATATATCGTTTGAGTATTTTGATGAGGCTACTTGGAAGTTCAAATACAGAGAATCACTAATATCCTTATATCATTTCATTTCAGACACGAAAAGTTACTAGTACCTGGGTACCCCTTTCTCAAGTGTGAACATATTGTTACGTCTGAAGGGGAATGATATATAGAATAATATTCTTACCTTTCAATATTACTGTGCATCTGTGATGTGGTCTATCAAGGACGTTGTTCTTACAATCTAGGGTTTTTTATAAAATTCTTCCTTCTTTGGATATTATTAGAAAATCTTGGTTCTGGGGAAGAGTAAGTTGGTCCATCTCCTGAAACAAAAACAGTGACCTAACTTTAATATTTTTTGAAATTTCACAGACTGTTTCAGTTATAGTATATAATATTATACTGTAACTGAAATAGTCTGTGAAATTGTACTTTATACTTGCACATTGTGGAATATAGAATGGAAAATAAATCATTAAAAATGAAACTTAATACAGTATCAACATTTTTAATGATTTATTTTCCATTCTATATTCCACAATGTGCAAGTACAAAGTTAGCCAAAGTTATGCATTTAGCACAGCTTGATTTGCACTTTTGTATGAAGTTTCCTCATTAATCCACTCACCCACATGTATGAAGGATAGAGAGTAAACACTGAGCTGGATTTATAATGTGGGTCATAATTTTAGTGGAAAGCATGGAAGCGTCATCGGTCGATTCCAATAGGCACATCACATCATCCTAATATCCTGCACCTTCCACTTCAACGTTCCACTTTGCCGATGAACAGTTTCACTTCTGTTGATCCATATAGCCTGGCAACTTCCATTTGATCGTTTCTTTTGTTGACTAACTAAATAGACAGATCGTTTTTGAAATGTCACTGTGTTTTTTCATGAACGACATCTGCGACTGTCTATTACCAACAACACCATCCAATGCAGGAGATCACTTTCTATTTATAATTTGAAATGGAACTAGTAGTGAGCAAAAGATTGAACTTGCCAAAAGTTGATCAGCTAAAGAGCGTTTTATTGAATTAATCTTTACATTACACGAAGTGTGAAAACACATGAACTAACATCAGTTGAATTTTTTTTTCCAGTGAGATTCGGAGAATATGCGAACACGAATTAAATAAGTCTGTATTTAAAAAATGTTTCTTAGTGCATTTTCGAATTTCGTACAAAAATACATTGAAATTCAAGATATGATGCATATTCCATCCGATAAATTGAATTTGTACCGTTAATCTAATACGGTAAGTAAAATAATAAGGTTCCAAATTATGAGCCTCTGTGCATTTCAGGCTTCAGCCAACAAAAAACTGTACAAGTTTGAGAAGAACACGTTTTGCATGGGAAAACCAATTGAATGGGAGGAATTCTTGAGTAAGATTAATTTCAACAATAAGCTTTATGTAAGCACGAAAGTATTAATATGTTTAGTATGGAATACATTCTATCCTATTTTTCAGAGCTCCTTTCTCAATTTTCATGTAAATGGTCACAGTACATAAGATATCCAAATCAAAACCCTCCAGCTGCGAGGACAAAAACAATAGCATGCAATGGTTTGTTTATTTAATCCCGAGGCACTTGAATAAAATAGATCATATTCGGAAATTTCATCCGAGATGCAAGACCTTCCGGCCATGGCATGGATCCGCTTTCCATTGTCCGTTTATGGATGACACCATTCCAGATGGACTGCAGCGGACAAGATTTCACTTCAAATTAGGATGAATATTTGGCCTCTCCAGGAGATGGAGAAGAATATGTTTCCGGGCTTCGTGATCCACGCAATGTCTTTCCAAATCGCTGGATTATGCATTTGAAAATTTCGTCCAGCTTTTGTTGCTATTTCGAGCAGCACGACGTGAAGACAGACGTTCCGGAAATTTGATTTTGATGCGATGAATAATGCAGAGATCATCGTCTTCATAATCCAGGCCGGTGCCATACCTGATACTTCACGTGGAATGTCACGGCATTCAATTCTCAAGATTTCCTTCTAAGAAATTAGATGAACCAGCTCCAAGGAAAGTGCAACCATACAATTTTGTATTGTATGATCTAGTAGGATTTATTATCATATGGTGATAAGATCTATCAAATATTCTCAGATTAGTCACGAGACAGAATACTGCATAGGCACTGAAATGTAGATTTGCAGATATACAAGTATTGATTGATGGAGATATAGATCATAGATTCTAAGCGCAGGATAGCATCAGAATTCGAAACACATTGAACAATAATTGATTTATACAATATCAGCGTAATTTTACAATAATTGCTGTTTGATAAGATAACAAAAACGAACTCTTTCATCTCTTCTTGAGTTTGTTATCAATTCAGCAGTGATATCATGATTTTTTGCTGACAATGATGTCCACTTGAGCTGTAGACGTGTACATGGAGGATTATACAGATGATGAAGAGAGATGAGTGGACCTTCAGCTCTAGGTGGGTTTCGAAGTACTGTGAAGCGATTTTTAACCTCAGGGATCCAGGTCTGTAAGTGGTCACCATCATATTATCAGCGATTCAACTTAGCATCTCAATAATTAAAATCTCTGTTCATATATTATTCTTGAAAGGCACCATTGTATGAAATATAGACTAATTATTACAGTATCAAAGCTATCTGAAATCAGAAGCTTAGTTGAAACGCGTGCTGTGAACGGAAGTCAAGTCAACCTGATACCCTGTCAAGTTATCTCATTAGCAATATTTAAAACAAAATCCAATTAGAAGACATCCAATATCTCAAAATAAGCTTGTTAATATGAATTGTTGGTAATTAGTAAACATTTTTGAGGAAAGTAGATAATAATTTAAAACATAAAGAAAACTGTATCAGTTGAATTTTTCATGGAAATCGGCTGGCTATTACATAATAGAGAACTATTTTCTTCCAATAAAATTAACATTCTATACTGTACTGCGGAAATATGCGAATGAGATGAACTACCGTAATAGAATAGTAGTGTTAAATGTGGGAACAATTTTCACAGTTGGGTCCTTCTTCCATTATCAGCATACAATTTCAAGAGCAGATTGGTCTATGATAATTTGGTTTGAATTTCTATCCACGTATAATTATATTGATTATTATTTAGAATTCAAAATCTTATTGATTTCTATTTTAGAATATCAAGTTCTTCATCGGGAATAAGATTATTTACAAACAGCAAAGGAGTTCTTCTTAAACATCAATTTATGTTTCTATCTTATTCAAACTTCCTTGGTAAGCGTGCTACAATCGTCACTTGAGTTGAGTTGTTGAGTATGATCTTTATGACAAGTAACAACTTGTATGACACCAGATTGTTTGCAGAAGTGATATAACATCACAAGAACATAATTATTGCATATTCTTCAATGGTTTCATTTAGAGAGATAACACATATTTTGAGCTATAAAACATAACATGTTTAATCAGATAGTCTTTGCTTGTACTTTTATCAACATCAAACTGTATTCAAATCAATACAAGAGCAAGAGCTGTAGTAACTGTTGAGAGTTCTACGAATTTATTCGCCCAACTGGACTTTATCAAGTTGATAGATTATGAACCAAACGAATAATGAATTATGTTAAAATCAACTTGGTACTAGAGCTCGTGTCTATTCACTTTCAGAAAAACAGAACCAGTAACTAAATTAACCAACTAGACTAGACTGCATGATTAAAACTGAACTTGAGAAACGAATTTCTAGTTGAAAAACGTTCTGTTAGTTTTGTCCAATTAGTTTCCAAGTTTTCCCTTGTGAACTAGTTAATAAATTGGCTGTCCTCAAGTGTAGCAGAATTATTTGCGGTGAGATCTGGAAAACAAACAAGTTACCTCGAATGTTTTTCAACTGCAGCCACTTAGCGGTTACTTCTGGAGTGAACGTGTAGTTATCTCACCTGTAAAAATAGCTGCTAGCTGAAAAAACTAATCCCTCAACCAGACCAATCAAGACACATGCAATTATTGGCAGATATAATTGATAAACCGCTAGGAGCGATGCACCGGCAGTATTCTTGATTTCTTCAAGAGCCAGAACTGTGAACTATTTTTTTGCATTGTATAGTTGCCTGCATTTATAGTTGTAAGACTTACTCAGAACATAGCTTCAAAGTGCTCATCGTAAAACTTTAAGATCCGTTGTACAGAACAGTTTGGTTCGCTGAACTCACTGAATAATCTCCTGACGTCAGTTTCTGTCCTGCAACCATGGACCGAGTTCAACTTCAACCATGATGAGACTACTGTTCTTCACTAGCCCTATAAATTACTGTTTATTCAGTATTCAGAAATCCACAAAGATAATGATTATGATAATAACCATGATGCGCATCCACATTGATGGCGCAACATTTTACGACCTCTCCAGCTTATTCACTGAATAATAAGACGAGTTTCATGGATTTGATGTAAGAGAGAAATTAGGATGATTATTCTAGAGATGTCATTGACCTGAACATGTACAAGAGACGAAAACTTCCAACTTTGTAAAAATTCAAAGTTGACTACAAACAACACTGTAGAATAGTGAAATTATTACAGTATTTGAATTCAAAATTTTGAAGAAAGTGTTTCTCTCTAAAAACTTTTGTACTCAATAATAATTATTATTTCTTCTTCTTCATCTTAATCGACATTTAATCTTCTTCTTCTTCTTCTTCTTCTTCTTCATTTTACGGGTTAGGTATTACTGCCTCTTAATAATTTATTCATAATATTTATTTTTCTATGGATTCATGTCTTCCATATTGATAACTAATTTACATTGTTTTGTTTCGAAATATTTGCCTTAAATATTTGTGTTTACGAATCTTGAGTATCTTCCCGAATAATTTGAGATGAAAGTCGGTTCATGTTATGATTGAATATTTATAAGTTGATGTTGATATCAAAAATTCTAAACTAATCGGTTACTTTGTACAACTTTTGGTAATCTTGGAAACCAGGAAATCGAGAATAGGCGTTGAAGTTATTTCTTAAATTAATACCGACTCCCACCATCGAACATCTACTGGAAAAAGATTGTTTTCATTACATAGTTGTGATATGATTTTACTTCCCAGTCTTCAAAATGAATGAATTCAATGTGAGCAAAAATCTTTGCTCTCTGCTTAATACTTCCAAAAAGCAAACGATATAAATAAATGTAAGGCAAATCAGAGAAACTTGTGTTTGAACTCCTAATCAATTCCAACAAACAAGGTGACTCTACAGCCTCAATGTTGACACATCTTTGATAAGAGAAGTCAGTAATGACATCATCCAAATACGTGACAAGATGCACAAAACTTCGTTTCTCTTTGTGTGAATAGCGCGTAGTTCTGCTCTTAATCTCTATTCAAATTTACAAAACCAACAGAATCCTCACAGTGCCATAATATACAATATGCAATGGCCTAAGTTATCGTAAAGTGTTCAAAATATATGTAGCTATCGAGTATCGTCTTCTTCATATGCATGTCCGCTTCAAGACGGCTACCATGTTGGCTAGCTTCACCCTATTCACTGCTGCACGAAACAATTCCGCGGTGTTCATGGACACCAGGCTCTCAATCTTCTTCATCCATGGAATTATTCTTCGTTGTCGAGTATAATGCACATGTATTTGGAGGAAAGTTATGTTCTCACTGATATTCAAGATAATGCACGCGCTTCATTTAATCCTTCGAGATGGAAGTAACAGAAAGAAATATGATGTATACCGTACATTGAGATCAAGAAAATACTTCACATCGTATCAAAAGATGAACAAATGTAAATCAATTTGTCATAGATTTCTACTTGCCCTTGTAGAATAACAATCACATTTATTCCAGTATCCTACTTCGGTAGGTTTACAAGGAAATTCTTCGTGCACTTTTATTGGTAGAATAGTTTGATGTGAATTTGGCATATCATTGCTACTTCTTTAAAAGTGACGTAGCTTCCATTTCAATTGTCATCTTGAGTATTGCTCGATACTACTACTATAACACATTTGATCCAAGAAAGAAACCCATAGCAGCTCAAGTAGAAATCAGCATTGATGACATGACAAAATAAATTTTATGTGTCAGTACTCTATTATTATAATTCCATCACAGATGATCAGCATCAAAACACTCAACGAACTGTTACAAAATATCAACAAAATGAACACTAAAATTTTTCATAAAAAATAGAGGGACTCTTTTTTAGGACGCACAAACAAAATAGTAAGAATCCTGTTGGTAGGCAAATAATACAATATAGTTCATTGCTTCATCATCCTCTTCGTCTCATTCTCAATTGTTTTCACCTTTAGATTTGAAACTGACTGAAAAACGTAGATCACAAAATCGGACACAAAAATGCTGAGTTCAGAGACAGGGATTGTTCTACTGAAAGCAAAAACTCCTACATTTTAATCAACAAAATAAACAGAAACAGCCAGTATTTAGATAAAATCAACATTTACAACTTTAAATCACTCAAATCCATTATAGCATGAAGTATTCTTTTATCAACCAAAGAGAATTTCCAAGAATACAGGTATATGATAAATGTATAATTTTAATATTTTTTTTGTTCTACAGGCATTGAGAATTGATTGATTTATTGATTGCCTTTATTAAGGGCGGAGTTAGGACTCCAGGTCCTCTCTGTCACACAACCCTATGAGAATATGAGAGATAAAGTTCCTAGCGTTATCCATGAGAAAATTCTTATAAAGATAGATAATCTCTCAAGTTAGGGATTTAATTTAAATATTAATTTTCGTAGACTTTCAAGAAGTAACAACGAGAAATCAAGCAGTATTATAATTTTTGAGTTTAAGGATGTTGCACACCACCTTAAAACGTAATTAACCAATCATCAAGTTTGACACGAATAAGTTATTGGGCATTTCATAGAAGGACCTTGAATCAATAAATTTCTCTACATTAATGTATCAGATGGGGAAATTATTTACAAAACTTAATTTCAGCTGCAGTTATTGGATTAAGTGCTTTGTGCCATTAGTCTATCGTCCGCACTTAGTAATAAAAACTTTACTGCAGAAAGCACTTGATCTAGTGAATGGAACAGAAATCCAAGTTACATTCCAGCTCTGTCAGTCACATATCAAGTTTTGAAATAGTAACAAGAATAATCGAAGGTTAAAAAAGCGATCAAATAAGTATATGATAATGGTAAAGAACTCTGCTCAACTTAATTAAATCAATTACTTCCTACATAAGTGAAATCATAATTTTCTAAAAAAATAGATGAGTAATAAGATACAAATTGAAGCTACAATTCATTCTTCTTTAATGGGGAAATGGTTTTTTTGTGATACAGAATCAGAATATGATTGCTTCCAGAATTTTAACCACAGAGATTACATAGTTTGGCAATAATAGCAGAATATAAATATTTTATGGCCTAATGGAGATTATCTCAAAAACGGCATTTGACTTGTAAAGTTGTCAATATCATATTATATTACTTGAAAATAATAGCTATAAATTACATTACAGAACTGAACAAAATAAAAAGCAAAAAAAAAAATGAGTTGAAGGTTCAACATTCAAATCGAACACTTCAAACATTCGAACATTCAAATCATTTAGCCAAATCCTCTCATTTTCTTCACATTTAAAGTTGATTTAGCCAAATCCTCTCATTTTCTTCACATTTAAAGTTGATAGTTCTCTATAATAATTGTTCGCCACTACTGGAGACTTCCTAGAAATAACGATCGAGAGATTGATTGACTGCTATATTTTCTTTGAGAGGTCTAAAGAGACCTATGGCAAACATCAAATTACAGAGAGTTCAAATGGAAGCATTGATATTTGTTGCACTGGTAATATTGTTGATAGGAGGTGAACTTACTATCTACTTTTCATACCAGAAGATCAGCATTGGCAAATGTGTGACAAGCTCCAAAATTATACAAAAATTAGGATAAGGAGTGACACCTTATAGTGCTTATAAATTAGTAGATTGGCACGATTACCGGCATTCTGTAATAGGAAACGCAAGAGATTCCGGTCAGACAGGAAGACCCGCATTTGTGGAAAAAGAGTGCGGCGAAATGATATGTGGCTACCAGGTTACCAGCAAACAATGATTTAGTGAGTGAGGGCGAATAAAACCGAAACTGACAGGAGCGTGCGATAATACGATTAGTGGGAGTGAGCGAGAAAGTCAGTGTGTTCTACAGAGGAGATTTGTATTTATTAGTTCGATTGAGTGCTTTGAATCCAGTTTTGGTTGATTCAACTGAGTGAATAATTAATAGTAATCAATACTAACTCTGGTTTGGGAGAAAGTTGTGGGGCGTTCCTCAATGTCTTTCTTCTGCACTTCCTGAAACACAAGTGGAGGTTTTTAGGCGGAAGTCGTTCACACTCCGCTGTAAGTAGTATTTGACTACACTTCTTGAGTAACAGTGATCAAGTGCCAGTGCAGTGATCAAGTTCATGTGAGTTAGTATTTCAAAATGCAGACAAAAGTGTAACTAGTATCATAGAGAAACAATAGCGTAAGTAGATATCCCATGGTATAGGGCGTTTATGTCGCAACTTTTACTGTTATCTCAAGTCGACGTAGTTCTTTCCCGTGATGCTGTGTGACGCTGGTAGTCTCTCTCATATTGTGCCGTTCATACACTCTCACCCCGCCAAAACATTAAAAATCGAAAGTAATCGACAATAATCGGCTTGAGATAACAGTAAAAGTTACTTACGCTATTGTTTAATAGCTTAAAAACGCTATTAAACAGTAAGAAACACTTACGCTATTGTTTCTCTATGCTAGTATCTTGAAAATAGGAGGTTTTGAAGTGCTAGTTCCAATTACCAAAAAGAAAGCTTTTCTTCTTCGAAGAAACGGGAATTCATCTTGAATCTCACTTATTCTAATCAATAAAATTATTTATTGGAAGATTTGTTCATTTCAATTTTGAAATGAATTTTTTTTTCAATAAATTGTCCTTTGTAAACAACCATCAATTGTCTTCAGGAACCATTCGAATATATTGTAATTTACCAATTTACTACCGATATAAAGTTTATCACAGTGAAAAACATTTGGGAGAAAGATTCCGAGGACTAATAATATAGTTGCAAGTGAACAGAGTTTGTTGGATTATTGTTGGTCCCCGCAATGTTTGCGTTGGTGGTTTTCAAGGTGAGTCCCTGTGAACTCCACTTATTTTACCAATAATAATTTTGTTCCCATTACTGCGAGTTCAAAGAGTCAATTTAAATCACGACTAATTCAAGGATCAAAGCAGTCAAGATATTGGAAGTTTAATTGAATGTATTTCTTCTTACAATGTTTGTTCTGTGGAAGATTAATTCATTTAAAACAGAGTCTCCCTTGTGCAATCATAATTTATTCAAAACCAATTTCAGCTATCACAATTTTGATAAAGATAGGATTCTATTTTCCAGATCAGAGGGTTTCCATTATTATTCAAATATTATAACCAGTTTATGATTTTTATAGCTGATTATATCTCTGTTGCATATCCATACTTTTTCACTAATGAAATAAAACTTGAATTTTGAAAACACTTTTATGAAGTGAAAATGCACACTGTAGTGACGATCGTCTCAACCTGTTGTGGGTCATCATCAGACTGTGGAAACTTACTCTCTTTTTTTATTTGACTATATCTTTTGTATTGCCAGTAAGTTACTGGATATGTATGAGGATGTTGCTTGTGAAGTTTTCAGGAACATTAAAAAACTAATCAAATCATAGTTTAGTTATAATTTGTTATTATGTTCTTAGTTTTTATTCAAGTACGAGTAGATTGGTGACACAAGTGTGAGAATCAATTAACTCTTTTAAATTTTATCTGCCCGTTATCTCATGCTTACTTGATGCTAGTGGATAATCTCACAGATTCACTACCATCAATAAATATAATTTTAGTCCTACAACTTTCTTGTCAAACATTCCAAGTCTAAAGCTGCAAATAGAACCTTATCAAGTTTCTGTTAAAAACTATAAAATCGATGATCGACTGACCAAAAACAAGCTCTGAAATTGAGCTGACAAATTGCCGAAGCTTCTAAGAAGCAGATGATGCTTTATAGCTTATTCCAAATGTGTACTGGCAAATTTCCCATTCGCTTCAAAGTATGTTGTTCTTGATTCGAGCCAAATTTATCAAGGGTAATGGACACTTTCATGTTGAACTTCCGTATTGAAGAGTTTTCTATTATTGAGTAAAAACTACATTACAACGTCTGATTTCTTAAAAAATTTTGAGAAACCAGTTTTTTTAAGAAAAGTAGTTTGTTTATCAATATGGATTTCTTCAACATCATCGTCTTCACAACACAGAAAATTTCGTATTAGTAACTCCTATCCGATACGAATGCAATTCGTATTCTTGATGTATTTTCTTTCAAGTTGATATTGTTATGTGAATTACCAAGGCGTTTTAGATTCTCATGAGATCAAAGAAAAGAGGGGTCAATATTATTCAAGTATAATTTTTATCATCCCACAACACCTTTATTCTATCCTTCGTCTTCTTCTTCAAATTCTCGATTTGTTATTCTTTTTCTCTCTTGTCAGTGCTAAAAATAATCTGCTTCTTTGTAATCCCTATATTCATCAATATTAGTGTAAGACTCATAATGAATTTGACATTGGAAGTGTTATAATAACCAATTCCCTAGGGTGAGAGCATTGGAAATTCTAGCTGAGGTTCAAACCATGTTACTCACTAATTTGCAGACTATTCAGGTGCTAATCATATTCTGAAATCAGAACCATGTTTCGGCATCAGCACAATTCATGATTATGATTTCAAATTATGCGTATTATCAGTGAGAGCCTACAGTTCAATCATCAACACAGATCGCAAGTATGAAGCGGACGGGGATATAGTGCTATCTGATATAGTGGTATCTATATAGTGATAGAGGAGTCTGGTAACACAGGAATTCCGAACTATGGTGTGAATAGAGTATTCAGAACGATAAGAAAGACCTTCGTCTGTTTCTAGAGATTACAGTGGAAGATATGAGGAATGGCATGAATGATTCTGAAGTTGAAGACGTGCCTTGCTCAAGATTGATAGAGATAGTAGTTTAGTTGGAGTTCAGAATCTTCTTTAAAATACCATGCGGAGCTGTTCTGTGTGCAAATTGGATTTCTGATCAGTAACTACAACTCTGAACCAAACTATAATAGACACTGAATGTGGCACACTATAATTTCCAATAATACTGAGAACTGCCAACATTGGGGTAAATAGGACAATACTATTGAGAGTTTGGCCTTTCCCTTGTTTTTGAAGAAAATTTCACTTATATACAATACCATAAAATAGCTGTAATAGAAACTGAAGTTCTGAAGGTAAACATACTTAAGATGAGATACCAGAGTGGCACATGATTTTAGATTGGTAAGTTAGGTAAGATAGCATTATAGGTAGTAAATAAGTAATATCTGAATCACAGTAATAGATTGTATGATTAGATGATGGTCAGTTTTAATAGCAAAATATCGATGTCAGACATTATTGTAATTAATGTTTCTTCTCTTTTTATATAGGTAAGCAGTGGATGATTGCGATGTGCTGACACAGTGAGTTTTTATTGGTTACGATTGCTTGAATTTTTCTTCAAATTACGATTGAAAAGTTTTTCCTCAAATAAACTCATAATAAAGCAAAGACAGTCAATTTCTTTAGTTAGACAATGAGAAATTGATTTTGTACTAATTTAGGGAACATCCTAATCTCTATTATAATTCTTGAAAAAATGCTTTACTAAAATTCATAGAAATGTATTTTATTAAGACTTTGAAAATATTGCAACTCTTATAACTTATTAAGATTAATTTTCTTTTTTTCTATCTAAGAATTCAAACTTGAGTTGGAGCTGAAAGATACGATAAAAAAGGTGGAGAAAATATTAATTGTTGTCATCAGTGTCAAACGAAAGTCAGAGCAATATTTTTGTTGAAATTATCATAGTGCTTGAATACAGTTTCCAGTAAAATAATAATTTGCTTTTAGTAAGAACCTAAGAACTCTTCAACAAAACTATCAGAAACACCATAAATAACCTGAAAATGATAAGTTCAGGGAAGTATGCATCCTTGAAGGAGTTTGTTTTGATACTGTGAAATCAGAAAATTATAAATTGCTATATTTATTCAATTATGGTTGTTGAATGTGTACAAAGCACATGTATAGGTCAGGAGTCAAGGTCAACTGAATCCAGTAACGCGAGCTGCTTGTAACTGTTGATATAAACGCGATGTAACCAGAAATTTAGAAAGTTAATTCCGACTCTGGAGGTTTCAGCACTATACAATGATTCCTAGCCAAGTTTATGCTCAAATGATGATATATCCAGCTTGATTACCGGCTAACTTCTCAGCAAATAAGTTTCTCCAACTTGAATGGGTGTGACGGCAGAATACTGTAATATAGGCCTAATGTGCACTTCTCATAAAAATACCATTTTCTAATATTCAAATACAACCTGTTCTCTCACTAGAGAAATAATATTGACATCGGAAGTGATCATTACCGTTACGTTCTGCAGATAGTTCCTATTTTCTCTGTTATTGTTTAAAAAGATGGTAAGCGGACATCCATGATGATAATCGTGCGCAATCGTGTTTGAAATCTTTAGAAAGTTTAGAGGCAACTGTAAGTTTGCAACCGAATATTCACATAAACAATCACTACATGTGGAACACCATTCCTCACTCACGTCATGAATAGAGTGTAGACAGATGAATTATGTATTTGAATCATTGAATTTTATGAGTACTTGGTGGATACCATAGTTATGAGAATGAGGATTAATTTTAAAATGATTTTAAATCAGATTTAAAAACTTTTTTTCAAATTTATTTTGATATCTATTTTAAAAAGTGCATTTTATTGCAAGCCTGTCTCAGAAGCATGATGAATATCTCTTATAAGATGAAGTTGATACCTCATCCTATCTAAAAAGTGACAACTAAAGGCCGGTTTCCGAGCTTTTAGGTAAGTTCTAGACTTTAAACAACTGGAGTCAAAAAATTGGCTTTTCAAAACGGGGCGTTGTCGCAGTGAATAGTTGCAGCAAAATAAATCTTCATTTTCTCATTTCTATAATTGGAAACGTTTTTCCTTTGAAACATTCCTAAATAATTCAAAATAGCTGAAACTAGACACTATTTTCTCTTTATTTTATTTTGTGTTCAATTCTCTAGTCTTTTAAAATTTAATTTAAACATGACTTTGACTATGACTACGACTAAGACCCGTTTCGGAAAGCCAATTTTCTGACTCCAGCTGTCTAGAGCTTAGCTAAATCCCGAGCTCGGAAACCGGCCCTAAGTGATTGACTAATATCAATACAGTACAATAAATAGCCTTACACTTTACATGAACATTATTAAACTTCCTTCTTCTTAACAGAAGATCATTTGAAAATTTGTCTTCTCTGACAAGCACATGCAATACAATAGTACACAATGTGAAGTGCGCACTGGATTTATTCATTTTGTAGATTATTCAAAAGATTTGAAACGGTAAAGTCATGAATGGAAGAATGGGATCATTTCTTCATCAGTGAAATAATCTGCAATTAAGATAGATTCTTGATAATTAATTAGAGCTTGGAATTGAAAAAAATTAATCTATGTTCAAGAAGCTAATTAGTCGCATCACTATTTAATTATTCAAACTAAGCAAGTGATTGTTCTTAATAATGCGTAATTTTTGAACAACAGATTATGTTAAATGCATTTCCGACCGTAGACATTTTGAATGCTTGCCTATATTGATATGCAGCGATTCAATATTGAGCTTTATATGAAAAACAAATGATTTTTTGATATTTTTTTCAAATAAGTAATGGAGAGTTTTTCCCGGACGATAGAATGTGGAACGGAGAGTTGGGAAATCGTACCGTGACAGCTATGAGCTATATTGGAGAATTCGTAAATCTAATTCCATATATCAGCCAGTTAGTTCACTGGAGCGTTGAAAATATTTTGAGAGAGATGACATTAGCAAGAGAGGTAGGCCTACGCCAAAATCAATATTTAACGGGGCCGACTTTGATTGACGCATTTCACGCCGACTGTTTTTGATTGAATTAAATATTGGAGTTCCATTTAACTTGTCCTCATCGTGAGGGAGTTCCAACTAAATGCCAGCCTTTTAACCTTTGACGAGATTGTCCACGTGCCTCATCGAAATGCAATAACCCGGTTTGGGGAATCCGAGATTAGGAATCAAAATCAAAATTCAATAATGGAATTGAAAAACTCATCAATGAAATTAAATCAATGATTGTCAATGAAAAATTCATCAAACAGGTAATTGGAAGGAATAAATCGGATTCGTTGTGATTGGCTCAGTCACAAATTGAGAGACAAAAGGCCCAGAGTTTAATTTAATTAAAAAAGCCGACTACCAGAGAGCTGTATAACTACATATAGCTATATATATATATGGCTGTATAACTGTATATTGAATTTTCTTCATACATGTAGTGGAAGTGATCGAAATTTTTTGATTACTTTATAAAATGAATGTAAGCTTACCAAAAATATACTGTATATCCCTAGCATAGTGCTTCTATTCCAATTCGACTTGCTTCCAATCCCAAACTTTCAATTTGTCATTCATAATATGTGTGAGTCTTTCATGATTTATTATGAAGGATTATCAATCAGTTGGGAATATTACATTTTGAGATTCACCATTGACTGGTAATACAGTACAGAACCGAAAATTTATATAGTAAAGGAGACCATTATGAGAACATCTCACTGTGTAATACATAAACATTACTATATTCTCATTGCTGAATGTGACATAGTCGAACAACCATTGGAGATACGCTCTATAGTAGAAAAAGTAGAATTACTTGAAACAAAAAATAAATGTCAGAAATCCCGAGGAAGGAATAAATTGAAAGTACAGTTACGGTAACGACAAAAAGGAATGCGCACAAAAACGACAATTCCACCTGATGAACTGAAGAGAAGGACAAAACCATCTTGGAGCGTTGAAAACTTTGGAAGGACGGTCGGCGTCTTTCAACAGGCCAAAGGAGTAGCTGAGTACACCATTAGGCCTCATGATACCCGAGCAGAAAAAAGGAACAGCAATAAAATTTGTAGGATTCCTTGATTTACGTGTCATGTTTGTCGAAAGATAATAGAATTCATGGCTCAAAATTATTATTGCTTTTTGTTGGAGAGTTTCGTTCGAAAGATCAACTTTCTTCCACTGCATCTTTCTTATTCCAGCCCAGTATTCCGTAATTGTATTGTAAAGCAATCCTCTGGAAACTTCTTAATTGCGCAAGGTTCCAGATTGCTTCGCATCTCAAAGATAGTTTCAGTTTTCTATCACGACTTTTGTATGTATGTTCTGAGTTGAATAAGAGAAGTGAAATTTAAAGGAAACCTAAGAGATGAAATGGGTTCGTTATCTAAAGGTGTGATCTGCTAACTTTCTGTAAGACTATGAGCTCTTGAAAGCTTTAGCACATCAAAGACAATGAATGACAGAACCGTTAGCGCCCTCCAATCAGAATACGTAAATTGAGTCGCAGCTTCGAACATTTTGTTAAGAGCAGAAAAAATTGAATATATAAGAATTATATTCGATACAGTGAGATCAGTGGGAGCTCATTCAATATAGAAATATTGAATATAAACAGAAGAATATAGAAAGTAGAGATTAGACTATACTTGTGAAATTTAAACAAATTTTTTAATTTATCAATATTCTTATATCTGTATGCTCAATTGTTTTATTCGAGACAAACATTCGAAAATTCAATCAACAATCATGAGTGTTCCCATAAATGTAAATTAATTATCAATTGAACATTCGCTTTAAGACGCGAATCTCTTACTCATGACATTTCTCTGGCATGAGTAATGATGATTTGGGAGCCACCTATAACGATGATTACATAATAATTAATTATCATTAATATTATCATATTCATTTGGCAAACCCTGTGAGTACTTAGAAGAAGTACTTAGAAGAAGTACAAGTCATTGCTCATTTCTACCGTTGAAAAATTCAATCGCTACATTTACTTCACAAAAGAAATCAGTACGTAGATAATAAGATAATATTAGAGTATATGAGATATACATGTACAGTAAACAAGGATCATACGATATCAATTTAAAAATGGTCTATCCAGAGTTCCAGACAATATATCAGTCCTGTAAAAGATCAATCATTAAAAAATGGTTCATCCAGAGTTCCAGAAAAAGTATTATTCTTCTGCTTCTACCAGATCATTCATGTTAGACATGATTATTCGAGTGCTTATGCTTAATCTACTACAAAACCGAAACGAACCATCAAGATTTGTAGCTTGTCGTTGGAACATGCCTCTTCCAAGCTAGATTTCAGGTCCTGGCACATAATAGAACAGAAACTAATGTGGAATATAAACCAAAACGAGGACAGAAATGGAATTGGTGTTGGAGAGGCGGCTTCTCCGAAATTAATACCGAAAGGGTGGAACAGAATAACAGGATGTGAGCGGCCGGCCTATTTGAACTACAATATTTATAGCAAGAAGGTTTTACGGCTCCATTATCCCTTGTAATTAGTGGGTAGTAACAGCATCCCCGCAAAATGGAAACTCCGCCCTTAAAACCAATCCTATTCGGCTTTATGTTTGTCTTGGCCTAATAATGGTTATGGCTGCTCTGTTTTTGTCCTGCCATATAGGCCTACTAGAGAAGAAACCAATACACTAACTATTACATGGACAACGTAACTTGGTTTTCATGGTCTCACTACAACCAGAGAATGCACATACAGTCACGGTTTAGATTCTGTTCACAGAGTTCTGGGTTGATGCGTAGATCATAAGATGTTAAAATATTCTAAAATTGAAATTGAGAGGTGAATTTAAAAACGTTCTCATAAAAAGTATAATTATCCTTTAGTCCATACAAATTTTAGACTGTAATAAAACAATTCAATTTATATAAATCGAAATTGAAATTGTAAATCAAAAACAAAAGGAAATTAGGATGATTCACATGCCACATATATTAGTGTAGTCTTGAATTTTTTCTATCAAGAATCGGAATACCAATAGTATCATCCAACACAAATACTGATAGCCTACTTAAAGTGATTCTTGTGTAATCTTCCCTGTAATGTTTGTTTTAATAAAAAATCAACATTAATTCTAGTATTGAAAAATATAATATTAGTGAGAAAAAGTAAATACATTATCATTTGAAAATGTATAAATAAGAAAAACAATATAAAATGAGGACATCTTGAAACAATTGGATACACGTTTCCTCTCCTTATCTTATTTTGAAGATATCTATATATTCTGTTTATTTATCTTATTCAGTTTACACTCAAATGATCCTACTCACTTTTCTTACATTTCCAATTCGTCTCATGAACTGCTCTCTGATTGGTATCTCTAGTTTTAGAAACATAGAAAATAATCCTCCTAAATCGAAGAGAATTTCTTTATTTTAGGCTCAACCTACTAACTCGACCTAACAAGCATGCAAACTGTAACCGCCTGCAGTCGGGAGCACAGGATGAAAAGTTTACTCAGCGTGTTGCACAAACGAGTTTTCAACATATGCAACGCTGGAGAGGTTAAAATAGTCCGTGACGAGACGTGAGGATACAACATTTTCTGCGTTTCTTTTGCGAACGCTATAACCAGATATCGGTCAGAGTTTTGATATTTGTAAACTATTCTGTTAGCCGGTCAGTTTTTAGCCTACCTCAAGTCATTGCTCATTTCTACAGATGAAAATTTCAATCGCTACATTTACTTCACAATCGCTTGACAAGGCGTACAATAGATTTCATACTACTAAAGTTAACTTACAGTAGGCCAATTTCGTCAATCAATACACATGTCATGAAAGGCCCAAACTTGTTGATAGATGTGTATGTGTATTATTCATTTGAAACTAACTATGATTTTAGAATCTGGCATATCCGGCACAAATCTATTACGTGTTCCCTGATTTGTGGTGACTTCATAAGATTTTTGTGTTGAGGACATAGTGATATTATGATAGTTTGATGGGATTCCATGAGTATCTTACTTCAATTACGCATTGGATACGTTTGTGAGGGTTGATTCTGTAGGTTGATCCTCCAATCCTTGAAAAATGCATTTGAGTCAAATATAAGTCAGGAAGTTTCTATCAGGAACTTTTTATGGGGGGAATGTACTTTTTCCGCAAAATCGTCAATCTGCAAAATGTCGCATCCAGTGAGGATAGAATGTAATTCTATTCCTGTATTACATTCTATACTCTCTGGTGGCTTCAATGTACCTTTCGTGAGTAGTTCTTGGTTCTTTAGAGAATACTTGATTCCAAAGACAGAATAATGAATGCATAATTATAATTATTTATCGCTTCCTTCAGATTAAATAGTTCAGATTAATCTAGTTTCCAGTTTATAGTTTAAACTATTGAATTTTTTTGAACAATAATTTTGCTTTAGACACCATAGAAACTGTGGAAAAAGTAGGGATAGGATATCAATAATCTTATATCAGATACAAGACTGGGTAGCTCTACATTGATTAAAACAATTTTCTTTCATCCATGATTTTTTCGTATTTTTCGTGAGTAGTTCTAGGTTCTTGAGAGAATACTTGAATCCAAAGAGTGAATAATACATAATTATTATTAGGTCAAGCCAGGAGATGTTTTTTTACTACTTTACATCCAAACATTAGCCTATTATTATAATTCCCATACTGTAGAGATCTTTCAGCGCATACGTGAAACCAGGATTCTCACAATTTACTGTGACTTGTGAAAAAATTGAGGTCAAAATAAAAATAATGCTCAGTGATCCTGTTTGATAAAAGATAGCCCTATTCATACTTTGAAAGATATAATTTACTATCTAGGATAGAACAAACATCTCAGTAGCGGAAGTTGATACACGGTGACAGTTATTAATGGATCCTGGATGCATTATCATCTTCGTTACAGCTTTACAGCGATGTCGACTTGACGATTCACCTGGCTGCTAAATTTACAACAGAATTCATAATAACTGGGGGGCAATTCGCCGACAGCCGAGGCCGGTAACCTCGGATGAATGATGACAAAGCAGCCAAGACAATAATTGTTAGTGCATTAGCGGCTTGTTGCTTTTGGCCTTTCGCTTTTCAATTTGAACTCACCGCCACCGTCAGACCACACAGATCTGTGTTTTCACACGATTATTTAGAATATTGTTGAACGAGGAGGCTCTATGATGCACCAACAATTATAATTACAAGAAGGCACAGAGAAGGATAGTGGATTTGGAAGGATGCACAGGAAGGATCCGTTTCAATTTGTGAGGAATGACAATATTCAAGAGATGAGCGTGGAATGCGAGGATAGAATACCTTTAAACAACCTCATGACCAATTGAACATTAAGAATTATAGTAAGAATCTCAGTTGAATGAGTCAACTTCAGACTATTTCTGTCGTACATAATATTTTTCAGCAATTTAATAGAAAACCATGAAATGCAGCCATTTGTGAGAGAAATAAATATTAAAACAATATCCATATCCTGAAACAATACTTGAATTTTGGTCGTAAATGGAGTATAAGATTGCCTCCTTTAGTAGGTCCTCGTATTTTATATAATTAACAGTAACAGTGTTGAAAATCGTGAACCATTTAACACGAAATGATAACTGTATTAGAATTAATAACATTGTATTGGTGTTTGTTTCGACATATCGACATGATATTATTGACATCGATATCAACATATCGATGGCTCTTGGCCTCTTGGGAAGTACGACGGAGTTGGAAGAAAATTGCGTTGCTGGAAGCCTATATAGCTACGTGGAAGTATATGGATTGTATTGGAAGCTTAATTTTTCAAGCTATTGTATTCATATTCGTAGAGTGATTTCCTGAGTCCTGTAACATCCCTTCCTTACTGCGCTCTTACAAATTAAGAAGTCTTTCTTGCACCACCTCATATCTTGATCCAAAACATGACTGTTGTAGTATTGCAATATAGTTTGAACCTCAATCAAGTTTTTAACTATCTAGCGATAATTGATGAAAGTTGAGAAATAGTTAACAGCATTTACATAATAGTTACGCCTGGATTTGGAAAAAACATTTAATTGCTCGCCAACAGCATCCTGACAATAGAACTCAATGAAACAGTTGATTACAAAAAGGTGACAGTAGCAGCAGCCTAACAGCAGTCAGTCAGTTGTAGAGAATCAGTGAGTCGGTTGAGAGTCTCCCATTATCGGCAGGCATTTACCGTGAACTGTCGTCTCATGGCGTTCTTTACACTGCAGTAGACGTAGACAGTGGATGTTGGCTTGTTCTTGTTGCACGCCGTTGATTTGCGTAATTTTTCTTCTTGCGACTGAAAGCTTTGTCCAACTTCTTTCTCTCTTTTCACGAACGAATCGCTACCTCCAAGTTGATTGTCATCCTTTCATTTCAGTTGGCAACCGTTCATTTTCAGCCGTAACATCCGGTCCACTCCCAGGACACTACTTGCGTTCTGTTAACTGCTTGCTATCAATAGATTCGATATACTCTTGATCGATACTTTACTGGGAACATGAACTACAAAATACCGGTTGAATATTTTATGCAGGTCGAATTTTTGCATGTCTGTATTCATGATTTTGCCTTGAAAACAGAACTAGAATTTTTTATAACAGTCAACATTTTCTACACTTATTGTCGAGAAAGGTGAACGAGAGTCCTACCGGTATAGGAAGAATTTATAGGCGGACTTTTCGCAGAATTGAGATTTCGATAGTGAACATTTTTTATTGTTTGGTCTTCGCTTAGACATATCAGATCTTCTACATATCAGTAGCATGTGGTTCTGATATCTGACCATTCCAGTATCTGTGTTCAGACCTATCCTGTTTAATAATTTAGAACATTCTGTAGCTTTTAGTTTGAACAATAAGAATCCAGAATCTCATTCGATAAGATATATGGCAAGTTTTTGTCAATCAATTGTCTGAGCATCTCAAGTTTTTTTTTCAAGTTTCAAGTTTTATTGTTTACATCAGCAATATAACAAAATACAAAACATCTCATCAGATACCTATAACTAACAATTTAAAGATACTAGGTACTTCTGAAAGGTCAATTTGACTCTACATTATAATGTATCAAAAATACAGTAGAAATTAACTAAAACTTATAACTACACAACTCAAATCAACATTTTGTAATGATGTAACTGATGATGGAAATGAACCTTAACAACCTTATGTGAGAACCGATGCAAACAAAAATACTATTCACAAAAGAGCTTCCGCAAAGCCCTTGTCCGTGAATAGGAGTTTGAATAATGGGACATATGAAAAAGATAAGACACATACAAACACACATTCACACAGTCATCAATATTCGACACTTGACACATCCGAGCATTCCCCTCATTACATAATATATAGTGATATAAACTTCATGTGAACAGTAGGGAGGAAGCCACCACCCCTATAAATCGACCAATAGGTATTTTAAGGCAGAAAAGAGAATATAAGACAGAAGAGAGGAGAAGAAGAAAAAGAAGAAGAATGTTTAGGTTATATGACAATTTATTTACTTAGCTTATCACTCTGAAGAAGTATTCAATTTCCAAAGGTGATACGTAATCTGATCCTATCTAAGATGATACCTATGAATGGTTCTTGGTTGAGCTAGATAACGTGTATAAATACATAATATCATTTATTTATTTATTCATTTACAATGGAGACAACGGGTTTCCCCAAACATGTCTCCTTTACAAGAAAATGCAAAATCTTAAAATATAATATATAGAAAACTTATAAAAAATCATAAAAAGAAATAAGGTACAAATGGTAATATTTATCCTATTACATATGGTAATAAGGTACAAAATGATAATATGGAAAAATACAATAATTTTAAAAAAATAAATAATATGAAAAGATGAGATGAATACAAAGCATCGAAATACTACTCATAAAAGGTCCAAAATGGAAAATATAAAATTCTAATAACACAAGTATTAAAAGAATGAAATAACCAAAAATATAACCTATTAATGAGTTCCAAGTCCCAAAACATATGCACACCCACACATACATGAAAAAATGATCGATGTAGACCAGATCACAATATCAATGCTCAGACCAGACCATTGTATAGAGCTTTTCGGAATCTAGCGCGAGAGAACCAGAAGAGATCTAGGTGCCCGGACAAACTATTGTAGCTTCTCTGAATTCTGTTGAGAGGAGAATTGTAATTTCTAAGTGTTCTGGAACGAGGAACCAGAAAAGAAAATTCAGATCGACGAGCCACAGGTGAGATATAAATATTGTCACGTTATTCTTTATATTTAAATAACGATTAGCCTCCTGCTTGGCATCAGTCGGTAAAGCATGAGATTTAATATAATTAGGGCGTGGTTTTCTAATAGTATTCAGTCTTAAAAAAAAATCTTGATAGGCCTAGATATGGGCTTCTCCAATAACTCTTGTAATTCAATAATAATAAATATATATATATAAATGATACTTATACTATAGAGATGAGGAATATAAAATAAATTGCACACCATGAAATTTTACACATATATTACATAAATAATGCAAAGATCAGTCGAGGCAAAAAATATATATAGAGCGATAAAAAATATAATATAAAAATAGAACAATATTTGAAATCAATAAAAATATCACAGGCTAACTTTATATTCTAGATTTATGGCACGAATCATTACCATGTGCCTTTATCTTGAAATCGTATGCATTCTTTGGCATGTAGCTGTGACATGTACTTGCTAATACTTGTCGGCTTGGATAATTCAATCATAAATATGTGCTCTAAGATCAGCTTGATAAATTAGCCACTAATAATCCAAATATATATTTATATATTAAAATCTCTAGTATTTAGTAGATTTATTTGTATCGAATATATATTTTTATCTCAGGGTGCAAGATTCGGCACCTGACGGAATAGGTAGAGCCATTCATCTAGTGAATTAGAACTATGATAAATTATCGCAATTGTATTGCAAAAAATTAAATATTGTATGCATACGTTTGATAGCCTAGATTTCGTACTTCTTTGATTAAATAGAAATTTCTAAAATATTGATCTATATTTTTCTTTCAATTAAATACCTTTAATACTAATTATTACTTGCGCAAGTATTACTCTTATTAATTTCTTAATTTATAATAACCCTTTCGGCGAGCTAGCTTTGATCATCAGATTATTTCGAAGCACTAGGGCGCCCATCACTAAATTCAAATTTAAATCACTCACGTGTCGAAAATCTTCTTGTAAGCCGCCGATGTCGATCCAACTCCATGTGGTCCAGGAATATGGTAGCCGGAATCGTCTCCTCCAAGGGGTTATAAATTTAATAAAAATGAAAAATGACTTCTGCTTCACAATAGCATCACGAAGTCTTTTAAGAAATTCAATATTTTACTTTAACTTTAATTTTTACAAAATTATTAATAAGGTACTTCGCTCTAAAATATTTGGGGTCCTCTTATGGTGGCATCTGGCTGGCGAGTGCTGGTTCTTCCTTCTCAAGTTTTACAGATTCTCTTTCCGACTTTCAAATTAGCATAAAATTTAAATATCTCAATCCTCCGCCATTAAATTCAAATAGATCTTACAAAGAATGCCAAAATATTGCTTAGATTATATGATTAATAATTTCTTTGCATTCGAGCCATATTGATAACATAGATTACACAAATTTTTACACAAAATCTACTACAATTATATAAATATATATAAATATTTTTGAATTGGCCTACAGTTGCCGCCTATTAACTGCCGTTTTACTATTGGTGCATGCAAATTTTATTAGGTATTCATGCGCCTGGTAACTCTTATTTCCTGAATACATTAATTATTTATTTGGTTTATATTTATGCTCTTTGCATGCTAGTTAATATTATATATATTAATATTAATTCCATGCTAACTAATAATTAGCCACGTGGACGGGTGTTTTCTCACATTGCACACCGTCTGAATGCAATAAAGCTCTGCCAAGGGGTTTTGGTCAGATTCTACGTTCTTCGGTTTGATCGATCTCTAGGTCACCGATCTGTGAATACATCTATCTAACCTCAATCTTCAAATATTTTATAAATAATATTTTTATGAGTAGTAAACTTTCTTCAAATCCTTTTTAAGTTCTTGTACCATTTAGCCAGAACAAGCTGATGCTATCTTATCTTGATTATTATCTGCTTGGCGATATTAGCCAATTACTTTATTTTTAGACCTATTATTATTTCTGTTAGGGCTTTTCATCTACCCAGATTTAAGATGTTACACACGCCCCTGGGTTTGAATTCAAAATATTTGAGAATCACAATGTTTTTAATGAAAACCCACCCTTCAAATACACTGATATACACTATACTTTATTTATAAATTATACTCTCCTACTTCTATCACATTTCGCAGACATATTTGCTGCATCTCCTTTATACCTTTATCAAAAACAATAACAAATTCTCCTCCTCAACACACATAAAAATATCATAAATATAAACTTCTAAACGCACTCCTCCTGACAACATTTACAACACAGTATTTTTAAATTCGCCGCTTGCAGGGCGCCAACTTAACTACACACATTTCATAATTCTCACAAATGATTCCTTTTAGACAATAATTTCGATTCATAAACTTCTGGGCTTATATCTTATAGTATTTCTTAGGTCTTAATATAAATAATTTTCTATACATCAGGTACAATACTTTCTTTTGCTAATGGCTTTGGTTTTTTGGTAGCTTGTATTCACTTTAACTCTTTTCAGGTAACAAACGTGGCATAATTAAAAGTAATAAATATAAAACATATAAATAAATATATCGACATTAATAAATATAATAAATAACAATAATAAATAACTCTTTGGGTACAGTACTTCTTTTTATAAACATATGTTCAACAGATATTACATTCATTTGATTTGGGTGGCTTTGGTCAGCTGGTCGCTGTTCTACAATTCAGAGTGTTACATGTTACAGCAGAATTTGCTATCGACTTTCATAACTAACCTAACTGCTCAATTTTTTCTCTTAAAAGGTAATTAACAAATTTTAATTTTATTATCCCGCTTGTGTCCTTTTTTATCTGATGTATATATTTAATTACATATTTAAAAATTGTTCTTTTCCTTATTACAGGCTTCTAACGGCTGGAAGGAGTTAAAACATTGGATTGTTGCCACGAGGTCCTATACCAATATTAAATTTATTAAGGAAGGTTAGTAATTGGCTTGATAGTGTTGTTTTCCTTTGACTTCTTATCATATTTATTTCAAATTCGACGATATTGCATGTGGAAATGTTGTGAATTTCCCGTATCTTTTGATTTTCTGCTTGTAGCTGTTGTAGGCTGGCTAGGTTATCTGCTGTTGATTTGTGAGGCTGTCCTATTGATAATTTTTTTTTTCATCATAAATTTAAAGCCCTTGTATCTCGTGTATTCTTTCAAATAATTCCAAGCTTCATTTATGATAATTCCTTTTAATCCATTCTTATTCCAATCAATCTGTACTCTTAACTCATCCTTCCTTTTATTTTCATCTAATACTCTTGATTTCGGCTCATTATAACTCATTAAGCTTGCAACAATAAACATTTTTATAATATTAAATTTCCAATTATCAATCATAGATTCATTTAATAATAACAATACAATATTTTTCATCTTATCCACAACACAGTATTTTATCCATATCACAGCCATTATTACAAACATTAAACACCATAACAAAACATTTATCATCTTTTTAATAGCATAATCTCTCATCATATCATATCCAGGTACTTCCATTTTATTAATATTATTTTTTAATTCTTTCACTCTTCCTAGACACCGTTTATCCTTCATCAATATCCACAAGTAATCCATTCCATTGTTATCCAGGCATGACTCCATATTTGTTCTTGTAGTAGCTCCGTTTTTATTCCATTTATTACGTCCATTTTGCCGGTCACATCGCTGATCATAGCCTTTAAAGCGTATGTGCCGCGGATGCACGCCGTCGGTGATCTCTTCCTGTCCTCCTTGGTGCCGGTCCGGAATCCTCCTCGGGCGTTTGAACCGTGCATGCGGCCTCCATCGGCGCGCGCGGTTCCTCCTTCGTCGCTTCTTCCGCCTCCGGGCCTTGCGATGCATGCTCCCCCGAATGCCGTCCTCCTCGTCCTGATGCCGGTCGGGTGTCCTCGGGCGCCTCCGTCTCCGGGCCTTGCGGTGGTCGCTCCTTTTGTCCGGTAGTCCGTCCTCCCTGGTGTCAGCCTCTTGGTCAAAAATTTTGGGGTCCTTAGTCTCCTTCGGTGGTGTCCATTGGTGCGGGTGCATGGATTCTGTGCGCGAATCTGTTACATTTTTAGTCTGTTCCATATTCACCAACTCCTTAATTATAGCATGATCTTGGTGGCTGTTTGTGTTCTCCGGCGGTGATTGGACTTCGGTGGGAAACAGGATACTTAATATGGGTTGATGTTTGCGGGTTGTTTTAATTTCATGGTGGGCGGCGGTTTTTGATGATATGATGTCCGCTAGCACGTCCAACTGTTTACTTCTGCTCCAATACTGTTCCAGGAAGACAGCGACAAACTCATCCAATGATGTAAATTCATGGGCTCTACTCCGAAAAAACATCAGGGGTTCGCCAATCAATAAATTAGTCAAACGGAGACGCCAAAAATTCCAAGAGGTAGGTGCAAGAGTTTGTACTAATTTTATCTGATCAATGAATGGTTGAGGTTGCAAATGGCGATCAGTGTTATCAAATTTTCCTAGTCCTTGTAATATACTATGTACGTTGAGGTTGTCTGTTTGAATTCCTTGAGGTTGTTGTTGAATATGATTTTCCAATGCTATTATTTTTTCCTGTGTTATCTGCCATTGACTATTATGTGTAATTTTATTTGCGTTTATTTCTTGATTTAGTTGAGTCAGAGTGGATTTCTGAATTAGTAGAGTTCCATTTAAAGCTTTACAGGTTTCAGTGTTTTGATTGATGCTACCTTGCAGTTGGTTCATTTTTGTGGACATATTAATCTGTTTGTTTTGTATTTCTTTAATATTGTTAATATTTTTGTCAACTGTAGTTGTTAAGTTTTGATTGGCAACGGTAATTTGTTTGTGGATTTCTTGGTGGCAATCGGCCTTAATGTTATTTGTTATATCCTGAATAGGTGTAGTGATTTGTGTATTTAAGTTGTCTATCCTTTCATTGAGTTCACATGTAACCGTATCTAACCTTTCCGATAATCCTGCCGTAACTTTATCTTGACTTTCTTTTTGTAGGGTTATCATTGCTTTTAACTCTTCCCTATGACTCTCTACTTTAGTTTCAATATTATCCAACCGTTGTTCTACTGATTTTATAGCGCCTGTGGTCTCTTTCATACCCTGTTCCACTGTCTGTTTATTTTCCTCTTTTACTGTAGCAATCTCCTTTTTAATTTCCTGCATCATACTATCCATTGTTTTTTGTAACATAATGTTGAAAGTGCTACTCGTTTGTTCCATTATTACCTTTTGAAGCGGATCTAGTTCTGTGGTTGAAAATATACTCTGTTTGCCCAGGTGTGACTCGGCCTCCGGCGATGCGGGTTCTGCAGACTGCTCCTCGCCCCCTTCAAAATTGATCTCTACTATCCGTTGATTCAATGGTGTGTCAGCGGCGTCGATTCGAGTGGAGGATAGAGGTTGCAGACCTGGTGGATCGAAAATTATCGACCCGACGCTTCCTGGTTCCCTTTCTCGTGGCGTATTGGCATCTACCGTGGTGGGGTTTGATGTGCTCGGAGTCGACAAAGTGGGATCTGTGCAACCGCCGTACATATATGAAACTTCAGAGTTTGCGGGAGTGTGATTCATTATGTCAAATGTGATAAATGCTAATTAAACAGTGATAAAAATGATAAGCGAAAATGCTTAAAAAAGAGACACAACCGGGACTTACAGTGAACAGTGATGTGTAAAGTGTTTGGATACTCTTACAACCAGGTATTTATACTTAAGTTTTTTACAATGCTCTAGCGCCCTCAATGTTTTGTTGATTTATTTTTGGCTAGTTTACAGGCTGCGACTTATTTTCCAACCGGCTTAAACACCTAATATATTTTTGACTAGAAAGTAATAGCAGTTTAGGCTTATAAAATATAATCTCTCTCTATAAACATGTAATTTTTCACAGTACTAATAATATAAAATTTTCTTTAAAACATATAATTTCTCTCTATTTAAAGCTCTTGTTTCCCCAAAAAGTAATACAAATATTCCTTCGCCAGTTTTCCTCACAACTCGTATAAGTTATCTATAATTTTCACTATGGTTATTGACCTAATTTCAAGTAATTATTCAATGAGCTTGGCTCTCATCATCAGTCCCACGTTGGCACGACATGTCTTTATGTCACGTTATTCTTTATATTAAATAACGATTAGCCTCCTGCTTGGCATCAGTCGGTAAAGCATGAGATTTAATATAATTAGGGCGTGGTTTTCTAATAGTATTCAGTCTTAAAAAATCTTGATAGGCCTAGATATGGGCTTCTCCAATAACTCTTGTAATTCAATAATAATAAATATATATATATAAATGATACTTATACTATAGAGATGAGGAATATAAAATAAATTGCACACCATGAAAATTTTACACATATATTACATAAATAATGCAAAGATCAGTCGAGGCAAAAAATATATATAGAGCGATAAAAAATATAATATAAAAATAGAACAATATTTGAAATCAATAAAAATATCACAGGCTAACTTTATATTCTAGATTTATGGCACGAATCATTACCATGTGCCTTTATCTTGAAATCGTATGCATTCTTTTGCATGTAGCTGTGACATGTACTTGCTAATACTTGTCGGCTTGGATAATTCAATCAAAAATATGTGCTCTAAGATCAGCTTGATAAATTAGCCACTAATAATCCAAATATATATTTATATATTAAAATCTCTAGTATTTAGTAGATTTATTTGTATCTAATATACATTTTCATCTCAGGGTGCAAGATTCGGCACCTGACGGAATAGGTAGAGCCATTCATCTAGTGAATTAGAACTATGATAAATTATCGCAAATTGTATTGCAAAAAAGTTAAATATTGTATGCATACGTTTGATAGCCTAGATTTCGTACTTCTTTGATTAAATAGAAATTTCTAAAATATTGATCTATATTTTTCTTTCAATTAAATACCTTTAATACTAATTATTACTTGCGCAAGTATTACTCTTATTAATTTCTTAATTTATAATAACCCTTTCGGCGAGCTAGCTTTGATCATCAGATTATTTCGAAGCACTAGGGCGCCCATCACTAAATTCAAATTTAAATCACTCACGTGTCGAAAATCTTCTTGTAAGCCGCCGATGTCGATCCAACTCCATGTGGTCCAGGAATATGGTAGCCGGAATCGTCTCCTCCAAGGGGTTATAAATTTAATAAAATGAAAAATGACTTCTGCTTCACAATAGCATCACGAAGTCTTTTAAGAAATTCAATATTTTACTTTAACTTTAAATTTTTACAAAATTATTAATAAGGTACTTCGCTCTAAAATATTTGGGGTCCTCTTATGGTGGCATCTGGCTGGCGAGTGCTGGTTCTTCCTTCTCAAGTTTTACAGATTCTCTTTCCGACTTTCAAATTAGCATAAAATTTAAATATCTCAATCCTCCGCCATTAAATTCAAATAGATCTTACAAAGAATGCCAAAATATTGCTTAGATTATATGATTAATAATTTCTTTGCATTCGAGCCATATTGATAACATAGATTACACAAATTTTTACACAAAATCTACTACAATTATATAAATATATATAAATATTTTTGAATTGGCCTACAGTTGCCGCCTATTAACTGCCGTTTTACTATTGGTGCATGCAAATTTTATTAGGTATTCATGCGCCTGGTAACTCTTATTTCCTGAATACATTAAATTATTTTTATTTGGTTTTATATTTATGCTCTTTGCATGCTAGTTAATATTATATATATTAATATTAATTCCATGCTAACTAATAATTAGCCACGTGGACGGGTGTTTTCTCACATTGCACACCGTCTGAATGCAATAAAGCTCTGCCAAGGGGTTTTGGTCAGATTCTACGTTCTTCGGTTTGATCGATCTCTAGGTCACCGATCTGTGAATACATCTATCTAACCTCAATCTTCAATATTTTATAAATAATATATTTATGAGTAGTAAACTTTCTTCAAATCCTTTTTAAGTTCTTGTACCATTTAGCCAGAACAAGCTGATGCTATCTTATCTTGATTATTATCTGCTTGGCGATATTAGCCAATTACTTTATTTTTAGACCTATTATTATTTCTGTTAGGGCTTTTCATCTACCCAGATTTAAGATGTTACAATATTCATTTTAGATAGCAAGTATGATGAATCAATTTCATTATTTAAGAGATCAAAAAGAAAAATAAGTGCTCTAACATCACGCCTAACTTTTAATGATGTAATATGGAATAAAGTTCTCAGTGACTCTGTTGGGAAATCAAAAGGACAAAAACGATTGAATTTCTTATAGAACATGATTCTTAAAAACTTATTTTGAAGCCGTTCTAGAACATTTATTCTATCCATATGATATGGATTCCATATCTCTGAGGCATATTCTAGCAAGCTTCTCACTAGTGACTTATAAATCAGAATCAAAGGCTCTACATCACTAAAGGGCGAACAGGTCCTCAGAATAAACCCCATTTGTTGGTTGGCCCTAGCAGCTATTGAATCAATGTGCGAATTGAAGGAAAAATCTGAAGAAAAATTCACTCCAAGATCTTTGAAATTCGTCACCTGTTCCAATGGCCTGTTATTTACGTGGTAAATATTAATGTGCGGTCTCAATTGGCGATTGAAACTTAGGACCTTAGGAACTTAGGAACTTGAAATCATAACTTATCTTCCTTGAAAATTTGGTCAATCTTGATAACCTCTGTGGCTTGATGATTACACAAGTTCTCCTTTGCTAAGATAATTCAATTGAATTTACTAGTATTGAACTTGACACAAATTGTAATAACATCTTTATTGACCTTTTGACCTTTCAAATGCACCTGCCCATACACTATAAAACTACAATGAAAACCACAATTTAATCATAATGGTAATGATCTGCCTCAATTATCCTCTATTCTATCATCAGCTTTAATCAAACTGATCGCGATGTATATAATTATGTTTGAATAAACCATTCAGAATCCTGTGGATCACATTCCACTTCTTGGTAAGCGAACTAATATTTTTTCAACTTTCTTGCTATTCAATAATATAATTATTTCATTAATCATTTTTCTTTTCTTTTCCAGGTGAGCAGCATGATCTTGCACTAAACAAGTAAGTTTCGCATTAAAATATAACAGAATTGAGTTTGGGAGAATACAGATAACTATAAATGTAGAAATGGAAGATATGGAATAGAGTAGAATTATAGAATACAGAATAACTGTATGTATCACCACAGTGATTTTCCATGAAAAATTCCAAACTCGCAAAAATGTCTTATTAGTTTTAATGGGTAGCGCGATTTTTCAAATGATTACTCACAGAATTATAATTTAGTTCCTTGATTTAATGGTTTATTCGAATCAGATTACGTCTCCAAGTCTGATGTTATTCAAGTTATTTTACTCGCCCTGCCACCAAATTGTAGAGATGGTATCAAAGGCGAGTTTCACTCAAACAAACATGCAAAACTAATCTTAATGTTTTATCAAGTTTGCTGCAATGTTCAACGCTGTTGGTGCGAATATTATTGTTGATTATAATGCTAATACACAAGACAAAAATCTCAACATTCAATGGAACCCAGCCGGATCGTAAGAGGAAACTTTTTCTTTTCTCAAGATACACTCTATCTGAGCTGAGATGAAGGCTAGTTTTTCATGAATTTCAAATGCAGCTTCATCATTCATCTCCCTCCGCGTGCTGAATAAATAAAATTGTCTTGTCCCGACAACTTGCTAATCTGATACAGAAATTGTAACATACAGTATTTGTCAGGTAGGTTTACATGTTGCATACAAATTTTTGGCATTATGAATGGCTTGCTTAGTGAGAAGATATAGGTCGTCTACTGTTCTTCAGAAGATTTGTCCCAAAACCTGGTTTTCTGCGTTTTACATTTTGGGCAGTTACACTTCGTGTACATCCGTTTGATTCAAAGTTTGACAACTGATTCTCCGTTTTAGAAGTATCTTTGACAGTTTCTAGTTCTATTGATTTTCCCAGTGATTACAAGAAATTAATGAAATAAAGATCATTAAATCCACTGTTATCTAACAAAATAATGAAACATTCTAGGCCGCGTACTGAATAGATTAATGGAAAAAGTTTTAATTAATATTTTAATCCTTGAAGCAAATTGAATTCTGTGAGAGGAAAACTGAACCATTCTAACAAAACTTTCTCGCAGTTGAAAAACTTTAATAAAATGCAATTCATCAGTAAACAGTAGAGCACGGTAGCATCTGGCTGAAGCGAGTGAGTATTCAAGACAGAAAAAGTCGGTTGTGAGAGCGGACAGTGTAATCAGCAGTAGCAACGACAGATTGTCGTTATCAACGCGAGTCACGTAAATCGAACAGATCGGCTGTGATTGGCAAAAATAAAGAACATTTCATAATAGAACAAACCAGTTGGATCTCTCACTCCCTGCGTGGGAAAATCCTCCTCTTGAGCTATCTCTCTGACTTGTAACAATTCATTTGATGAGAAGACTAGAATCAGAAATGAGAAGGTTTCCCTCAGAATAAGAGATTAAATTTGAAAAGGGAATGTTCGTGAATTTCAAATATTCCACGATTCAAATAGTGGAATAAGCTGTTCATCTCAAGTAGAATGAGGCTACCTTATTATTGTAAATGTTTGCAATACGTACAAGCCGGAATTTAAGGAAGGCCTTTTTAGGGCCTTTAGAAATCGTCAGTTTCAAACGTTCAAAACATTCTTTCGAGAGTTATTATTATCCTCAGACCTTCTCATTTATAATGTTTTGATATTGTTAAAACAACTGATTTATCAAAACTATTTGAGATTCTAGTTTCGGTTTTTACAACGAGGAGACAATATCAATCTCTAGTAAACTGAAAGCTTAGACATCAAGCAGCAGCAGCAGAATATACAGTAAGGGTGAAGCCTTACGATTGTCCGTTAGCTGTTGACCAATAAAGGTTGAGCTCTACTGTCATTGGCCGAGACTAGACACGCCAAAGTATTCCAAATATGGTCATGAGAGCCGTAAAACAACAACAAATGTAGAGAAACTGACAAAACCAAATGTATAATAAAAAGAAATAATACACATTTTCCAACACTATTTGCATCTTGGCCTTTGATTTCTCCCTTCGTATATGAATTGTTAGCTTTTTTCTTGTATTCTCTTGTTTGTGGAGGTTTTTAAACTGTATAATATAGATAAATAGTTCTGTTAGTTACTAAGTCGCTCTTCATTTCTTGTTTGACGGTTCTTATGACCATGTTTGGAATACTTGGGCGTGTCTAGTCTCGGCCAATGACAGTACAGCTAAACCTTTATTGGTAAACATAGGCTTCGGCTTCACCAATACCGTATTTTCTGCTGCTTGATGTCTAAGCTTTCAGATTACTAGAGATTGATGTCGGTGTAATAATAACCGAAACTAGTATCTCAAATTGTTTCAATGAATTGCTGGTTTTGACAATATCAAGTTGTTTTTATTCAATATGGATATCTATTACAACATCACCCACACAATTTTTTTTTCAGTAATGAGAAAAAATTTTAATCAAGTCATGAAGTGAAACATCGATAGAGTCTCCAGATCTAGACAAGAGTCGGACCTGCGGTGGTTCAATCAATAGACACTGATCATTGATTTCATGACAGTTGAAATATCATGAGCTCTGATCAAATATCATATCTCAGTTTTCTTGCGAACGAGGATGCATAGAGAAATAAAAAGAAGAGTGGTGAAAGTGAGATTGATGAATATTAACGTTACATAAATAGAGCTCTTAAAGAGCAAGGTCACACGGGAAGTCTAACATTGAATTTTATTGTACCACACTAAGCAAGCAGTTCTGTTGGTAGTGATATGACCTTTCAAATCGACTGGATTTGAGATACTGATACGAGTGTCTCGAGTAGTCATGATTGAATACGGTTATTGTGAGAGGATGAAAACAAGATTTTGTTGAGTAGCTCGATATAGTGAATTCATTCAAAACACGCTTCAACGGGAATTTATCATCCCCATGTCACAGAACTGCCTGACGTTGATACTATCTCAACAAAAACAAGCTCTCTGAAAACCTTGAGGAAAACCTAATCAAATACCGTCTAGGTTGACGTTATGGATGAATGAATTCAAGAATACGACAACTTCAACATAATAAATAACTTTGTAAAGCAGCAAGATTTATATGAAAATATTGAATCACAAAAAGTATCAGAATGACATCCTTGTTTACAAATAACCTTTGAAATGCTCAAGATGAGCATCATATAACGTTGTATAATTCAACTTTAAAGTATAAAAATAACTTTTTTGGAATTTTATCTCTTCTTTACAAACTTGTTTCAACTATTCATCATCAATTTATAACCGGTTATACAGTATTGCAAAAATATCAGCATATAGCAAAGGTACTCTCTGCATTCCAAGGTGAGTTGACCCCAGTTGATTTTAAACAAATCTTGTCAAATAAACCAAAACTTCCTTGCTTGGATATCCTAGGTTTCAAATCCTTGGTGATCTACATTAAAGTACAGCCTTCGTCACACGATATCAACTACACGAATACACACACGTGTCCAATACGACGTTCTTATTTCGAGAACAACGAACGGCTCATTTTTAGAATAACAGACCGACTCTATTGATGTTACTGGTCAAGTAGGTTAAGACAAAGGCAGCGACAAAGAGTTATCGATGGTGCCAGGTCACGTAAACAGAAGGTGAAGAAAGTGAAACCACTGAGTATTATTTATCACAGATATATCACAGCCTGTGAGCTGTGACTCACACGCGGATAGAGCAATGAATGTGGGTGTAGCCCAAATATCGTCGGTTGCATAGCAGCAGCACAGCATAGTGCTGTGTTACACTGGGTGTAACGCAACGCTCAGCCAAAAGATGCCTCCCGCTCACACATTGATCATGAAAGCAATTTGAATCACCTGTTGAAAAGCAGCAGCACTCCGGATATTGGACTATTCCCAAGCCGAGATCGGTGTGCCATTTACAAATCCACTATTCCCCATTACTTGTCGTGCAGACTGGGTCGCTACTCTACGGCAAAGTTTCAGACAAATAAATGGAACTATTCAATAAACTTGAAAGACTCCTTTCATTACCATTGAATCACATTGGTTACAACTGGTTCATAACCGAATTGAAATGACCATATTCAGGATATTGAAACAATGTAGCCTATTCAATCAAAATCTATTGAATGCGAAAGTTCTCACCATATTTCCTCTGTACATGTTTCTACTTACCAAAAACTTATACTAGTAGTTCTGTGAACAGTAGACCTCGCGCTCAGAAAGTTACATTAATATGTTGCTATGTTTTCTCAAAAATATATAAATAATTTATCAATTTAAAATGTCTAGAAAAAATCGTAAATAAATAAAGTGCTTTTTGTCCTATCGTACCGTGACGTGTCGTCCCGGAATGTGAGTGTGAGCGCTGTTATCAGGTCTGACTGCAACTGTCTACAACGTTGATGGAAAGATACAATTTTCAAGATGTTCGATGTTTTTGAACGGGTAGTATTATAGTCCACTAGACAGCTGATTTGTGATGAATAATTCTAAAGTCTGATTTTTACGGTATATTGGCGTATGAAGGAGCTCCTTTTTCCTTTTATATTATCCTTGAAATGCAAAATTTCCAAAAACCTTGTATATACGTCGACGCGCAATTTAAAAAGGAACATACCTGTCAAATTTCATGAAAATCTATTACCGCGTTTCGCCGTAAATGCGCAACATAAAAACATATAAACATTCAAACATTGAGAGAAATGCCAAACCGTCGACTTGAATCTTAGACCTCACTTCGCTCGGTCAATTAGAAGTCAAGGAACATACTAGTAGTACCATTATGCGGGATTTCTGATTAATTATCTATTTTTATACCATTTATCAGAGTTTATACACACGTATACGCAGCGTATTTGCGCTGATGTTGAGCAAGTTACAACTGAAATGCTAGTGCGAGTCTGGGAAGAAATCGACTATCGATGGGATGTCTGCAGGATCAAGGATAGTGTATAACTATAAGCTATTCTTGTGCAGGATAACCAACGGAAGTCACATAGAACATCTTTAGTTTAAGGTAAAAAAAGTTGAAGTGTCTTCCTTTAAAACAACACTAAATCCAGCTGTGTACCTTCTTTAATAAGATTTATATGAATTTTCAAAGTTGTAAAGTTCTTTTTGAATCACCCGGTAGAATCCTTCATGTAACGTATTATGCACAATATCATAAGGAATGATTCAATAAGTGTGAAAGTTTCATCATCGAGGAAATATGACTGAAGTTATATCCAAATGAAAAACCATTATATCAATCTAAGAATATGGTTTGCTGGAAGTTCAATTCCTAGTTGATCGTTTTGGAAATAAACAACCTATTCTTTATCAACTTACTGAAAGAATAGAATAATCGATTTGAATGACCAAAAGTGTTTCCTTACTTAGTAGGGAAATAGAGGAGATTAGTGAATAATTAATGTCGTGACGACTTGTCCATGATCCACTTGAACTGAAGCCTTTTCAATTGGTTTTAAATGAATAACAAGGCCATTAGCGTCCTTGCAGAAACTCATTACCTGCAGTTGAGCAGGATCACTCTGTTATTGTGGGAAACAAAAACGATGTTGCAAATGAGTCATATGATCAGTTGTTTTTTAAGAAATAACTAAATAATATTCTCAGACACGATTCTCACATTCTATGGATAGGTCTAGGTCTGCAATCCACTTTTTTATGTTTTTTAATGAGTACAAGCGAGTATGATCCATTTGAAATGATAGATTCAACTAATTGAAGATTATAATTCATTCTATCCCAAGTAAAAAACGCGACAAGGTGGTTGCTGCTCATTGATAAAAGACAAATAGAATTATCTTGAAACCAGTTTTAAGAAGATTTCGATAAATCTTTGTCAATTGTCATGCAATCCTTCCAGTTATTCATTGATGAATTCGGTATATCATATATTGAAATCAGCCTCACCCGTAAGTTTTAGGAATATTAATTTCGATTAAGAACATATAATATTCAGGCCTACTCAATGAGACGAAACGGTGTAGCATGGATGCAAATTAACTCTTCTTTAATCTATACTCTAATTTCTAAATTTCAAAAAATCTATCTAGAAAACTACACTCAATAATCAACTTAACCTTGGATTATATTATGTCGTATGAATGGGCAGTGCCAGAAACAAATGAACAATTTATACTTCCTTTTTTTATAGCCAGAGTGTCAGAGTGTGGCCATGTCATCTGCTATAATGCAACTTCTGAAGTCTTGTCAATGGACACTCGGCAATGCTGTGGTGCATGGTTTGCTCCTGACCACATTCACAAAGAGGGGTGTCAGATAGACCCCATCAATCCATTTTTTGGTATCTCCTCTGTCCTGTTCTGAATTTGTTTAGTCTCACCCACACATGTCAACCTTGGATTAACTTGGACAACTTTGGATCTATCTTACTTCGTGACAAATTAATGTTTTTATTAATGCAACTAAAGTGATCAAGAAAATCCCAATTATAATGGGAAACCGTGATCCTACACTTCTTTTTCTGCAAAGATTCAGATAGATTACAACGTAGTTTCATTTTCCTAATTAATTGATCACAAAGTTGAGCAATGAAGGTCGTCAAGGGAAAACAAATAGGCTTCCGAGTTGACATTTCGCTACAAAATTCCTTTCAAGAGCATTTGCTTAAAAAAGTGATTATGCAAAACTTAGGAATGCCTTGGATCAAATCTCGTTTGAGATAAACAAGAATCGGCGACAAGTAGTCTATAAGATCAATATTGAATTACCACAGTTATCAGTGTTTGTTTGTACCCTACTACTAGTGTATCAAGTTCAACAAATATCGTGCAATATTTTCGGAGTGATAAGCTAATGCATTAGAAGTCGAAGTTTTGAACTTCAAGACATGAGATTTCACAGTTCTCTAATCGAAACATTTAATCTATTGACATTGCAAATTCGATGGGCCGGCCTATAATTTTCCATAATTTAATTTTTAAGACTGATAATCACAATTTCTTACTACAGAGATAGGCAGCGCAAGGAAAATGACCCAGAAAGAAGCAGCAATGGAGATACTGTATATTGTATACGATATGATGATACATGAATTAAGTCAAAGAGATTCAAAAAGCCTTCATGAATTGATTGGATAATAAATCAAGACTGGTAATGGCAATAAAAACCATGAACGTTGGTGGAGATGTTATGATGGAGAATTCGTGTTATTTGAAATGCAATATATTACTATTCAAATCCATAAAATTTTGGATCATATTTAACACATTAATTCATAAAGTCGCAACGGATACGCTGGCTTGGGCATGTTGAGAATAAATAGAGGAAGGTTGCCAAAGGCCATATTGGAGGCAAGAATTGAAGGCACAAGAAGAAGAGGGAGACCAAGGAGAAGGTGGCTGGAAGATGTGGAGAGAGATCTGCGAGTGTTGGGAATTAGGGGATGGAAGAGAGTTGCTGGTGATACGGACAGATGGAAAGGAATTGTCATGGAAGCCAAAGTCTACATAGGACTGTAGTACAAAAGCAAGAAGAAGAAGAAGATTTAACACATTAAGATACTGGAATTGTGAAGGTGAGCTCGTATTTGTCATGCTATTCAAGGGATATTTTTTACCATTTCAACAATATTCACATTTTTTAACTAGATGAAAGGCAAAATGTCACGAACTACAAGGACTGCTTTACATAAAACTTGTTGTGACGGATGTTATCACAGTGAATTAGGTGTTTTTATGCTGGTAATTCTGGTTCTTGCATTCGAGTGGTAAGAAACTAACATTTTAGGTCAACTTGGAATGAAGTAGTTCGGTGGAACTATTGTAAATATTCTCCGATAATGAGATTGAACACTGATATATTGTTTTAATACTTCTAACACTATCATGGAAACAATACTCTAACTTTAACAAGGTTTTTTTAGTAATATATTATTCCCTATCCCCCATTTAATCATAATGAAACAAGAATCATTCTTGAAAATTGTATATTAGTTGGAACCAAGTATGTATAGATCAAACTCATTCGACCAGCACATGTTATGCATTTTTTAAAAGATATAACTTCTTAGCTGTATTCGAGTATAAGCTGGGAACTGAATAGTAGCTTGAAGAATAATCAATCATTGATTGAATTCTCAATAAAACCTCACAGATCATTGTTTTTGTTCAATTTCGATTGGAATAAGGAAATTCGAGGAATCTATTAGTCACAGAAAAATCAGGTCATTTATTCCACAGACTATGCATTTTATATTCAGGTTTATGGGTATTTATAGCCATACTTTTGTCCATTTTATTGACTGAGTCGAGGACAATAAATAATGAAAAGTGTTCAATTACCGGTAATATACACGCTTCATTTGAGAGCAACAACAGAACTCCTATGATTTAAAAATTAGTTGAGCTGAATGACATAATCTGGGAAGAGTTTTTGATAATAAAGTAAACTATTATACAATGGAGGTCTTACTCCAACAGACATTAAATTAATTGCCTGAATCAAAATTGGAATTAAACTTCTCTTCCATTTTCTCTTTTCCTTGTTTTTTTCTGATAACAAAGCTCACATAAATTGATAAAGTGTGAGAAGGTGCTTATGATAGAATCAAGATGGAAAATGAACAGGTTCCGAAGCATCGAAATCCATTTCGATTGGATTCCACTTCATTCTATTGAGGGTAAACGGCATATCAGCTAGTGCAATAAACAGAACGGAATTTCCCATTGAGAAGAGCTGCTGCATTCGTCAACTTGTCGCCATTTAACAAGCAGAACAATTTGCATTACTGGTGAATCATTGGAATTTCGGCTGGAAAATTGGAAATAAACGTGAAATAATTGGAAAGGAATTGAGGAGTGGGATCAGCGACCCGAACAGGTTTGTGCCGGTGCCAATCACCCACAATCAAATTCACGATGTGGGTTTAAAGCGTTCTCGATTTTTTCAAATCTGGAAGTATTCCAATACCGAGCGCCATTCATATTTCGTTGACCCAGCAATGGCTATGAATGTGTAATGAGGCTCGACTCTTTTTAATCATTCGTTTATCACCTCCGTTTCCAAGTTCTACTGAGAGGTTGGGCTTTAAACTCCTTCCTAACTCTGTTAGTCATCGTAGGACACGTACATGTATCATTTGAACCGAAAGAACCTGACTATTATTGTTTGAGTTAGTCATCTTAATTTCCCGCCACTTTGAGCGTGCGCTCGCCGTCTCTTTCGCAAGATGCTGTAACGTTCACGGCCAAATGATGACTCATCTGCAGTCCTCCAGAAGAGCTACTGCCTTCATACATCATAAAAATACATAATTAAAATACTGTGAGATCCTGACATACAGTAGGTGATATCACAGACAAGCATCACAGAATTATCTGTTTATCACATAGCTGTACTGTATATCTGTAGTGATACTGTATAGTGTATACAGGTCTTGAAGAATACACGATCAGGGAATTTATGCTTGGGAGATTGGTTGTATTAGATATGTAAATATTGAATTTGCTATCCCTTGGATTCGCAATCAGGAAAGTCAAGTTTGTCTATAGGTTATACACTTTTATTAACCATATAAACAAACTGAGTCATCTTTCAGGAATAATAACTTCAATTCCTATCAATTTGATCTTCTTGAAATAAAAAATAAGATAATTATGTCAACTAATGGGTAGTGTGGTTAGCTCAGCTGTCGCGATGGTATTTCAAATTACTCAGATTAGGTAATTTGCAAGATTGCCTGACTGTGAAGAAGTATCATCGTTGGGTGGGTGACTTCTTGTGGGCGACAACCACTAATTCTCAGTTATCTCATTCTCAAAATCACTTCCCACTGGTTCAGCTCCCTCATAAAATTGTCAGTTCATTTATTTCTCATAAACATCCCTCCGTTTCACCACACTTAGGTCTAGGTCTCGTGAGAATCAACCCCATCGAAAAAGCCGTATTCGATTATGAGAAAAATCTTATACATTGTGTAGTGACTAGTGATTAATATTAGTTGTTTCCCAATTATATAATAAGAGAGTAGGGGTGTGTATTTGAACCACGACATCCGAAGAAACAAGGAGATTTTTGTAAAAAATGAAACTGATCATGGTAGGGATTTCTTATCTAGATGCTGCAAACGTATGTCATGATCTCATCATTTTTGTGTTCTTTACTTTACTTGCATAAATATAAGAAAAAATCAGTGATAGTAAGCAAACGTTAGAAAACTATTATACAAATATGAGAAAACCTTGTGACACCATCTAAAATGTGTGAATAGTAATGAAAATGGAGAAGAAAAATTATGACAACTACAGTATGAGTATTTTTTAAAGATTTTCATTCTGAAATTTAGTGTGAATGATTTTTTTACACCTTAACTTTTTCATTATTTCCAATCAAATGATTTTAACATGATATTGAATAGTATAAGTCCAAATTCCTGGTTCTAAAACAGCCGTAGATTTTTTCTAAAAATTCGTCAAATATATTTTTCATGTGCTATAATAAGGGAAACACTTTGATGATATTTTCAACTAGAACAAACTTGCATCCTGTTGATAACTTAGACTTTTCACACACATAAACATCAACTACGTTCAATTTCCCTATTCAATAGAATATCTTATCTTCTTCCTGCCTTTTATCTTCAAATAGACTTTCACTGCGCAGGATTGCCGTATTCGTCCAGCTCCATGATTAATTCAATAAAATTATGCACCAATAGAAAAGTAGACGAACTTACTGAAATCAGCATCAACTTTTATACTTAGTGGAATTGAATTGATCACAATAATAGAAGAGAAAATAAAGGTTGACATCAGAAGGATAATAAAGATAGAATGAAGAACATCAGATGATGATGATAATAAAGTAATAATAATTATATTCTGTTTCATTCCATGAAAAACTGACTCTATTAACAAGATTGATGGTATTATTGGTGGTATTTCTGTAGTTTGCACAATATAAATGAATAAATAAAATATTATAAAGATTGAATAAAAATAAACATTAACAAGAATATTGCAAAGTTACATTTCAAAAAGCTTCTTGTTCACAAGTTCAGACAATTCAAATAAACAGCTTTTTCTTTGAAGCCAATCAATTTTCAAATAGGCTTCAGAACTTGAACAGACATTATTTATTACAACATTTATGCACTTTGTTCCTTAAGTTGAGATTTTCAGGCAACTCTATACTTTTTCCCGTTATAAATACCTTATTATATGATGAAAGCTGAAGAATTATTCTATTTACGTGAATGTGATAAAACGTCCTTGTATGTTTCTCCATTTAATTTAGACTTTAGCTGAGACTGAGACTTAGAAAAAAATCGGTTTTTGTATGATCATTTTTTTAATGAAATGTTTCGTTAAAAATTCAGGATATTGTTAAATATTAGACACATTGAAATTGACATTGGACATTAAACATTGAAATTGGTTGGACATTAAACATTGTTAGTGTAAAACATTAGGACTTGAAACATTTCAATCTAACTACCATTCGCGCTTCGATAGAGAATCAGCAAACAGTGATATTTATGAGGATTGAACATGATTTTGGTAACTGAATAGAACAACCCATCATATTAATTTTCATAATACGAGTACAAATTGGATATTCCACAAAACAGTCATTTATAGCACAATTCATACACGTAAACTCTGAACACTCAAATTTGCTTGTCTTTCAACGAATTTACATTTTGAAAAATGCATTCAATTAGCTTTTCAAATAGAATATCAAATGGTTGAGAGAGAGAGAGAGAGAGAGAGAGAGAGAGAGAGAGAGAGAGAGAGAGAGAGAGAGAGAGAGAGAGAGAGAGAGAGAGAGACTTCTCTCAGTCAGGAACTGATTGCATTCATTCATCAACATTCATAAAATTTATGAATGTTGAATGCACTCTAGGGATTCAGCAGCTCTGGCAAGCTCATAGAATGAAAATTGGGACATTGTTGTGGATGTAGAACAAATTTCGATGAAAATTCATTCAAAATTTCATTAACTGAACAATTTTCCCAAATGATTTCGCTAAAATTTGCATTTCATTATTAATGTTTGCTTCTCCGAAATTCAATAAAATTTATATCTCAAATAGAAGTTGTGAACATTGTTTTCATTTATAATAAAATCTCATAGGTTCTTCGACATTTATTGGAATTCTCATGAGAGCGGAAAAGTTGTTGACATTGAAACTGGAAATAACCATCATTTGAAATATCTATCTTAATCAAAGATGACGAGGAATAGATTGGAATGTTGCTAAATATAAATTCTAATGTATAATTTAGGTAACGACTAAATTATCAACTCATAGGCCGGTTGACCTACTTCTCATCCTCGCAAAATATCTTTGGAATCGATTAACTCCCAAGGAACAGTTATTCCCACTTATCACAGAGTAAGTGTAATTTCAACTCTTAACACTTTCGCTTGTTATTAGCTAGTTGATAATTCATTGTTCTGCTGTTGCAGAAGTAACAGATTCAATACCATTCAGACTCCCTTTTAAATTAGCAGGTAAATTACCAAAATAATACTAGTTATAGAACTTATCCAAGCTGGTGTGATATCTTGTCTTGTTCATCATGGGGATTCCGATCTTACTAGGCATCAAACCTGCAATCTATGTAGAAATGAATGAGTTTTTCATAGCAAATTATCATTTTCCTAATGTTCACAAATGTAGATTTTAACCTTCATTGAAAGTCCAGGATGATAGAATGGTATTGAAATATACAAATTCTAGATAGTTTAGAAGTGACAAAACTCAACATAGATTCGATTAAGAACTGAAACCCCTTTTTACTGATTTTTTTATTGGAGGATCTCAATTTTTATTTTATTGAATGACCCAGATGGACGGATAATGTGGAAATTCAGTTTCGAGTTATTTATCCCATCTAAGGAAGTAAGCTTGTAAACTTTCCTTCTACAACAAAAGATTCTCGCAAAATGATATATATATTTTATTATTTATATATTTATTATTTTACAAAGGCGACTTTCTAGAAGTATTTTAAGCCCAGTGATATTAATTTTAAGGTGATGATGATGGGATGAATGATACAATGAAGGAAGAGTTATGAATGAATAGAAATTATAGGTTATGCTATCCACTTGAATTGATTTGAGTCCACTTTTCAGTCCAGAAATAAAGAATCTTGTCCAAAAAGGTTGTTTGTGAGTAAAACAAAATCACCCTCAAAAATTCATAATACACCATCTGAAGTTAAGTGGGCATCTTGCAAATCTCATATCCGACATTAACGTCACTTTCACGAGCAATAAATCGTTCTGTAATCGGCCTTTGGAAGGGACGCCTCAATTATCCTCGCGACGCCTCGCACAATGGACTGACGAGGGGTGCCGTCGCTGATTTCTGGCCTCATATTATAAGCCATGGAGCCGCACTTCACAGGAGTGTAGGCAGGAAATGCAGGGATTGCAATCCCAGCTCGCTCCCTCTGCTCAGTCCCTGAGTTGGAGACAGTTTGGCTGTGGCTGAGGCGACCCCTCGGGCTTTCCCTGCTGGATGAATCATCATCATCCAGGTCGATAATGTTAGCAACGAAACAGGCAAGTGTTATGTTGTGTAGGCGTTGAGGAAAAGCCAAATAACTCGACTGTTGTTGGTGGATCGATCGCACTGCTCACTCTCTCTCACTCACTCACTCACTCTCTTTCTCTCTCACCCCTCAGCTGGTCCTGGCTCATGCGATCTGATTGAAACTTGTCAAGACCACTACATTCCAGGTATCATTCAACGTCTTATTCGCTTTACACGATCAAAATGTATGTATCATAAACAACTATTCTAAAAATATATGTTGACATTATTTTATTTTCCATATCTCAAGATCAGTGTAATAATTGATCTGAATTTCAGATAGGGAGGTGAGTGAGAAGTCACAAGCTATATGAAACTCAATCCAAGAATGATACAGTATTTAAAATAATTTTGCTTCAATTTATGATCATTATGTTAGTATATTTTTTGTTTGGGTGTAGGGCGAGTGATGAAAACAGTTTCATCTATGCAATATGCATTTCATGATCAATATCACGCGAATTCGTAAACAATAATTAAGTTTAGAACTCGAGTGAGCACTTGGATTGTTTGTCAGTTTGACAATTCTCCATCCTTGAGATATTTCAAGATCAATATCATGCAAATATGTATGCTAAAATAGTGACAAGGAGTTGAGTGAGTGGTTTAACCGTTGACTGATTGACGATACTTCAGTCGACGGTTCCATCTTTAGTCTGGATGGCTAATGAATATTCCACACCTCACCTGTCATACCAAAACTCATTATTTGTTGCTAAGTATTTGAATGTGGGATGGAATATATCATCAAAGAAGAGAGAGAGAGGAGTGAGTATGGAATGTCAAGTGAACTTCAAATATCCGCTGAAGTCCTCTCACACTAGCACAATAAAACATGCTCAATATTAACTTTTTGGTGAGGGTTACTCTTATTTATTAGGAAATCAAAAATCCAAGTAGCCTTTATCAAAACCTTTTATTCATAACATGTTCCAACATATAAATGTCGTTTTCAAGAGAGTGAATATATTGTATAGATGTACAACATAACATACAGATTCTATGGAATATGAAGAAATAGAACTCAGCAGTAAGAAATAGAAGCTCACTTTATAATTTACACGTTATCAATGACGTAGGTACACGGATTATAAATTCGTCTTATATTCGTCCAATATTCCGTTGTCTCTATAATCAATCATAAGGAAACTCTGAAATTCACTTTTCACGGAAATGCATTCGTCAATCTAAAAAGTTATGCTTTCTGTTGTAGGCTTAATTACCTGAATACTGTAATAAAAAAGACGCAACATGATAAACTACTTTATTGTGTTGAAAACTGCAGTCTTCATTCATTGGAACAGATAATCAATCAATACTCAGTAAATTATTAATATCATCAGTTCGCATAACTTACTGACAATGATAATTTATTGGCAATTTGTCAATCGCCGAACTGGTATCATTCAAGTGTCACTATAGCTAAACTACAGTAGAATCATGGCTGAAATAAGATATCCTATTGTGCTAAAATATAAATTAATTTTATTATCAAATGTAGTTGATGGCTGAACACGAATCACAATAATTCGATTGGAATAAGGGGTTCTGAAAGTTTCATTGTTTCATTCACAAACCAGTAATTGAATTGAATTTGAAAAGCAAACATTGAGATTACAATACTATCCAATTAAACCTGTTGATTGATTATTGAATGCATGTATCATTCGGTGTTGGAGTATTGAAGCACAATGAATATTAACATACTCTTCATCTATTCATTAACATACTAGCAATGCAAAAGGCATTGATTGAAATTATAAACTTTCAACTCTACAGAATGTTGAAATAAAACATCATTACTATTCAATGGTGTAGTTGTACAGTATGTGGTATGCGTTGAACGGTTGAAGCACCTTCCTGTGGTATGCTGTACATATGAAGTAAGTTAGCATAATTCACCAGGCAGAGGCACCCATTGTTCACATGCATTTCCTCCTAGGCCTGCCGACAGACTTCAGCTTGCACTCCTAGTATGGCTCGGGTCTTTGACTTGTCTTCTGTCTATTGGATTCCGAGTTCCCAATTCTAGCTGATGAGATCATGCTTATTTCAAACATCTAAAACGCCATTATTTGCCATGTTTCGCGAGATTCTCTACAATAATTGATCGCTGTTCTACAAAAGGGTTTTTAAGAGGAATTAGCCAATTTCAAAAATATTCTAAATTGACCTTGGACAAAAATGGGTAATAACTGTGTAATGGATGTGCGAAAAGCCGAAAAGAGGATAGTGTTTCATGCAATATCACCAAAAAGTTATCATGATAAGCCTAAATATTGTAGTAGCAATTTTGTTATGCTTTAGTTGACTACTTGAAGTAGTCTATTTAGTTCTACTTGAAGAAACTTGCATTTGTCAAAAATTTCAAAGTTTTAGTTCACTTTCAAGTACGATTTATGATCCTGACTCTATTTTTTGCCTATATTATGTTGTAGCTCAGGATAGTTTTCTATTCAATTTAAGGGGAAAATTATCAGCGAAAATAATTAGCAATGTTGGATTCGATTATATTATGTGGATTTTCTCATCAAGTATTTCAACAGGTGTTTTTCTATTCTACTGAATTAGTCCTACAAATTTGCGAAATGGTTTAGGAAATAGATTCTTACTTAATCTATTCTTATCTCTCAAAGAAATTGAATTCACTGCATGAAAAATATGAACAGATGGATGTCGTATTCTTGCTGGATCCATAAATACTCGGATTCGATTATTCTTGAATTCATCAATAACGTTTACTCATCCACAACAACATGGAAGTGGATTTTCCTGAATGTTGGAGCTGTAACTAATTTTACAGAAAAATCCAAATCAATCTCTTTCAAATCCATGTAGATTGTTCTGATCAATCCGTGAATGAGTCATGAAGAAAGATGATGGAATCATTCTCTGGAGGAGTGGTAATTACTAGAGCCGACAGTTTGAATAACGAGCATCAGTTTCTTCGACCTTGCAACGTGAAATCAATTGAAAGCATGTAGTCTGCTAGCGAAAGTGGAGTATTTTACACTCCTCACTAATTATCAGCTCCAATTGTCACAAATTACTATTTTCTTACTGAGTTTCAAATGCTGGGCTCATACACCGGTAAGTTTCAGACTTAATTGACATTTTTTTCTTGCAAATTATAAAATTTGAGATGTGAAACTTCATAATAGCCTACTTATGGTATGCAGAACACTACGTGAAATTAATCTAGTGGATATGATATCATTGTAAAGAGTGGGTGAAAAGTCCGAGAACGGCTTAATATCTCATACACAAAGGTAAATTGACAGTGGGTGTGATTGGGGATCCTACTCAAATTGAAAAATCTACTTTACAATAACTTTAAAAATCTGGATCGCCATCTTCGATCCGCCATATTGAATGCAACTTCATTTTTTTAATAGGAAGGTGGTCATGCAATACATGATTTGGATAGGGAATTTCAAGAAAAAATGAACGGCGAAAACCGCACATCGATATCTCAAACCGTTTAGAAGATATTCACATTATTAATCACTACTACTCATGTATTTCATTTCTGATTTGCAAGGTACTGATTGGTAATGTGAATATCTTCTGAACGGTTTGAGATATCGATAAGCGGTTTCCACCATTCATTTTTTCCGTATTGAAATCATGATTGCATGACCACCTTCCTATTTAAAAAAATAAAGTTGCATTCATAATGGCGGATCCAAGATGGCAGACCAGATCTTTAAAGTCATAGTAAAAGTAGAATTTTCAATTCGAGTTACATCCCCAATCACACCCACCTTGGAATCACTTCTTTTTATGAGATACTAAACCGTTCTCAGACTTTTTATCTCATCTCTGCTTTGAATAGTATTGATTAATAATGTGAATATCTTCAAAACGGTTTGAGATGTCGATATGCGGTTTCCGCCATTCATTTTTTCTTGAAATTCCCTATCCAAATCACATATTGCATGACCACCTTCCTATTAAAAAAATGAAGTTGCATTCAATATGGCAGATCCAAGATGGCGGACCAGATTTTTAAAGTCATTGTAAATAGTTTTTTCAATTCGAGTAGGATCTCCAATCACACCTACCGTCAATTTACTTTTGTATATGAGATATTAAGCTGTTTTCGGACTTTTCACCCACTCTGTATAAAACTACAACAGAATCATGGCTAAAATAAGATATCCTATTGTGCTAAAATATAAATTAATTTTATTATTAAATGTAGTTGATGGCTGAACACGAATCACAATAATTCGATTGGAATAAGGGGTTCTGACAGTTTCATTGTTTCATTTACAAACCAGTAATTGAATTGAATAGCAAAAATTGAGATTACAATACTATCCAATTAAACCTGTTGATTGATTATTGAATGCATGTATCATTCGTCGTTAGAGTATCGAAGCACAATGAGTATTAACATACTCTTCATCTATTCATAAAATACTAGCAATGCAAAAGGCATTGATTGAAATTATAAACTTTCAACTCTACAGAATGTTGAAATAAAACATCATTACTATTCAATGGTGTAGTTGTACAGTATGTGGTATGCGTTGAACGGTTGAACCACCTTCCTGTGGTATGCTGTACATATGAAGTAGTCTAAGTTAGCATAATTCACCAGGCAGAGGCACCCATTGTTCACATGCATTTCCTCCTAGGCCTGCCGACAGACTTCAGCTTGCACTCCTAGTATGGCTCGGGTCTTTGACTTGTCTTCTGTCTATTGGATTCCGAGTTCCCAATTCTAGCTGATGAGTTCAAGCTTATTTCAAACATCTAAAACGCCATTATTTAAATATATATATATAAGTTTCGCGAGGTTCTCTACAATAATTGATCGCTGTTCTACAAAAGGTTTTTCAAGAGAAATTAGCCAATTTCAAAAATATTCTAAATTGACCTTGGACAAAAATGGGCAATAACTGTGTAATGGATGTGCGAAAAGCCGAAAAGAGGATAGTGTTTCATGCAATATCACCAAGTTATCATGATAAGCCTAAATATTGTAGTAGCAATTTTGTTATGCTTCGGTTGTCTACTTGAAGTAGTATATTTAGTTCTACTTGAAGAAACTTGCATTTGTCAATCATTTTAAAGTTTTAGTTCACTTTCAAGTACGATTTATGATCCAGACTCTATTTTTTGCCTATATTATGTTGGAGCTCAGGATAGTTTTCTATTCAATTTAAGGGGAAAATGAGCTTTGACAATAAATACATGCATAATTATTAGCAATGTTGGATTCGATTATATTATGCGGATTTTCTCATCAAGTATTTCAACAGGTGTTTTTCTATTCTACTGAATTAGTCCTACAAATTTGCGAAATGATTTAGGAAATAGATTCTCACCTAATCTATTCTTATCTCTCATAGAAATTGAATTCACTGCATGAAAAATATGAACATATGGATGTCGTATTCTTGCTGGATCCATAAATACTCTGATTCGATTATTCTTGAATTCATCAATAACGTTTACTCATCCACAACAACATGGAAGTGGATTTTCCTGAATGTTGGAGCTGTAACTAATTTTACAGAAAAATCCAAATCAATTTCTTTCAAATCCATGTAGATTTTCTGATCAATCCGTGAATGAGTCATAGATGATGGAATCATTTTCTGGAGGAGTGGTAATTACTAGAGCCGACCGACAGTTTGAATAACGAGCATCAGTTTCTTCGACCTTGCAACGTGAAATCAATTGAAAGCATGTAGTCTGCTAGCGAAAGTGGAGTGTTTCACACTCCTCACTCCTTATCAGCTCCAATTGTCACAAATTACTATTCTCTTACTGAGTTTCAAACGCTGGGCTCATACACCGGTAAGTTTCAGACTTAATTGACATTTTTTCTTGCAAATTATAAAATTTGAGATGTGAAACTTCATAATAGCCTACTTATGGTATGCAGAACACTACGTGAAATTAATCTAGTGGATATGATATCATTATAAAGGGTGGGTGAAAAGTCCGAGAACTGCTTAATATCTCATACACAAAGGTAAATTGACAGTGGGTGTGATTGGGGATCCTACTCAAATTGAAAAATCTACTTCACAATAACTTTAAAAATCTGGATCGCCATCTTCGATCCGCCATATTGAATGCAACTTCATTTTTTTTAATAGGAAGGTGGTCATGCAATACATGATTTGGATAGGGAATTTCAAGAAAAAATGAACGGCGAAAACCGCATATCGATATCTCAAACCGTTTAGAAGATATTCACATTATTAATCACTACTACTCATGTATTTCATTTCTGATTTGCAAGGTACTGATTGGTAATGTGAATATCTTCTGAACGGTTTGAGATATCGATAAGCGGTTTCCACCATTCATTTTTTCCGTATTGAAATCATGATTGCATGACCACCTTCCTATTTAAAAAAATAAAGTTGCATTCATAATGGCGGATCCAAGATGGCAGACCAGATCTTTAAAGTCATAGTAAAAGTAGAATTTTCAATTCGAGTTACATCCCCAATCACACCCACCTTGGAATCACTTCTTTTTATGAGATACTAAACCGTTCTCAGACTTTTTTATCTCATCTCTGCTTTGAATAGTATTGATTAATAATGTGAATATCTTCAAAACGGTTTGAGATATTGATATGCGGTTTCCGCCATTCATTTTTTCTTGAAATTCCCTATCCAAATCATATATTGCATGACCACCTTCCTATTAAAAAAATGAAGTTGTATTCAATATGGCAAATCCAAGATGGCGGACCAGATTTTTAAAGTCATTGTAAATAGTTTCTTCAATTCGAGTAGGATCTCCAATCACACCTACCGTCAATTTACTTTTGTATATGAGATATTAAGCTGTTTTCGGACTTTTCACCCACTCTGTATAAAAATTCGACTGAGTCATTGTCAATATTGTAGAACCGTTCCATAATTGAATAAAAACACACATATGTTGTCAAATTCTACACAGTTTTATTCGGTACACGGCCATGGTTTCGTGACCACACCGGTCACATTTTCAAGTTGACAGTCAATTGGTCACGAAACCATGGCCGTGTACCGAATAAAACTGTGTAGAATTCGACAACATATGTGTGTTTTTATTCAATCATTTATATACTCATATTACACTTCAATTCAAACTCTTCTATTAGCAAACACAATTTTACTAATAGGCTAACACTGTTTCACTAATGAAGAGTAACTTAACTAATTCCAGAAATGAATAAAAGTGGAATCGGATACAGTTAAATCACAAGTCACAGAACAGTCATATAGAAATACTCTAAAATTGGGGGAATGTAAGAGTATAAATGATAAAATAGATAGATTGAATCGTCTTGGAACTGTATCCATGTAAATGTATAGGTAGGGCGTTAATCCTATCAAATTCACAATTAAAATTGAAATGAAATTTGTAATTTCTATTCTGTAATTTAATTATTCAAGGGTTTGGGGAACAGTGCTCATCAAGGTTTGAGAATTCCTTTTCATTCCATCCTCTTTAAGGGATGGAAATAAACTGCGGGATATTCCCACTTATATGGAGTAAACTCATACGTGCATGGAAATTTATAATTTTAGATTCAGTATACATTATTCAGCAGTATTAAGAAATCAGAATACAAGATGACCAATGTGTTGAAGCCGTCTCCCCATTGACTCCACTGATCCTACATAGTAAAAATAATTACATTTAAATGAGACTCATTTAAATATTCTTATTGCGATTGGATGAGGCCTGAAACGCACTCTCCACATATCCACGCGCACGCACCAACAGTTTTGTAGTGTTCTTGAAAGTCCACGCGCCTGCATTAAATAATCGTATAATTTATTGCTCGAGGGGAGGCTTTCTCGGTAAGCCCACGCAACCCTCGCCACGTGATTTATGTGCCATCGAAGATACTTTCCTTCTTCATCAATTACACATACAATGGACTAGCCTCCCAAATTGAGAAACACAATGGCTTTCTTTAACTTATCCAAGCATTCTCGCATACCAATCATTGCATTCAATTGACTTTAAATTATGTGATTTCAATTTGCAGGAAGTCAACAATTTCGATTGAGTAATCATCGAAAGGATAGTTCATAGAACGGCAACTATTAAATTTTATAGGTTACAGAATCTGACTAATAATTTTCTATTGACCATAAACAGCCGTGATTTACTGGAGAAGCGTGATGAGTACAGCCAAGCTTACTTCCAACAACACTAACTTGTGCTGCTCTTTGATAGTATGGTGTGCCTACTGGACACACTATTGTTTTTCACATGATATTTATTAGAGTCGGAATTCTGACCACACCTACTGGACTGGAGGTAGTAGCTCTTTCTAATAATGTAGAAAATGTACTAATAAATTAGATTCAATTTTAGTAGTATTTCTGTGAACAGTAGACCTCACGCAGTATTCTCATCCACAAGTACCTGATTGAAACTATAGACCTTATGGAAATACAGCAATAGACTGGCTTCTCCACACATCTGTGTAACCACTTGTCAGCTGATTTATGGTGAATAATTCTATAGTCTGATTTTTACTCTAATATTGGCGTATGAAGGAGGCTCCTTTTTCCTTTTATATTATCCTTGAAATGCAAAATTTCCAAAAACCTTGTATATACGTCGACGCGCAATTAAAAAAGGAACATACCTGTCAAATTTCATGAAATTCTATTATCGCGTTTCGCCGTAAATGCGCAACATATAAACATTTAAACATTTAAGCATTAAGAGAAATGCCAAACCGTCGACTTGAATCTAGACCTCACATCGCTCGGTCAATGAAATAATTTTATGAAAATGATAATTAAATGTTTATTCATCTTTCAAACAAGCATCATCCTTAAAATCCTAGAAGGGAACTCTTCATTATTTGAAAAATAAGCAAATTGAGGAAGCTGTATGTGTTTGAAACATTATAAAAATACTGTAAAACAAAACAGGACTAATTTGTATTCCTATGAATAATTTATTCACAAGTTCACTAATGTTGGTAGTGCCAAAAATTACTTTGGCAAAATCTCAAGATTTTTGTGTTTCATTTTGTGTGTATCATATATCATTAGCTCTTCTGCTTTCAATTGAACAAATATGAAAAAATAATATTTTTCATTCAAATATATTTTAAAAATATATATTAGTGTCGTGTATCACTCATTAAAGTCTACTCGCAACCTGTGATGGATGTACTCTGAATACTGTTAGTTGTTGATTTGATGTAGATATTATGAGTCCATCACAGGTTGCCAGTCTTTAAGCCTTCAGGTACAGTAGATGGCAATATTTACTCCCAGACTGTTGTGATTGATGCAGGGGGGCACGGTAATGCCTTGGCGGCAGCAGTAAAGCCATTATCAGACGATTTTCAGATGCTCTGATGTATACATCCTGGCATGCCATCTTCATTGTTTCTTGCTCCCTCTTCCTCCTTTTCATCATCTTCCAATATCATCTCCTCCTTCTTCTCCATCAACTTTTATGACCACTCCTCTTCCTGCAGCCGATGATGTAAATTACGTTCAAATAAACGTGTTCCTTCTGAAACAACTACTATGTACACTAATGAACACTAATGCACCGGCGTGTTTGATTAAGTTCATCAGTTGTTGTCAGATTAGAAAGTTGTTCTGTTCGTTGTTGTTAGTACAGTATTACCGAAAGCAGCGGATGGATATCAAACTAAAACTATACAGCGCTTCCTTTCGATCTCTGCGCCAAAACTCAGTGCACTCTATCCCTTGCTCTGTCGCTCATGCATGTTGGGCATAAGATTTTGCTCTCTATGCGTTGATTACTTTATTCGACAACATTCTTACTTCACGTCCATAAACTATTACAGCTTTTTCATCTTAACCGACGTTGTTTGCTTTAATGCGAAGCAAGAACGTTTCTCAACAGGTCTTGGTGGACTGGTGGTCTACAAAGAATGTTTTTCGCGTAGAAGTGGTGTTGCGTGAAAAGCTCAAAGTGTAAAATCTAAAATGTTTTGATACTGTAATAAGTTTCAGTAAAATAACTGAATTTTATGTTTTTAAAGGTTTTAAAAGATTTTGAATGTTGATAATGTTTGATAAGGTTTTAAGAGTTTGAATCATGGTAATTTATTTATTTATTTCTTCAATCATTTAACATAACACAACTTCCAGAAAAGTACCACAGGCTTAAGTCCAAAACGGTTCCTATTAGAATTTATACAACAGTCCAAAATGGGTCACTTTCACATTTTTAAATTATTCACTGCAATTTACAATCCAATACAAACAAAAAATACATATACGGTAATCAAACTTTTAAATACTCTAAAAATGAATTAAATCAATTACAAAATAATGAAAATTATAAACATTAAAATTATGATATTGATAATAAGGCTCTATTTCTTCCATCATCAGTATTAAACTGCAACAGTGTATGGAATTTGATTAAAATTCAAACTATTCAAATGAACTATTACATTCATAGGGCTAATAATTAATCCAGAACAGTCCTTATTCTCCGAACTCGATATCATTTAATTGAAAATTAAGCCTGATCGATGTAAGAGTGATTTGGGTATATTATACATGAAATTCTATATGAACAGATCTAGGATTTAATTTTGTCTCAACATCTATTCTGTATAAATTGAAGCTCTGTCTCAACTTTTTCACTCTCGAGTCAGAGAGGAAAAGAGTTAGTTATACATAAGAGTTAGTTAGCCCTGTTAGCAGCCAATCGCCCAACAGCTTATGTGTGGTTTTAATTGCTCACAAATGCTCTGATAGTATTCTATGATACATTTCAACTAATTGGTCTCCAATCCTTTTAGCTACCGAAGCTGGTTCAGCTAAGTCTGCAGATAAAGGAAATCCGTTGTCAGCCTAATTTAGTAAAATAAATGAGTCCATAAGTGGAGTTTATTTACCTATTTGAAACAAAAAATCTGTCATTATTTTCAACAAATAATTCAATTAAATAAAAGTTTTAATAAAGGTATACGATGATATCACCATGTATGCTTTATTTAGTAATTCATATCATTTGAAATTATTACACTATCTGAGCAGGTTTAAAACTTCTCTAAGTATCTTGAGAAGTATCTACCGTACTTGATTTGAAACGTTTCAATGAGATCTACTACTCAATCGTGTGATTCACTCAGTTCAAGTAGACTACCTATTATAAAACTAATCTACTGCACTCATTCCACTATCGGCTAACAACAAATTATTTATTTCAAAACAAAGCAATGATTCAATAAAAACTTGGAAAGTGGAACAGAGTTCCACTACTCTATTAACGGTTCTAATAAACCATTGTTTGAAGAGACAAAAAATGATATTGATACAGTATACTGTATATTAAGAGCTAGTACCGTTAAATTAAATTACCTAGTACTTTTAATTTTTTTAAATTAAAACTATATCAAAATTTACAAAGGGTAGTTTTCTGTGATTGCACAAGCTTTAACACTTTTTTCACAAAATTACGTGAGTTACTGTGATTCAGCGGGGTAAATATACTTTTCAATATTTCTATTAATACTGTCTGAGAGAAATATCTACCCCATAACTCCGATTTTACAGTTTTTACACAAGACAATATTTTAGTGTTCAACTTCAACACTATCATCGATTCAATACAATCATATGAGTATTATTCAGTATAATATTATTGTATATATTATATTAGACAATAATATAATCGATAAAAAATATTGAATGTTGAGATATAAATTCTAATTGTTCGAAAATATTCAGACCAATACACTATGTTATGGTCTGAATACATTCATAGTTCTTTGAAAAAGAATATTGAATTGCTATAATGGTTCTTCCAATGTTATAATGGTTTCCTGCATTTTGATGAATGAAAAGATGGGCCTTTTTCTGCAACGATTTTTTCCCAGTGGTTGGCAACGGAAGATATTACACCGAAAAGCTCGGCTCTCTGCGTTGGAGATTTTCCAATAGTGGACATTTCCTGTGAATTTTCTAGTTCATTCAGGAGCTTATTCATTTTAGCGGAAACAGCGTTTCAAAGAAAGTGCTGAACGGTCAACTACCCATAAATCGGTCATCTTTAAACATGACGGACGAGAAAGCAGTACTGCAGTTTAATGGGAAATTTAAAAGAACAGAATCCACCGACGAAAGAGAAACACCCAACACAAATCAGACAGACTGCTAATATTGGCGATGTTTTCCTTGCAACCGCAAATAGTCAAGATTACAGCTTTTTTGAAGCATTTAAAATGGATAAATGAAAATTGTTACAACTTAACACTCATTTGATAAATCCACATTGGTCAATAGCATGGAAACAAGCAATGTAAAACAACCATAATACAAAAATATGTTCAATGATTAACTTTCCTTTCTCATTTGATAGTGGCTAATATTATAGCTATGAATATGACGTGTATATTGAATTTGAATAAATTTGGTAAAGAAGAAAAACTCTAATTGTGAATCTTCAGTTCAAGTAATTCCGAGAATAAATTTTGGAAGAAATGTGTTTTATATTTATATAGTAAGTTGAGAAAGTTTACAATAATACCAAAAATCTATAAAGCCTTGTGATAAAGTAGCGTTAAGTTTCAACCAAATTAAATCAACATTGTATTATTGCATTATTTTAAACACGAAACAATAATGAAAATCCCGAATCCTCTCTAGTCTACAACAATAAGAAGTTTCTAATGAAATGCGTGAGCGAGTTTTGGGTCAATAGGTTGTAACTTAGTTGTAGCTGCTTGGTGTATCTGCATGGTGTTTGGTTGCGGTTGCATTGACGAACGGAGACAACATGGTCCATGGTGCATGGTCCGTTCTCCATGTGGTTTGACAACCGCATCTCTTCTCAAGCGTTCAACAGGACACTGCCATCAACTGTGAACTGTGGTCGAAACTCTCTGCTACCAACTTGTAGAGCATGATATTGAGTTTGATTGCTTCCATCAAAGTATTCAGCAAACTTCAACGAACATTCCTACTTGATTGTCCACGTAAAGCGCTTGTTACGACTTGTATTATCCTATAAAATCAACGATTGAGGAGCAGAGCTGAAAGAGCTCACACTATCATTAGATTCAAAAGTCATTCGGTTTTAATTTATCAATTTTCTTCATAAAAAAGTTTATTCAGACTATAAAATTAATATAAATAGTTAATTACTAGTAATAATCTTTTAATTTATAAAGTTTCTCCATACAATAAATAGTTCATCCAGGTTAATAAATTAATATAAATAGTTAATTACTAGTAATAATCAAAACATTAAATTGTGATAGCTCAAGTTTATTATCAATCTTAAATTCAAAGAAGATGTTTTTCCAAATCATTTTACTGGTGCATTAAGATAATTTATGCGAGTTGAGTAAATTGAGATTGAGTAAAATAATAAAGTGAACTAATACTATTCTATGTGGAGAGTTTATTTATTTATTGTCTTTATTTAGGGCGGAGATAGGACTCCAGGTTCTCTTTGCCACACAACCCATTTAAAAAACCCTAGGAGAAAGAGAAACAGTGAGAGAGAAATGCCAAACAATTAATCACATGTGAAAATCTTGAATAGAATCAATCTTTCTATCAGTGTAATGACAAACCTTGCCTGTTCCAACAGTTCCTATTCCACCATCATCTTCATTAACATGATCTAATCTTTCATGATAATTTTAGTTAAAAAAGCAAGATGCTTCACTATTTATACTGTTTACGTACTTGACTTTATGTAAAGTATGAGTCATGATGCGCTGACTAATGAATAATCCTAATGTATTGCACTCTAACATGATAACTTTTTAGATCCTCCTCGAACACTTTATTCAAGGTAATCAATTCAAATACTCATCGCTTAATAATCTCACTTTGCGACAACTCACTAACTAGTTGTCGTCTCATGTTTTGAATAATTTAAAATTCTGATATCATCCAGTTCAAAATCTCAATTAATCCTTGTTATTTTTCTGACATAACTTTTTAACTAGTTCAACATTAAATCCCATCCTACAATTTTTTTGTTGTGTTTGAAATGAAAAATAAATGTAGGCCTACTAAAAATAATTATTATTCTGATATCATTTTGTAAATCAATTGCAAAACTGTAAAACCTCACTCATTTACGAGGATAAGCTCAATTTTTCTTCTGGATTATTGTTTAAGAAATTATTTGAAGAGAATGTACTCACTTGCATAGAATAATAGTTGGGATCATACCTAATATCTTATCAATCCTGAACAGGATAAATCCAAGATTTTAAGGCTGAATTTGAAAACTTAGTGGCTGATTTTTTTCCCCTCACAACTTACCCACACTTAAAACATTTTATCATTGTATGAAATATAATAATTTTTCAAATTCGACTACCGTATAGTCTTATTTGACAACTCAAATTTCAAGATTTTCCTTGAAACGCGAAGTAGCCTACGGTACATTATAATATTCTTCATTCATTCCAGCTTCTATATATTTTGAAGCAATGTGAACATTTTTCAGAGCTCTCACTGCGACTACAATATTAAGATTATCCATAAATACTTCCTATTAGATTATACACAATACATGTTAGTAGCAAAAAATAATAGAAGTATCAGGGATCCATAATTTTCAAGTTTTCTTTTCCACAGGAATTCAAAACTCTCTTCCTGTCGTCGAGATATTAACACTCATGTATTTCTTGCTTACTAATCATCAATCAAGAAGCTTATTTATTTAAGCTCATGTTCTCAAGTTGAAGAACAAGTTTCTGTAAGTATAAGTATTTCCAAGTGTGCAAACGCTCCACGTACACCGTCATGACTCACAATCATCTCAAAGTGGCACCAATAAATTAATAATAGTTGGAGGCCAATTAAATTACATTAATTGATGTGCAGACTGGTTTTCAAACCGAGCTAGTTGAAAGCTATTTTCCACAAGCAAACACACTATCTTGATTGCCGTTTGGCTTCATTCGGGGTGGTTTTTATTTCGAACTCGGAGCGTGCGGCTCTATTTACCATTCGACAAACCTTGGAACACCTCCATGTCACGATGGTGAGGCGAAGCAAGCGATAAAGCAAGAAAGTGTTCCCCGGACTCGATCGCACCAAGTTGGTGGTGTATGACCTTTTGACCCCGGGCGGTCGACTCGAGACGAGACTTGAGCGTCCATCTTCATCGCCGATCAACCAGCTGCCATGTTGCCGCCAAAACCTTGTCCTGAACCTTTCCTAATCCAGTTTCACTCCCCCAGAAGCGTACATCGCAATTAATTGCCGATTCTGCGCACAATTTCTGTTGTTTACCGCAGAAATCGCCAATTAACCCGTCCGGGCTGCGTTCGCTTGAAAGCAGCCTCCCATGTCAGACACTGTGTTCGTGAAACGCTTCTTGATCAAGTGCGAAATTATTGAGCAGATTGCAACCAGTCGTGGAATACACAAGTTCTCTCTCGCCTAAACAGTTCTTGGTTACTTTTTTCTACATCCACATTAAACTGTTCAAACGACTAAGAGCAATAATGATATGCATCTTCTCGCTTCAATGGATTCATTGTAGACTGGAAATATATAAGTGGCATTTATAAGATATATCATCTTGTGTAGCTTGTGAACATAGAATACCTTATTCTTATTCCGCGTGATATTAACAATTAATTATACAAAATGAGTCTGTATTATGAGTACAGGCTACATTATATATAATACAGTTCTATAATGTATACTATCGTAAATATAGTATGTATAATGTGTACTACAGGGTAAAGTTCTTGGCAGGAGAGGTATTGGTGAGAGTCGAATTTCCTGGTTGAGGAACGTGAGAACATGGTTGGCAGTGTCCTCCTCGGAACTTTTTAGAGCGGCTGTCAACAAAGTTATAATTGCCAGAATGATTGCTAACATTCGTTGACGGATAGGCAACAGAAGAAGAAGAATAGTCTGTCTTATTCATACTCAGAGGCACAACATTTTTGGTGTTGAAAACATCAATTAATATGGGTAGGTTAGAAAATAGTGTCTATTGAAACAAATTGATAAATTGATTGTGTGATGTGTATTCAGAAGCTACACATCCATCTAAACTTCCATCTTAGCTTCTCCATCTTAACTTCCAATCATTAATAGTAGGATCAAGTAACACAGCCTATTAATGGTAATACTTCCTACTTCTCTACTTCAACGCATCAATAATAGATTAATGGCTAATCGACAGATTTATCAAGATAAGAAAACAGATAAATTTGTAAAATGAATCAATAACTCACCATAAATGTTTATCAGAATTTGATTTTTCCAATCTGGGCTCAATGTGTAAATGATCAGGGAACTGCGGTAAAGCAAATAACTCGCAGGAACTCTCAACTCACCTGAAAGTAATGAAACATCTATAATGACGTTCTTCAGAGCAACGAATAGATTTTCTCTCATTAAGTTACCGCAGTAGAAATTCAACCCATTTTCTGAGGAAAATAGGTACCATCCAAACAAATAAGATTCAATCACATTTGTAATTGATTCCATTTCAAAAAACCTACAAGTTCTTTACAATCTATTTTTCACGAGTTCTTCAACAATCTCGTAAGTCCTCCACGCATGTATAGTTCAATGCAATAGGCTAAGCATTCGTTGGAACTTTTCAAAGCAACACAAATACAAATTTCAAAGGCCTTATTGTATTATCCAATCCTATACTATTAAACGAGCAACTTCTGTTTATATGTTCATATGTTTAGATGTTTATATGTTTGTATTTCACCGGATCTCGAAAACGGCTCTAACGATTCTCACGAAATTCAGAACATAATAGGTTTATAATATGAAGATTCGATTGCACTAGGTCTCATCCCTGGGAAAATTCGCTGAAGGACATTAAAAGGATAATTATTATTCATCCTTGGAAAAACAGCTGATAATAATTATTTCGTCGTCTGTTGGTGATGGAAGTGAGTGAGCGAGTTCATGTGTGTGGGACTGTGTCAAAATTATGACTCAGCAATTGAACTTTTGTAATCATTCAATCAGGTACTTAGTGCCGGTTGCAAAAAAGCCGGGTTATTTTCAATCCTGATTAATTCCAGTAGATCCATCTTTTCGAAATGGTCTTCTCTGATTTGGTTCACGTGAAGTTAATCAGGATTAAAGTCTAACCGGCTTTTGTGCAACTGGGCCTTTGTGAGGGAAATTTTTCCATCCCTCTGGGAATTAATCTCAATTTACTGTGATTAGATAGAACACCTCTGTATGAATGTTATTATAATTTCTCCTTTCGTTATAAATGTTTTATGCTTTTGTACTCCAGAGCGAAGCTCGATCCCCGATATTGAAACTTTAAGAGCTGTAGTTCAATAGTTGAATCATAGACCGGATTCGATTGAACAAGCTATTATCATTGGATTTAAAGATGTAGGCTAATACAGTTGCAAAGCAGTTGATTCCAACTGAAAAAACCTCTACATAAATGATTTGTTCTTTTTGTTACAGTCCCTGCTACCGGAACGGGAGATGCATGCGATAAAGAAAGGCCTACTGTGGCAGCAGAGAGAAAGACTGTTTTCCCGTTGGAAAGAGCGCTACTTCATCCTCACAAGAGACTACCTCCACTGCTTCAAACGATCCTCAGGTCCCGACAAGATATCACAACTCGGACAGTTTCTTTTCAAGGTAGGAAAATTCCGACACATACAATTTGAGAAACAAACATTGGTAACTTGGTCTAAATTTATTTTTTCATTCAATGCTCCAAAACATCAGAGTAAGATTTGAAAAATCCTATTTATTGGGACCCTGTAGTGAGATTCAGGTTTTAAAGTCAGCATCTGATTGACATCGATTCGCTATCCTTGTCCGTCATTAGACAAAACACATAGCTCTATCCTTTTCCAACTCGGCACCATTACGAAATTGAACTATACCAGATAGTTTAACTACCAGTTTATTTAATTTCAATCATGATGATGTAGGCTATTTATTATTGAATCATAAAAAAACATTTTCTTGACGAATATAATATATTTGATGTGGAATTGATCATTATTGGACAAAACTTATTACGTGGTAAACATAACCTACTTTTGGGCAATTTCTATCCAAATTAATTAAAGGAACAGTTTTGGGCTTTAAGCCTGTTGTTCATTTACTCCCAATCATTCATGGTTGAGAATGATATTGTATCTAAAAATTTATAAATAAATAAATGAATTATTAACAATAATCAACAATTGATCATATTTACCGGGATAACTTCAATCAGAGTTATGTACTGAAGGCGGTGGAAATGAAAGAGTGCCAACTATAAATTACTTCCTATTATATTTCTACTGTCTTTAGAACGTGGATCCCAGAACAGGTAGTTGATATTATTTCATTGTCAAAATTTGCAAAAATCCTATTGTTGGGAAATTCAGTAGAATTATGTAATTGAGTAAAACTCAATTTTACTCAAAACTCTATTTGTTAACATAATGGGGTGATCTGTTTATTATGTTATTATGCATAACTAGACTATTATAGCAATAATACCGATGGAATGATAACCAAATTATAATATTTCTAAATTTATTAAAAGAACTGTTAGCGAGCATTAGAATTTTGATGTTTAGATTAGTTACTGGAGTTCTACTATACAACCCCCCCCCCCAAAAATGTTACTCCCCATGCTACCGTACACAAAAAAACTGTTCAAATGAAATACCCCAAATCTTCACAATCTCCTAGTTTCATTTCATTAATCTACATCTAGAGGAGTCTGAAAGACGAGAAACATCCTCTAGAATAATTGTAGTGTTGTCTAGAGCTCCATTTTATTACTCAGTTCCCCACGGAGAGAAAAGTAGCCACCAATGAATAAATAACACTGAATGAATATAAATGTTCCAATAAAGGAAACAGCTAGAAGCTCAAGCTACTTGCATTTACGACCCATTCGGATTAAACATAAGAGTACAAAATTACTTTTCTGTAAAACTTCAATGAAACAGAGATCCAAAAAAGGCAAAATATATGATAACTTGACTTGAAATATTTGATTATCTTGATATCTACTTCTACTTATTAATATAAAAAACATATCAAAATTTGGAGTATTGAGTGGTGATGGATCTCCAGTTATTAATGGGATTTCTTTCTAAAAGAAAAATGGAATAAAATTGATACTTGAAATTCAATTTGCATGTTTATTACAATATTGTACAGATCGATCAATTTACCTGTCAAAACAACATTTTAATAGCATTCATGTTATTCGTATTGCTAACGTATTGCATTGGACATGAAGTGATCTCTAAATCGACATTTTTCCTCTTCTGAACTGTCGAAACATAAAAATTTTTCATATTCCTCAATATTTTTCATATTCCGAATAAATGTATCATATTTTTATGATGAACATGCATAAAAGATAAATAAATTGAATATCAGGCCTATTCGAGGATTTCTCTACAAGCGATTTGATCATTATGCAAGAGCAAAACATAGCCCTCAATAATGAACTACAGTATACAAAAATTTTTAAATGAATGAGATTAATTATGTAATACTATCATTATTTGATTGAATGACTCTGATTGATGAAAATATTAGAATTATCGGATAATATAATCAACCACTACAGAACACATTGACACTTAATAGCCTAGACTTAAAAAAATCCCTCTCCTGTGGATATGAACAAATAATTTCAGTAGTAAAATCTCTAAACATTTCATAAAATAACTGGATGATTAAGGTACCTACCTATTGAAAAATTTGAAAGCTTCTCGATTTCTCGACGAGAAGTCGAAGTGAAACGAGAGGAAACTGTATGTATAATTCATGAATATTATCTCTACTTGGGTCATCAATGGATGAAATTAAGTTTTATAGTTTTTCGTAGTGTACAATTTATAGATATAAATTAATGGTTAGTCTATGAGTCTAGTTCTAATAAGAATAAGAATAAGAATAAGAATGTTTTTATTCCTTCAAGCATTGTTTACATTGCAATTGGAAACGTCAAATAAATACACAGTCAAAACATGTAAAATATTACTAAAACTAGACATAAGTTGAGAATAGGCTAATTGATTTTCAACACAAACATATCAATATAATCGAGTACGGTAAGATCACATAATGTTCTTATCTTCTAAAATCACAGAATATCTTCTAATTGAGGTTCTTCAAAGATTAATAAGGTTTTCATAATTAGGCAAAATCTTCCACTGTTACTTGATAAAAATCAGAAATAGAATATAAGGGGGTTTTCAAAAGGAGAGACTCTAAACAACATTTAAATTTTGATTCGTGTAAAACCCTAACCGAATATGGTAGTGCATTGAAAAGCTTTAATGATATGAGACTTGGACTATTTAATACCTTGCTTAATCTTGAGTAGGGTACATCAATTTTGGATTTGTTCCTAGTATTGTAGCTATGTATTTCATCCCTACAGTGGAACAAGCCTATCTTTCTCTTTACACTCATCAAGAGCCTGAAAACTACCATGCCATGCAAAGTCATGATTTTCTCTCCAACAAATAGAGGCCTACAATGATCCAAATATGCTGCACCAGAAATTATCCTAAGAGCTTTCTTTTGTAGTAAGAATACTTTCTGTGCATCTGGAGCACACCCCCATAGTTCCAGGCCATACAGAAACACACTCTGGAAGAAAGCAAAATAGCAAGTTCTCATGTATTTTTTGGGAACAGAGTCGCTGAGACTGCGTAACAAGTAAATTACCCTGGAGAGTTTTGAACATAAATTATCTATGTGAGAACTCCAGGAAAGCTTTTGGTCCAGTGTAATACCAAGAAGCTTAGCATTTTTTGCACCTTCACTAACCTGTCTCAGTGCAAGCAATAATATCTGGGTTTTATCTTTATTAAGCAGCAAACCATTTGCCTTGAAACAAACTGCAGCCTCATCCTGACACTTGTTCATTTTTGTTGGAGAGTATTCAGGTCTTTATCTATTGTAATTATGGATGAATCATCAGCATAGCATACAACTTTTGATCCAATGTTGTACTCAATATCATTCATCATAACTATGAAAAGTAGAGGCCCAAGAATGGAACCTTGAGGGACCCCGTGAGGAACAGATAATGGATTTGAGAGATTGGAGTTTATACATACAGACTGACTTCTATTGTTTAAATATGATTTCAAAAGTTTAAGTGCCTTGTTGCGTACACCCAGATGATGGAGTTTCTTCGATAAAATATTATGATCGACAACATCGAAAGCTCGACTCAGATCGAATAGTACAACTCCTGTGAAGTTTTTATTGTCAAAACTATTTTCAACATCGCTCACTACAGAGGTGACTGCATCAACTGTAGACTTTCCTTTTCTAAAGCCAAATTGAGAAGTTGAGAACAAACCATTACTCTCGAAAAACTCGTACAATTGACCGGCAATAGCATATTCTAGAATTTTGCTAAAAATAGGTGGAATTGAGATGGGTCTAAAATTTTCAGGCAGATCTTTAGAACCTTTTTTATGAATAGGCACTGTTCTGGAATGCTTGAGTTTCAGTGGAAAAATGGAATCTCTTATACATGCGTTGAAACAAGTTGTTAATGGTGCCAGTATGAAATTTATGACAGTTTTCATCATAGAGCTGGAGTGGTGATAAATATCTTAGTTGAAGATGATTTCACTCTAGAGACTATATTAGCAATTTCCTGACATGACAATTCTCTTAGAACAAATTCATGCAAGGATCTAGGGGCAGAGGCCAGAAGCTCCTCAGCCAACACATTGGATGGATCAATAGAATCTCGCATTTTTGAGACTGATTTCACAAAATAGTTATTGAAATCTTCGGCTGAAACAGATGTTATACTAGATTGTGTTGGTTTGGAACTTTTTCTAATAACTTTCCAAGCAGCTGCACATTTATTATTGGCTGATTCAATAAAGTCTGCGTTGGATTTCAGCTGTGTCATTTTCAGCTCAGCTTTATACATTTTCTTCAAGTTATTATAAGTTAATCTGGCTGAGTCTGTTCTATTATTCTTGAACCTGTCATACGCAATGAGGACAAAACATCTCAAACTCTCCAAGGCAGGAGAAGTGAGGTGAGGTTTCTTCTTACTAGTACTAGATCTTGAATTACAATTAAATAGTGGAAAAGACTCAATAAACAATTCTTGAAACTTATTAAAAATGAATTAAAATTACATTCAGCATTTCCATATATAAGAAACTCTCTCCAATCAACTGAACTGAGTCTACAACAGAAACTATCAAGTCCAGCATCAGTTATTGGTCTTGATTTAAATTTTTGAAGACTATTATTCATAGGGTTTTCACCTCTAGCCTGACTGGGAAAGATATCAGATTTTAGATAGAGACATAAAGCGTCATGATCACCCAAAGCAACAGGTTCTACTTTCACAGAGAATAAGTCAGGACTCAGTCTGTAGCGATGTTGTCAAGTGCTGAGTCAAGTCTAGTAGCCTCGAAATTAGTAAGATACAAATTTACAGACTTCAAAATATTAACCAATTCAGATCTGTCTGGGTTTCTAGATAAAACATTTACGTTAAAATCACCACCAACTATGAAATGATATTTATGTTTATGTTTTGTACTTAAAAATAATATAAGTTTTTCCAATGACTCAAGAAAAAGATTCAAATTACCACTTGGCGACCTATAAACTACTATTACTATAATATTTAGTTTCTTTACAATGATACCAGCAATTCATGATGAATTTCACAGTTAAAAGCAGTCATATCAATGGCCCTGATATGATCAGTAAGTTTATTTGCTACAAAGATAGCGACACCACCATTTCTTGCACTCGCTCTACAGAAAGCAGATACCAGTGAAAATCCATTTATATTGATCAGATCTATGACATTTGCTCTCAACCAATGCTCAGATATACAAAGCACATCAAAATTCTTATTATTATTATTAATCATTTCAATCTCGTTAATTTTATTGCCCAGACATTGTACATTACAAAAGAATAATGAAAAATTATTTTTCTTACAGTGTACGTCTAAATTGATTTGTTTATTACATGGGAAGACCTGTCTAAAAAATGTTGAGATTGATAGGTAGTTCTGTCTGAAATATTATGATAAGCTTGTGAAACAGGAGTGTGAATTGTCTTGAAATTGTTTGATAAATCTTGATGATCGGCTCTTGAGGATGATTGAGGAGTATGAAATGTTTTATCAAGAGTTTGGCACAAAGGTGATGAAATGGTCACGGTATCAACAGTTCTTCCAATGTGAGATTTGATTGCACGTGAACTGGTATTCTCGACTTTAGTATTTGCGGACACAGGTTTGGCAACAGAAAAGTCTTTCACAAATTTCGTTAGCCTGTTGACCTAATGACAATCAACAAATAAAAA